>NC_089844.1:87099814-87435814 GCF_035609145.1 Eleutherodactylus coqui
TGATAGACAGCAGTGCAGGAGCAGGAGAGACAGCCTGGACTGCGCATGCACATTCCCCACAGTGCTGACATCCCATATAGTGGGCTGGGACTTTCAACTCGATCGCCATCTGACGCCAGTACAACAGTCGCAAAAATGGGGTCTTGTGGCGCTCAGTAGTATTGGGAAACAGGGCCACATTGGAGACAGTAAGTAGATAACAAAATAAAGGTAGCTTTATACAGAACAACTATCAGCCAAATAATTGCTCAAAAGTGCGAATGCAAACGGCAGTCATTCGGTGTAAACATGGCTACCTACGGGGTGACGAAGGATAATTTGCTCAATAGTTGCCAATCGTTTAGTTTCTGTTCACCAAGAAAATAGTTGTTGGTTGATCTCAAATCGCCGGTGTAAAGTCCCAATCGTTTGTATTTGATTGACTTGTGAACAAATTTGCCTGGAGAGTCTCATTTCCTATCCCTGTAATTGGCAGTTGGAAGGCTTTTTATTGGGCACCTAAAAGAAGTAACGGGTTCTCATATTTTTAGCTGGATGCACCCAGAAACTTGATACTGTTTATCCATTTAGACTCCCTGGTAGAAATGATCGACAATGGCACATTTCATGCTTGTGGCATCGGGTGGCACCACTTAAAGGGGTTGTCCCGCGCCGAAACGTTTTTTGGTTTTTTTTCAATAGGCCCCCCGTTCTGCGCGAGACAAACCCAATGCATGTGTTAAAAAAAAAAAGGTTTAGTACTTACCCGAATCCCCGCGCTGCGGCGACTTTTTCCTTACCTTAGCAAGATGGCCGCCGGGATCTTCACCCACGATGCACCGCGGGTCTTCTCCCATGGTGCACCGTGGGGTCTGTGCGGTCCATTGCCGATTCCAGCCTCCTGATTGGCTGGAATCGGCACACGTGACGGGGCGGAGCTACGCGATGATGCGTAGAAGGGGGCGGAGCCAGAATGCTGCTCGTGCCGAGACCCAAGAGAAGGGAGAAGACCCTTCTGCGCAAGCGCGTCTAATCGGGAGATTAGACGCTGAAATTAGACGGCACCATGGAGACGGGGACGCCAGCAACGGAGCAGGTAAGTGAATAACCTCTGTATGGCTCATAATTAATGCACGATGTATATTACAAAGTGCATTAATATGGCCATACAGAAGTGTATAACCCCACTTGCTTTCTCGGGACAACCCCTTTAAGCTTAGGTTGATAGATTAGGAGAATTTGGGTATTTGCCCTAATTCTGAGTATTTGGAATCAGCTGTAAATCTTTCAGCTGCCTTGTCCTGATGTGGTCATACAAGGAGGATACGTAATTAAATCATTATCACTTTGTTTATTAACAAATGAAATACGTTGTTGCTCATTGTGGCTCCCTGTAAGCAGAAAATAATACTGCTAAGACGCATCATAAATATGATTTCTAAGTAAATCTTCCATTGTCTCTGCCAAAAGTTCTCAAGACAGCAGCATGACATTTAGTTTTGATTTCCCGTTGCAGAGCTGAGATTTGGCGGATGTTCAGTAAAGGCTAAATTAGGTCGCTTCTACATAAAGTTGTTCAACAGATAAATGAGCCTTTGGTGTCCACTGAATTACAGGCACTGCATTGTAAGAATATTTACAGTAAAATTCCACTTTCAGAGCTACTTTTTGGAAACTAGTTCATCTTTAAGGTCAGAGAGTCTTTGTGGAGACCTCATTTGTACCTGTTTACGTGTTTTGCAATAGGGCAAAAGGCACAAATGCCACTCGGTCTCCACCATCTATCATCCATCACTTCCCCAAAATGATATTTCAGCACTGTGTGATGGTATTGTATGAACTACATGGTACAACTTAAAGGGGTTATCCAGTTGAAAACTACTTATGGCCTATTTGTAGGATGGGTCATCAACAGCCGTACAGTGGAGGTCTGCTACCCAGGACCCCTGCTTATCAGCTGTTTTTTCCAGGACAGGGCGCTTGTGCACTAGGCTCATTTCTGCAGGTAACAGACAGTTCCGTTACCACTATGTGGCCAGGCTTTCTATTAAAGGCGAAGTTACCATTGAGGTGAAGGGGCTCCAATATCAAGCCTGGCCACTGCAGTGGGAATAGAGTTCTCTGCTTCCTGCAGAAATCAGCTCAGTGAATGAGCTCATAGCCGGAAGTCTCAGGTGGAGAACCCTGATTGGTGGCCTAGTCCTGGGAAAGACCATCAGTGGTTTACAACCGGACAACCTCTTTAATGTATTTGCATGGTACATACCATTCAAGCAGACTCTTAGGCTACTATGTAGCCCCTGGAGAAAGGGAGGCCAGCTCTGGTTTGCGTTGACAACTGATTCTCCTTTCCAATGCAGGTTCTCCTTTTCAAAGACACTTTATTGCTTCCCAATTGCCTGCGTAAAAGCGGGACCTGACAGGATACTGAGTGAGAAATGACTCATTAGTCACTAGTCACTTTGTTTCAGCTCACTGAAACAAAGTGGCTAATGAGCGACTTCTCACTCAGTGTAAACAGGCAGTTGTTTATAGATGAATGACTGCCTGTTCACTGTGAATGATGGCGAGTGGCCGAAGAGATCTCCGGCATGCTTTGCCTCCATTTACGGAATGACTGCTGCTCCTGTGTGAAAGCACAGAAGTGATAGTTGTTGGGATTGCTATTGGGTGCTAAAAGGGGTATTCCGGGCACAGACTAACATTTTTAAATCTAAGGTACTCCATCACAGTGAATCATTTTGTAATGGATTCGCTGTATCTGGTCTAACTACTTTAAAAAAAAAATAATTCTATGTCACCTAACCCTCTACCTGAAAAATATCTCCACTCCCTCTGACATCTTGTCCACATTTGCTACTTCCTCCCCTGTCCATAGCCTCCAACATGCTGTGAGCAGTGCAGGGGAGGAAGCACTGCGCTGTATTGCCCATGTGCAGCTTAGAGTGCCGGACGGTCCGGTCTATCTACATCAGCAGTTTTCTCTGGCACTCTCAGGGAGAGGGAGGTTGGTGCTGGTAAGTTGTAGGACCTGTGCACTGTGGGAGGAGCTACAACTCTGGCCAGGAAACAAGCTCTATGCATGCTGGGAGTTGTAGGTAGCAGTTTATTGTTGGTCTTTACTGCGGAAGTGATGCAGAACGGCGGCTGCAGGGGATGAAGAAGAGGGTCTAGATAAAAGGTACAGGTTGCCGCTACTTACTGTACCTCCAAATTTCAGCATTTTCAGAATTTCCATTGTGTGCCCTGAAAAACCCTTTAATTGCCCAGCAGTCACCCCTTGTAAAAGCACTGTTGGATTATCTTAAATACATTGGAAAGGGAAGGATGCAAAATCGGCACCATAATGGGACACCAGTGTTGATCTTTACTAGTTCTCCTGTGATGGCTGTTGTCATTGAATGGAGTCTTCGTCATCCATTGCTAATAAGTCACTGTCTCCAAAAAAAACACCCCTTTAAGCCTAACCTGGCCATACACATAAGATAAAAATAGCTTTGAGAGTTTACAAAAACAATAGTTTGTGAAGGCCAGCGGCACACTTCTGTCTGCCAAAAATGTGATTTATCTGGTTAGTTATTGGCTGAATCTAGATGAGTGTGGCGTGATTGGATGATTATAGCTGATCAATAGCCACTGTGTGCAAGTACTTTGCTCTGTTTTTCTTTCATTCAAGTATGTGCTTAAAGGGGACATCCCACAAAATGAAATTACTCCCTATCCATAGGATAGGGAATAAATAACTGAGCAGTTCATTGGGGGGGGTCTGACCACTGGGACCTCCACTGACCACAAGAATAGGGGTCCTAAAGGTTTACGAATGAATCAATCGCACTGCTGCTCCATTCATTTCATTGGAATTGTTGGAGGCAGCCAAGTACTTGACCTCGGCTATGTCCAGCTGTGCCATTGAAATGAATGGTGCTAAAGCATGACCACTGCTCTATTCATTCGAGGATTTTCAGGCTCTCCATTCTTGTAATTGACAGGGGTCCCAGCAGCACGACCCTCATCAATTTAGATAGTTACTCGCTCTCCTGTAGATAGGCGATAACTTCGTTTTGTGGGGCAATCTGCCAGTTTAGGGCTCTTTCACATCAGCACTGGGGGATTTCATTTTCCTGCTATGTTCTGCAAACAGGAAAGCTGCCACCCCTAGCTGAACTGAACTATCATATGATGGAGCCGAATGGCACTGAACGGACCCCGTTGACTATAATGGAGTCTGTTCTGTTTCCATCTGGCAGATTTGGTGGGATGAACTAGCTCCGCATGCTGCGCTGTTTCGACCTGTTTTTAGCGGAAATCACTGATGTGAACGAGCCTTTAGTCTGGTGAGTCACTACTGATATCGCTCACATTGAAAACTATCTGTGGATGACTAATTGGCCTCGTTATGTATGGTTAAACAAAATCTTTTATGTACGGGCAACTTAAGACTCCACCATGCCATAACATCCACCGCGAGTTGCTGTAAGATTGTCTGATTATCGCTACATTGTTTCGTTATGGAGAAAAGTGGCGGGCCAACTTGCAATTAGTGGGTGGCACTGTATCTAATTGTGCCATGCTAACCTCTTACAAGCGTTGATACGTTGGTAGCCACTTATCGTTCTATCATCCCAAATGGGGACTAAACAAAAGCATGTTTTACTATATGTGAAACGAGACAACCCTGTCTCCTTCACACAACCGTTTTAGACATTTTGCTGGCATTGTCCGTGCGTCCTGCACATTGAAATGGATAATTTCCTGATTCCGTCACTTTTCCTATGTTCTGATCAGCTATAGAGACAGTATGGGGCTGTGCCAGCGCTGCAGCTCTACGTCCCGCGTTACCGGGCGGGCTAACACGCAGCAGATGTACTGGGAGTATTTATGGCATGTTTTACAGTGGGTATGTTGGCTGACAAGTTAATGGTGCAGCCTAAATGTATTGTTTTGCTTAATAAAATGTATCATGTGGGTGATTAGGTTTTTAACCCCGTCACTGCATGGGAGTTCAGCAGTCATTCTTCACCGGTCGCCAAGGACCATCATTGTAAGTCTCAAAACCAGTTGAATTAAACAAATTTTGTGGACCGCTAATGAGAAAGAACTGATGTCAGCCCGGTTATGATCTAATTTATTTGAATGTATTAGGCACAGTGCTATTTAGGTGGGGAACAAAACGTAGGTTGGAAATTGTATAGCTTGAGTCAAAATAAGTGAGGGTATTGTTCTCAAGTGCTTGCAATTTGCCTCATTCAAGTGTATTTCCTTTGTAAAGTCTTTGCATTGTCTTTTTGTCTTAGATTCTTTTATAACTCTTTATATCTGTTTCTTAAAAGAAGTCTGTCAGTTGATTTTAGTGGTGGAAGCTCATTGTATGATAACATGTGTGACAGGTAGCTGAACATAACGCTACGTTTTCTTTTTTTTTTTTATCAGATTCTCCAAAGCTGAAATATTGCGGTTGCCATGTTTTCCGAGCGGCAAATGACATATATAACCGCCTGGTAGGCGGTTTATATCCAGCAGTGGATTTTGGGTCTCTCCCCCTTCTTTAGTGCAGATAGTGAGGGTGAAAATAAGTCTGTTCATGGCACAAACTTCCTGATGGAAGCAAGACTGGAAGACAGGATGTCTAAATCCAACTTCTGTTTCTTTATTAGGTAGTAACTCAGTGATACAAGGCACATTTTGGAGCAGAGGACCCCTTCCTCAAATGTGCTAGGAGGATTTCAATAGCTGTGCCCCAATTGAGAAGAGCAGACACCGGACAATCAGGACTTATCTAGGGGGATCCTCCTGACTAGTGATGAGCAAACTTTTGAATCATTTTGTTCATCGGGTTTCTCAAACTCTTGAACTAAAAGAAGAAGGAAGATGAAGGAAAATGAAAGAGAAGGAAGAAGAATCTTCTGCCTTCTTTTTCCATTCATTAACTTTTTCTTAAAAAAACGCTCAAAAGTCCTTAAATACACTCCTGGGTGACCTAAGAGTGTTATACAGGGCTTTTTGGCTTTTAGACCGTGTTATACACTTGTTTTAGGACTATTGGTGAAGTTCTAGTTGAATGGAGAGGACATTACGACTTCATTCATCTCTATAGGACGATTGTGGATAGCCAAGTACACGAGCTTGACTATCTCCCGCAATCCCATATAGAGGAAGGGTGCAATACTGCAACTCCATTTATTGTGTGATCTACTGATCAGTGGGGACCCCAGCAGTCGGACCCTGACCAGTCAGGCAGTTATCCCCTCAGTAGAAGTTGTTTTTGTGGGACAACCCCTTTAAGTTTGATGTGTAGATTGACTGGAAGGCGATCCCTTTTAATGTTTGAGTAGTTATATTTTGCTAATACGCTGTAGCGAAGAGCTTCTGCCCCCTTTATAGGTAAAGTTTAGAGCTTTGTACATCTCCGCCCTGCCATAACAAACAAATGATTATAAGGCTTCTAGCAGTGAACCCCATAATAAACCTTTCTGGTGGGTTACCATTGGCAGTGGTGGGGAGTACTACACGTATCCATATGTATTCACTATTACTATAAGAGACTATTGCTGATTCCTGCATCCAAAATCTTGTCATAAAGGGGCATTTATATATGAATAACCAGGTTTTTTTTTGGACAGATAAATGTAAAATAAATCTATGTTTTGGTTAGTTATTTAATCAATTTGTCTATTTGTTGCAGTGTGCAAGAGTGATGTCACAGAACTGACTGCATTTCTTGAAGTAAGTGACTATTTATGCAACAATGTATTTCTCTGTAATTGATTCTTCTGTTGGTTTTGAGTCTGCAATATACTGGTTATGTTCTAAGTTAAGTATGATATGTTCATAAGTATCAAATACTACCTTGGGCTGCGTGCACATTAGCTGTAAGTGAGAGTTGTACCCTAGAGAATCGGATGCAGCTCGCATCGGGCAGCATATGGACGCAAAAGACAGATCCGGCACTCACTGTTGCTCTTTGAAATCTTTGCATTCTAGCAAAGTACAATCTACTAGTATCATCAGGACACGTTTCCATAGGGTAGGCGGTAATTTGCCGATCATGATAGTCTCATTCCTAAGACCCCTGCTAATCTCGGACGCAGATCCTGTGTCTCCTCTTATCCCCTCTGCGGGGTTACTGCATCCCCATAGTGAAGAGGAGACTGAGTGGAGCGATGGTCACACAAGCGCGCTGATGCTCTATTCACTTTCGGTGAGACTGTGGAGATAGCTGAGCAGCAAGTGCGCAGGTTTTTCCATCGGCCCCATTGCAATGAATGGAGCACCGAGTGCACATACTCAGCCAGCGCTCCATTCATTCTGACATCATTGCGGGAAGAGAAGCGACCCTCACAGTGACAGATGCAAGGAGACATGGGACCCCGTTCTTGAGATCCATGAGACCTCCACCAATCAGCAAGTTATCCCCTATTCTGTGTGTAATGGATAACTTGTAATCTTGGTAAACCCCCTCTAATATGATTTGAAGTTATTTTTTTCACAATCAGTATTTTTTACCTATCCATAGGACAGGTGATAAATGCCTGATCGCTGAGGATTAGAGATGAGCGAACATGTCCGTTACGGACACATCCGCACCCGGACACCGGCTTTGCCGAACACTGCAGTGTTCGCGCGTAAAGGTCCGGGTGCCACCGGGGGGCGGGGAGATGCGCGGCGGCGCGGGCGGCAGTAGCGGGGAACAGGGGGGAGCCCTCTCTCTCTCCCTCTCCCCCCCACTCCCCGCCGCACCCCCCCGCGCTGCCACGGCGGCCCCCGAACTTTTTCGCCCGAACACTGAAGTGTTCGCAAAGTTCGGTGTTCGGGCGAAAAAGGGGCGGGGCCGAACGTGTTCGCTCATCTCTACTGAGGATCCCACCACTGGGACCCCAACCGATCTCCTTTTCTTCTCACTGCACAACTGCAGTGAAGAAGGGGTTGAATGGAGCGATGGTCAAAAATGTGCCCTGCCACTCCATTCATTGTCTATGGGGTTGACCGAAACGACCAAGCCCTGTACTCTGCTGTCTCCATCAGCTCCCATAGACTTTGAATTGAGCTGTAGCACTCATTTTCTACCATTGCTCCACAGCGCAGTGAGGAAGGATTGGGCCTCAGGCTATGTGATCGTGAGGGTCCAATAATGGGGCCGCCAGTGATCAATTGTGGGAAAAGACCTTTAATATTCTTCCTAGGTGCTCTGTACACATGGAGTTGAACATGTGTCCATTACATGGGTCCATTACAAGGAGCAATATATACTCAATGCACTACAGATCAAGCCCTTTCTTGATGTGCATCAGGTGAGCATAGACATGAGATAACAGTGTTCGGTCCCAATTTCGCCATTAATAGGCAAATCGCTCTAGCGCTGCTTATCTCCTGGGTATTTGATAGGAGTCCATCCTGCCCAAACTATGTTTCCACCTATATATAAAGCAAGGGAAGCCTCTTGTAGCTCATAGTTAGATTTTTAGAACATCCTGCAGAAAACAAAAGGCATCCACCAATATAATCCAACAATATAAACCTATTGCCTATGGGTAACGTAAACTGAGGGCATTGATATTCTAAAGTAGTGATGTGGAGACAAAGCAAATGTTTGTCTTGGATCTTCGGAGGATGATACACCTTTTCCCTGAGCTCATTTAACTGTGTTGAAATTGCATTGCAACCCTCACTTCTGAACAATATTTTGTCAGATGATGATATAAAAAAGATATATCTGAAAGGAGCTGTTCTCTATAATTTGCCAGTCCTTTATATATCCTTCAGTGTTTTTGCTTTTCGCTGTTTGCTTTTTCCTTTATGTGAATTTGTGCCAGCTCAATGCTTGCTTCATTGTGAGCTGAATAAGACATTCACAAGTCAGGCATGCAACCCTTCTAATGCAAAATAGATAAAGGGGAGTGTTCAGGCAGATCACTTATGTTATATGTAAAACAAGGATGTGCCATATATACAAGGCAAGGGCGGCCATTCCTGGATTCTCACAGCAGAATTCACCATCACTCAATTGGGTGGATTTCAAGGGGAGAAATCCACATCAAAATCTGGGACTCATCTACATGTTCAGATTTAGCAAAGTTATAAATTGACGCTTAGGCCGCCTGCAGACGGGCGGATTTGCATTGCGGATTCCGGGGCTACTGAAAATCACTTTTTCCTTTACACGAGTGAAAATCAATTGCGATTTTCCGCCTGCAGCATGCTCTATTTTTGCGAGGATGGCTTCCATTAAAGTCAATGGAAGCTGTACGATCAGCAGCCCTTCTGCAATGAAATTGCAGAAGAGTCACAAATTCCGTGCCATCGCTAAGCGACAATGCAGGAAAAGCAGAGTTTTTTTTTTTTTTTAAACTGTACTCCACATGTCCGATGACTCTCTGTTTGGACCATCCGCAGTACAGAGAAGATTACAGAAGGCAGGTACGTGCGGATGCTGGCTGGGCACAGGGGTGGATTTTGCTGCGGGTTACCGCATGTGGGATTCGAGCCGCCCGTGTGCAGCCGGCTTTAACGTGTTAATAAACTGTGGCATAGAACTTTTTCGTGCCTTTTCAATGGCTTATGTTGCATTAAAATAACTCATTGCAGCAAGTTATTAACATTGGGTTACATTTTTCTACATCTGTAACACATGTGGATTTTGTTGTGGATTTAACTATGGAATTGCAGCAAAATCTGTAGTGGAAATGTTGTCCAAAAGTATGGTACTGGTATGTCCTACCTGATGGTCTGGAGGCCTGGAGATGGTGTGGCCTTTAGGTTTCTAATATCCTGGGTTACATTCTTGGGGATCAAAACCTAGATTTAAAGTTTTTTTCTTGGACTTAAGATAGTAATAATTGATAAATCATCAATATCAGATTGGTGGAGGTCTGCTCGTTGAGCCCCCTGCTGATCAGCAGTTTGAGAAGTCTAAGGTGCTTCAATGGGCGCCATGGCCTCTTCTCAGGCCTGTGACATCACGTTCATTGGTCACATGACCTAATAGCAGCTCAATCCCATTGAAGTGAATGGGATTGGGCTGCTATACCAAGCACAGCCTCTACGAAATGTACGGTGCTGTGCCTGGTATATAGTAAAGTGGCTACAGCACTCAAATGAGCTTCACAGCCTTTTTAAACAAATGGTTTATGGGGGTCCTGAGTGGCAGAACCTAAGCAATCAGATATTGATGACCTGTTCTGAGGACCCCTCTAAGGTCTATGGGATGCTTTGATGAAAACCTAAGCTGAGACCAAAGCACAAGTAGGTCAGCCTTAGTTCTGGCAAGCGGTGGACCTTTGTCTATAAGTACTGAGGAGCATCCTGACTTGGCTGGTTAGGGAAAAAAATAGTGGTTTTTTTCACCTTTCAGACGGAAAAAAAATGCCTCCACAGTGCCATCTTCCCATATACATACTTTATTCCCAGGTAGCATTGCATGGCCTATAAGATTCACTACCCCCTCACGGTGCTCTCCACAAGGAGAAAAAGTAACCCCTCAACCCACTTTCACGTTTCAACGATAATTATTATGATATATTGCCGCACTTTTTTTTTGTTATTCATGTTATTTTCTCAGCATTTTGGGAGTAAAAGGCCCAATCTCAGGCTTTCGGGAAAAGAATAAAAATTTCCTTCAAAAATTGTTAAACACTTTCTTAGTAAAAAAAAAAAAGCCTCCAGCAGATATTTTTGTCTTTTGTGTTCGTCTGCGAACGTCCAAGAAACGTTGGGATCAAGTCTAACAATGTAGGCTAAACTACAGAATCATTTTTTTAATAAATGGGAGTTCAGATAACGCGTCTGCCAATTGTGATAAAATCTCTTTGAGCTCGAACAAAGGGATAGTGTTCATATTAACTTACTTTCCAAAAACAATAAAATGTTTATACAGCGATTGTCCTTATAATATCTGATGGAAACCACAAGTGAAAAAGAGAATCGTAGCAAAATGTTCTAAAAATGGTGTTGTATGAATAACCTGCTGGGTGCCCATCAGTTCATGAATGCATGCGGTATAACATAGGTGCAGTATTACAGTATCGTTCCACAGGAGCTTAAAGGGGTATTCCCAAGATTGAGTCCGGACTCACACGAGTGTGCTGGCTGAGTTATGCCCTTCGCCATGTACTATCTTGGTGTGTATGTGTGCGTAATATACAAGATAGAAGATGCTAATATATTTCTTGCGCACATCATTTATGCAATTCGTGTGCACGGCAACATGGCTGCCTATGGGATATTGGTACAGCATATTACGCCACGTGTGTAATACGCTATGACCATGTGTTCTTGTGAGACAGCCCTTACTTATATCACAGGCAATAATAGTCTGATCAATGAGCATCTCCCTACTAAGACCCCCACCAATCCTAAGAACAGGGGTCTTGTGCCCCCCTCTACTCCTCACTTTGGGCTCACTGCACCCCTTGCAATTAGGAGGAGCTGAAATAGAGTAGCAGTTAAGCATGCACAGCGCCCCTCCATTCGTTCAATGGAAATGCTGAAGAAAGCCAAGTGCTTGTATTCGCCTATATCTATCAGCCCCATTAAAGTGAATGGAGCGGCATCACTCATGCTTGCCCACCACTGCCGTCAATCCCTACATCACTGTTGGGGGTGCAATGAGCCCACATTGAGGAGAAGAGGCATAAACAGGACCCCCATTCTCGGGATCGGTGGGAGTCTCAATGGTGAGACCACCACCATCTTGGCACCTATCCTATGGATAGGTAATATAAGTCAGTCTTGGGAATACCTCTTTAAACATTAAAAAAAGTTTTCAAACTTTACTTATCTGTTAATTCACTTATTAAGGAGGATCATAATCTAAAGGATTTTAAGAAAATAACCGCCACATAATGCACAACACTGATATCATACCGTTCTAAAATAATTAGCGCAATAAAAAAAACTCCTTAGGAACACAGCATTTGGATTATGCTTTTTGCGAACGCTAGCATAAAGAATCTATCAGTGTTTCTGGGCACATTTTCTATTCATCTCCTAATTTAACTAAATCCAAATGCATTTGTTTATAGTGAAGAATAAGTCATAACTTGTAGAGCCGTCATAATACTGGCCTCTTCTCATTTCCACATGGCGAGAGGTCTGTAAGTGAAAATAGCGCTCTGTCACCGGCATATTGAAGACACATGTACGCCGCTCAGGTTTTCTTTCACGAACGCTGACAAATGTATGCCAGGCTTAGAAATGGGGCCCAGTTAATCAGGGAGAGACAAATAACACATTGCTCACAAATTACACTCAGGACCTCGCAGGCAGCCACGGGGTTAAAATGAGCTTGCTAGGAAGAACAAAAGAATATGCTAAGGAATGCAGCATCTAGGAGGGATATGTGCTATATATGCGCTTTGTATGGCTTCTTATTTAGAAAGTAACAAGGGCTCTTCAGGATGTCTCCAGGATTCCTGCAGGGATATTTGCACGTGGGCCTTTGAATGATCCTGTGATACGGGAATGTAAGAAAAACTTTATCTTTTCTATGCAAAGAAGATGTAATAAAGAAAATACTCTTAGTACCTTGAATCCATTGGCTGCTAAACCAGGCTTTTGCCAATATTGATGAATTTCAAAATGGCTGTCATCAGGTCTTATATATCTGGCATTGGCCCTGTAGAAAACAAATCCATACCTTGCGGTCAGTTGCCTTGAGTCAAGAGGAGTTAAGTCTCACCTTGGGGAGTAGTGAAGGGACTTATAAGGCCATGCATGGCCTCTGGGAAATTTATGCAAATGGAAAGATGGAACAATACCTCTACAGCGCCATCTATCAGAAGGTAGCATTCCTGCAAGTCAATGTTTGACCATTTAACAGGCCTTGTAACCATGACTGGGAATGTAAGCCAAAGCCAGAGTCTTCTTCTGAAGGAAAAATGTACAATCAGACTGTTTCTGGGTTTTTGTTCCTCATCAATGTATGCTAGGTTGCTGGCTGGCAGGGTGAGACGCCTATGATATGGTTGGGGAAAGGGGGGGGGGTAAGTTTCTCCTTAGGGAGTGCACTTAGTAGGCGTGAGGAGACTTATAAGTCAGTAGGCCTCTCTAGCCAAGCCAGAATCCTACTGCACACTGATGAGGATCAATCACCCCGAAACAGCTGTCTGTGTATGGATTCCAGCTTGGTTTTCAATTCCCAATTTTTGTTAAGACCTGTATAAAGGGTTGGACATTGATTTAAAGGAATCCTGCCATCCAATAGGTGGCGCTGCAGAACTATTGTTTCATCTTCCTTATTTGAGACTTATGAGGACATACATGCTCCTCTAGAAATTTATGCAAGTACGAAGATGAAACAATGCCACACAGTGCCATCTTTTAGAAGGCAGCGTTCCTGCAATTCAATGTCAGACCTTTTAACAGGCTTTGAAACAGTGACTGGGAATATATTTGGTCAGCTGTCTGGAAAAGTCTAGTTGACTAGCTGAATATACACTTGTTGAAGCTTTTGAAGTCTACGAGCAAGTAAAAAGTATACATTAGACTTTCCAATGCTAGATATCAAATGTTCACCACAGATATAGCATGCACCTAGAGTTAGGGCCAATTCATACAAGTGTATTTGTGTTCCGTGCGCTGTTCGAGTCTACAATACTCTACACTCACACCGGCAGTCTGTATTGAAAAAATTGCAGCCTGCACCATCCCGGTCCAACTTATAGACAAGATTCACCCATTCAAGTCAATGGGGATACAAAAAAAAGGATAGCAAATGGATGTCATCTGTTTGCTCTTCACATTTGGAAAATATATTGCGAAGAGACATCGAAAAAAGAATTGGGCCGGTTTCAGGGATTTTTTTTGCAGATGTGAAAAATGTTTACCATATGGAAGTAGGAAAATGAACATATGGCCCTCATATAGATGTCATATGGGACTGCACACGGATGAAAAGATACCTCTGGGTTTTGCGGACACAACATGGATGAGTTCAGCCTTTTAGTGTCAGAATCTTAGTCCATCAGAAGATCCTCTGGTCCGGTAGTCCAATCCTAGCTAACATTTTAAGTGGCCACCAAGAATATCTGGTGTCAAGGGAAACACGTTGGACAAGCTGTGTTGTCTCATGTCTGAATCTATTGATTCCCCAGAGAGTAGGAGCCCAAGAGGTGCTTGACGGGCAGTCATGCCACTTCCATCTTTGCCTCCTTAGTGTCAAAACCTAAGGCCATCCACACACATTAGATAGTTGACTTCCAAATGTTTGTTTTGCCAACAGCTTTCACTCCTGACATCTGGCAAAGGATCATCTCCTAGGAGAACAAAGGACAAGTCATGTCAAAACCCGTATGGGAACTGTTATGCTGCGCCCATGAATGTGAAATCGCTGGTCAATCTAATTGAGATCGCCAGGCTTGAACAGCATTCGTGTAATGTGTTTGGTCGGCTTAACTTAGTATCCAAAGTGGAAAATTCCACTGTGATTGCAGATATTCCCAATAAAACTCTGTACTGCACCCTTGTTATACTAGAATCATCCTAAAACTTGGAAATTGGACTTCACTGGGTATTTGCTTAGCAGTGCTCTTTCCATATTTCCCATAGACTTCCGTGGAGAAGGCTACATGCAAATACATTGATTTCAGTGAATCAGCAAACAAGGGTAGCAGGATCCTTGTTATACCGATACGTGAGGGTCCCAGAGGTGAGACCTGCGCCGTTCAATCATTTATAGCTTATTTTGTGACTGTATATAATAATAAGTCCTTAAGATAAACAGTCTCCTTAAAATACAAGACGAGGGGGGGGGGGGGGGGGGACTTAACAATCTTAAAGATTGCCATCTTGTTAAAGGGGTTGTCCAGTTGTAAACTATTCAATCATGGTCTATTCTTAGGACAAGCCATAAAATGCAAGACAGTACATTGTACTGGCAGTCAGAAAGTACATTGGTGGCAGTCTGCCGCCCAAGACCCTGACTGATCAGATGTTTACCAGGGCAGTGTACTTATGCATTGAGCTAAATTCTGCAGGAAGCAAGACAGCTTTGTTCTAACTGCAGTGGTCAGGTGTAGTATTGCAGGCATAGTTTTTATTCACTTCAATGGGAACCTAGCCTGGCCAAGCTGCAGAAATCAGCTCAGTGCTCAAGCATACCAGCCAGAGGCGTAGCTTGAAGATTTGGGGGCCCCAATACAAAATCTGTAACGGGGCCCCCCAACTATAATGCTTTATTCATACTACTAGGCTCCCTATATGGAGAAAATAGGCCTTATGGCCCCAGGTGCAACCGCATCCCCTATCGTTACACTCATGGCAGCAAACCAGTGAACAGCTCATTAGCAGGGGTCATGGGCAGAAGACTTCTGTTGATCTTCTACTGATGGCCTCTCCTGCCAATGCTCTGCAACTGGACAACCTCTTTGGAGAGCTGTGTCCAATGGAGAGCTGTGTATTCTTCCCCTTGTACTGCAGCACCCCATACACCCGCTTAGCAGCGACCTGCAGCACAGCACCATTCAAGTGAATTGAGTTGACTGCAGTCCCCTACACAGCCAGGTGATGGGGAGCGCTGTTGTGCAGGGGAAGCATAAGAGGGGATGCAGTGCTACATTAGTACTAAAACCACTTAATTCTCAGCATGGGTGGGGTCCAAGAGTTTGGACCCACGCCGATCATAAAGTGAATGGATATCCTATCCAGTTTCTCACACAGTTACACTACTAATAGTCAATGCCCTTTTCCACCTGCCTTAATTGGGACAACTCCATAAACAACAACGATATTGGCTGACGTGATTCATGCCTTGACATATACAGTTAATATCACAATGTCAGAAAGATGGACACAAGATCAATTGAACTGCGATCCTGTGAACCACAGAGAAGAAGAAAAGTCAAGGCGATGGCTTACATAATAACTATTCTGGCAGGGAAGGCCTCCGAAAACATAGTCTGCAATGTGATTTTATGCGAGGTTTGCTGCCCGCTTGATGTACAGATGTTAAATTAGTCATTTAGTGGTTTCTCTATGTATAGTGATAACTGAGTGACTATAATGCAGTAGGTTTACCTGAAGTCCTGTGCTACAAGGGCATCAGGTGACCATCTAAGAATGGCCATGCACATTAGCTAGCTGTCTGATAAACACTCCTTTGGCCGACTGCTATCCTGCCCATCTTCCCTATACACTAAATGTAGAGAGGAGAGACAATCGGCACCAGGCACTTCTGGCAGCAGCTTATCTTCCTGAGAACAAAAGGAACAAGAAGTTGACATTTCACTCTCCATTTAGAGCCCTATAGCAGTCCTATGTACTGCCTCAATGACATATATGCCCTTCCTTAGAGGGGTATTCTGGGCATTTACTACAGATGTCCGATCCTCTGGGGGTCTGTTATTTGGGATCCTTGCTGATCAGCTGATCCTCCGGCCTGCTGTCAGGGCAGCCAGGCCAAACATTCTTATTGGGATCATAGCTGGAAGTGTAATAGAAGGCTTCAAACCCATTGATTTTAATGGAAGTGAAGCCTTCTAGTACTCTTTGACCCAAATGCTGATGTGCAGCCCCACTGCACCGACAGCAGGCTCAAGATCAGCTGATTGGTGGTAATCCTGAGCGCCGGACTCCACTGATCGGCTATTGATGGCCTATCCTGAGGATAGGTCATTAATTGTAAATGCCCAGAAAGCCTCTTTAAAAGTATGCAGTGAGTTCTGAGCGAGTGAGGTTTATGTACTTGTATGCATGCATACCGAGTCTTGCATCCTAAGAGGGTTTATTCTATGTAGGCTCGCCTTCCTGAGCTCCATCTTTTTTTTTCTTTCTCATTTCTTTAAATCTGAATAGTTATGAACTGACATTGAGTTGTGCCAAATGGCCAACTGGAATCTGGTGCATCTGACAAATTCGGCCCTGCTGCATCTGTAGATTGTGGATGACCTACAACTTCTTTTATCTGACATGAAACATCTCTTATTTCCTAAATCTCGTAGTAACCCTGAAGGGTTGTGTGCAGAGTCCTGGTGACATACATGTGACAGGACCATATTTGTTTCATGCTAATGATAAGGCACAATACCTTCTCAGCGTTATGTAGTCTTGATATTTCACTATCTTATAATATTAGAATTCACAGACTTCGTGTTTCCAATATTCAGTGATTACAAGTTATATAGAGCCACATGTATATAGACGGAGCACACGTATTTAAAGGGGTTATGTCACTGAAACCAATTATCCAACAGTTGACAAAAAATGGGCTCTTTGGCCCTTTAGGGAATAGCTGAGCTGCTCCCATGGCCAAAGCTCC
The DNA here is from genome assembly GCF_035609145.1 of Eleutherodactylus coqui. Classification (NCBI taxonomy): domain Eukaryota; kingdom Metazoa; phylum Chordata; class Amphibia; order Anura; family Eleutherodactylidae; genus Eleutherodactylus; species Eleutherodactylus coqui. The sequence goes on from NC_089844.1 coordinate 87,117,042, forward strand.
CGATGTGTACATCCGGCGGAAGTCAGATGACCACTGCAGCCAATCGGAGTCCGCAGCGTCACCGTCTGTGTCACGGTCCTAACTCCTTGCATCAGCCCTCACATCCTGGACACCATGATGCCAGGAGTTCAGACAAACTTGAGGTCCTCTGAAGTTGTACAGGGAGAACTGAGATTCTTCTCTGCTTGCCGGACTTCCTCTGCTTGCCGGGCTTCCTCTGCTTGCCGGGCTTCCTCTGCTTGCCGGGCTTCCTCTGCTTGCCGGGCTTTCTCTGCTTGCCGGGCTTTCTCTGCTTGCCGGGCTTCCTCTCCTTGCCGGGCTTCCTCTCCTTGCCGGGCTTCCTCTCCTTGCCGGGCTTCCTCTCCTTGCCGGGCGTCCTCTCCTTGCCGGGCGTCCTCTCCTTGCCGGGCGTCCTCTCCTTGCCGGGCGTCCTTTCCTTGCCGGGCGTCCTCTCCTTGCTGGACTTCCTCTCCCCTGCACAGACTGAAAAGACAGCTGCAAGTGTAGTACATGTAGCTTCCATTTCAACCTTCTTTATCTCCATCTAAAATGGGGCTACCACTGCCATGGTGGTGGCTCCTTTCTCACTGGAGATAGAACAGGTTGAAATGGGAGCTACATGTACACAGAAACACACCCGTCTGCTGGAATGGTGCTCAGGCTAAACTATAGGGTGCTTTTCTGCCTACCCAAACGACATTTGTGCAAAATCGTTATTTGGTTGAGGGCTACTTCAAACGGGTTTATTTGCGTGTGCAAAAAAGGTGCATGCAATACGCAGAGAATAGAACCCATTGATTTCAATAGGTTAGTTCTCATTTCCTTTTTTTGCACGGGCATTCCTCTCACATGCAAAAAATAAGACCTGCTCTATTTTTGTGCACATTTGCGCACTAAGCGTCCCCCTAGAAGTCTATGGGAGGTTTGCAAATGTACACGAATGCACGTATTATGCACTGATGCGCAATATGCTGCGCAATTCAGTAAAATAAAGAACCCATCTGGGACTTATTAGGTTAAATATGGTAGCAAATGAACATATCCTGTGTGAGCAAAATGTACAGTGAAATAGGCCAATATGTGCGCAAAAAAGACTCATTCATAGTGCAAATACGTTGCGCTGAGTCGCACACAAAAACATATACACCTGTGTGAAGCTGTCCTTAGGCCCCCTGTCCACAGACGTGATTTGACCGGTGATTTACGCCGTCTGAAGCTTTCCATAGGGATACTATGGAAAGCGCCGGCCCCGTGTCCACGAGCGGAGAATCATTGCGATTCTTCGCTCGCGGTCAGCAATTCACAGCATGATGCGAATTGCCTCAATTCTCCGCGGTCAGCCTATCGGATAGGCTGACCGGTGGAGATTCGTCTGCCGACCCCTGCTCCCAGGTGGCGGCTCCTGTGGTGGAGATTCGCCGCTGGACTTCGCAATGCCCGTGGACAGGGGGGCCTAGGAGTATTGTCTTCCTGATTATCAATCTCAGTCATCCCAGAAGGTACACAATACAAGATTAACCAACGCAAACTGCAGAGTGTTAATATATTTGTATAAAGGTGAATGACTGGGCGCCCGAAAACGGCTCTCCTGAGGGTTCAGAATGGGCACTTGCTGTTCTTTCTCCTTATTGCTATAGAAAATGCAGCTCTGGAGCACAAACTGCTGCTCTATGAAGTATATACATTCTAACATTTTATATACATTCTAACAATTTGTTATTGTTTAGTCAAACATGGACTATATCAGCATTTTCCATTCTTTCACTATTGTGAGTGGAGGCATAGATAACACAGCCTGTATGTAGGAAACTTAATTTTTAATTTCTGACATTCTCAAATTATATAAAACTGCTAGAATATAATTCTCATGTTGCTTTTGTAACAACTTCAGAGTCTGTAATTATTATAGCAGGGTGTAGTAATTGTATATTTATTTAAACTTGTAGAAAGACATTATGCTGCGGCAGGAAAGGTGCAATTACAGCTTTCAGGAAAATATCCTGAGCAAAGCTGTTCTAAAACAGAAATGTTATTTCAGCAGAGGTGTTTTTTTAAAATAGGTCTCTCCACTCCGCAGAGGTGTTAACTTAAAGCGGTTTTCCGGAACTGGAAAAAAATCTAATGGGCAAGGAATGTTGTAAGATAAAAAAAATATATCATACTCGCCTCATAAAGGGGTTTTCTGGGCAAAAACTATTGATGACCTATCCTTAGAAAAGTGAAAATCTCTGCAACATTCAGTCAATATAGTCAGTTCAAGTCATAAGCCCAATGCATCAGCCACTTGCTCCAGGAATTCACCGTATGTCAATCCACAATCCTACTATCCTACCAAAAGTATTTGGACCTTTTCAGTAAATTAGATTGTGTCTTATTAGCATGTTGCGTGTCTTAAACTATGCCTCATAAGAAGCAGAGCCTTGTAGGCGTTGCGGCAAGGGCGTAGCTCATGGGCCCGGGTGCAAAAGTTTATCTTGGGCCCACCCAACTTCTCTTAACCCCTTAGCAGAGGCATAACTTGAAGCTCCTGGGTCCCAAAGGAAAACCTGTAACAGGGCCCCCAACTATAATGCTTTATTCATAGTACTGGGCTCCCTACATGGAGAAGAGAGGTCTTATGGGCCCCCTAAAGCTCCTTTGATAGTTGAGCAATAAAAGAACACTTTTTAAAGTCATGAATTACACTACTCCAGCTTGGGGAATATTAAGTTTGGCCGAAGTTCTGTAATTGTCCGGGGGTGTTTCTCTCGGCATAGTCTTGGTCCGTTGGTTGTAGTGACAAGAACCATCAACATGGAGATGTACCCTGACATTCTAGATAAATAATGTGCTGCTGACAATGTGACAATACTCTGGGAATGAATGTTATATTTCCAACAAGACAACGTGCCTTGTCAAAAATCCAACCCTGTTTTATGTTGGTTTGAGGTTCCACGATTGGAACAACCTGAACCCTATTGAACAGCTTTGGGATGAACTGTAATGTCGAGTTAGAAAATATTAACAGCATCCATCTATAGTCAGGATAGGTCATCAATATATGATTGGTAGGGATCCACTGCCCAGGATCGCTGGTGATAAGCTGTTTGAAGATGATGGGGCCTCTTCTCAGGCCAATCATGTCACGTTCATTCTTCACATGGCTTTTCAGCAGTTTAGTATCATTCAAGTGAATGGGACTGAGCTTCTATATCATGCATTGCCACTCCAAAACTACGCTGTACCTGGTATGCAGTGAAGAGACAGCAGAGCTCGTCCAAAGTGAGTGCTGCAGCCTCGTCAAACAACTGATTGGTAGGGGTCCCAGAGAGTGGACCATCAACGACTGAATATTGATAACCTATCGTAAGTAAGAGTTAAGGCCCTTTTATACAGGACGACTGTCAGGCAAACGATGCCCGACACTCGAACACTCGTTCCCGCACATACTAGCTCCCATGCTGCTGCACAGGAGCTAGTATCATTCGCTCTCAGCGGGGAGGCTGCAGGAGGTTTCTCTCCTCGCTCTCCCCACCACCCTGCTGGCTGCTCTGTGAGCGAGCCAGCAATACTAGCTCCCATGCAACAGCACGGGAGCGAGGACACACAAGGGACGAGTGTCTGGCATCCTTTGCCCGACATTCGGCTCGTGTAAACCCAGCCGAATGACCTTGTCCCTGAAAACCCTTTCTGCTTTATTATCTAATGTTTATTTCTGAGTATTGGGGTATGTTCATATGGGGTGTAAATGCTGCAGATTTTGCGTACATAAAACCCTCAGGATTTACAGTACAAGTTATGCCGATAAGATCTAACAAATCTCATCCTCCGTGATGCAGAAAACTTCTGGGCAGAATCCACAGCGGAATTGACACACTGTGGATTTAAAATGCATGGCATGTCAATTGTGTGCTGTGGATTTCACCTTTTGCAATGCAAACTGTGAAATCCATGACAAATCTGCACTGCAAAATGGGCATCATTAAGTCCCTCAGACCCTACCCTCAGAGGTCTGCAGTACTGCGCAAATGTTTCAGGTAGGTGTGGAAAAAATGCTGCAAAGAACTTAATCAAAAAATAGAATCTATTTGGCTTCAAATTGTTTCTGAACAACAACCCCAAACATCCGGCCAATGTCATTGAGAACTATCTTCAGTGTAAAGAAGAACAAGAAGTCCTGGAAGTGAATGGGATTACATGAAGGATTTGAGCAAACCTACATCCATAGAAGATCTGTTGTTCGTTCCCCAAGATGTTTGGAACAACTCTACTGCTTAGTTCCTTCAAAAACTGCGTGCAAGTGTACCTAGTAGTATTGATGCTGTTTTGAAGGCACACCAAATATTGATTTGATTTTAGTTGGTTTTTTTTTGCTCATTCATTGTCCATTTTATTAATTGACATAATAATTTTTTTTAACACTTCTATTTTTGAAAGCATTCTTGTTTAGCAATATTTTTGCACACCGGCCTAAAACTTCTGTACAGTACCATATATAAGAAACCATTCCGATCAGCTATGAAGATGTAGTAAAGGGGGCTTAGCTGAAAATGTTGAACTTCTGAACACATCATGGTGTTACAAGCTGAGCACTCACTTCAAGGGTATAACCTTATATAGGTTATAGGAGCCCACTTCGTATAGCTTGCTGTACAATAGCCCTGATCTAAAAGCAGATTGCAGCCCGTAATGAGGGTCACACATCCAGTATCCCGGCTATGCCTGACATTGATGCAGGACGGCCGTGTTTATGTTTATCACTACCTATACATATGTTAGTTTTAGCAGCGCTCTCCGTGCGTCTGTTTGTGGTGTCAGTTTAGTATGCGAGTCACATGAGCTGTAAGAAAACACACTCTGCTAACCAGAAATGTTACATTGCAGAGAAACGTTAATTTCTATTCATGTCAGAAAATAATGTATCCAGTTTTCTAAGTAACCTTCCGACATCAGAATCTCCCTAGTATTCTCTACAAGGGTTGTAAAGGGAGGGGGTGTTAACAGTCACATGTAAGGGATAGGATTAACAGTTACATAGTAATTAAGATTAAAGGGGTTTTCCAGGACACTAAAAAAATTATAGAGGGTTAAAATGAATTCAAATTGAATACTCGCCTATAGCGGCAGGTGCCAACCAGCGTTGCAGTTCTGGTGCCCGCCACACTGAACCTGGAAGAAGTGGTGGGCGGTCATATGCCATTCATTATGTATCTGACCACTCAGTCATTCACAGACTTCAGCAGTGATTTTTCTATGGTCATGTGTGGTGTGGTTCATGCCATTCTAAGTGGTCATGTGCACAATGAACGGCACGTGACCGCCCGCCACTTCTTCGGGGTTCCGTCTGGCAGACACCAGGGCTGCAGCGTTGGACACAGAGCTGCCAGACTTTTTCTTCATTTTAACCCTTCATAATTTTTTTAAATATCCTGGAAAAACCCTTAAGTAATGTTTTGGCCTGGTTCAGATATATATATGAACTAGGCCAAAACATTACACATGTAATATACCACAAATATATTACATATTACACAAACCTATAATCTACCAGAGATATATATATATATATATATGAACCAAGGCAAAACATTACACATATAATATAATATACAACTTACATATTACACACATATAATATACCAGAAACATATATATATATATATATATATATATGTATATATATATATGCATTTTATTTATTTGTGGTATATTATATTTGTGTGTATGTACATAACATTAAAAATGTATTATTTTAACCTTCATACAAACACTACAAGGTCGAAGATTTATAGATCTTGATAATATTATAACCCACAATAGACAATGCCCAGCCTCTAAGCCCTTCCATTCGCCATCTGTACAGTAAGCCTGATAAACGATTTATTTGCCAGCAAAAGCTGTCTGACTGATGTCACCACAAATTCCAGCCGCGACTCTCGCCTTTGATTGGAGATCTATGAGCCGGGCTGATAGTCACAAGTAATTAGCTTCACTAATTAAAATGGCAATTTATGTGTATATGTTTGCGCAGACAGGACACAAAATAAAGTCATTTGCTTTGACACTGATTACTAAAATCCTGCAAGCAGAAAAAATATGGCGTAACCTCATTTTATAGCAATATTTTCTAAATAACATCATAGATGGATGTGCTCAGGAAAGCAACATAAAATGTATACGTAAGCCATGACAGCCGCTACAAGTACTATATTCTCTAAATTATATGTATATATATCTATCTATATCTATAGATATATATATATATAGAGAGAGAGAGATGTACTGTATAGTTATATATTTACTATGTATATATTAGAATATACATTTATATACACTGATACAAAGATACTGCATATACTATATAGCCATACATTTGTGATGTATACATTAACACACACATAAATATAAGCAGTTTTAAGCTGTCTAAGCTGTCTCCCCTTCCATCACCGGCTCTTGGCAAGCAGAGGAGGTGGGATGGGCCTTGTCGGCAGCCAGCAATGGGAGGGGCACGGGCAGAGCTTAACAACTAACCCTAACCCTCCCATTGCAAACAGCCAGCAAGGGGCAGAGAGAAGAGGGAGGGAGTTTAGCAGTCCTGCTGCTAAACTCCCTCCCACCTGCCTTTTCCAGCAGCTGTCATTGGCTCCCTTAGGAGTCTATGGCAGTGGCCGTATTCCAGCCAGGAAAGATAGCTCCAGGACTATCTTTCCTGCCGGGCGTAAAAGCGCCCAGTGCTATATTGGCCGTCTGGGCGCTTTTACGCCGCGAAAATATGCCCATGTGATCTGATGCATTGGAATCCAATGCATCAGATGGTAGCGCATATATCGGTCGGCTGTGAAACCGGCGGCTGATATACACTCGTGTGAATAAGCCCTAACTTTGTAAATACACACAAAACTTCCTTCGCCTACACTTGATTGTACATAAATAAACAAATTAATGAAGGCAAATATATTTGTAGAAAAAGACACAACGTAATCAAGGAAACATAGATCTTTAATCAGAGAAAATACAAATTATTTATTTGCGCAATGTATTTGGAACTGCAGGTATTTTATTAATCATGTAATGCTTAGTTTATCATTTGCCCCAAGCTAACAAACTAATTGAGGTTTCCAGCCGTGTTAATAATCATGCACATAATTACTACACGTTTGTGCTTTGTTTTCTGTTTTGTTGTTGCTGACATGTGATATTCCTAAAATGTCACAAAAATATATCCGTCTTCATTCTGTATGAACGCGATGCACAAGAATAATGGCACTACTAATGTGCACCGTATTGATGGATGTATAAAGACTCTGCTGTTCTTCTTTCTTATTGTCAGTATGGGGTGTGGTTCCAGGTATCACGTAACATATTTAGGAAACACATGAAAAAAACACAGAATGTCCTATAGAAAAAATGAAAATTGGCCGCCCACTCCAATGAAAGCTTCGCCAAATTACCGGCAGTGTTGTTAAATGGCCACCATTCTGCCTTTAGGTTAAAAATCCAGTGCTGATTAAAGAACTTTCAGCTGGAACATGCTGTCCGAACTGTGGGCAATGTGTTATAGAGCAGGAGTAGCCGAGCAGATTGATATATAACTTAATAACTATTCTATTCATTTAAACTGAGGTTAGGAGTCCAGTGGGCGGGCCTATCAGTGATTGACAACTTTTTCTCTATGCACGGTCATACACAGATAGCTGACAATCACTGATAGGACCGCCCACTGGACTCCTAAGCTCAGAATGAGCAGGCATGTAAATACATAATTACAAGTTCAACTGAATCTTTCCCCATAAAGCTATATATAATCTGCTTGGATTCTCCTGCTCTGTGGCTCGCTGCCTGCACAATGGACTATATTTTGACAGGTTTTTTTAAATTGTATAACAGACAGAGGATATAAAAAGTCTACACATCCATGTTAAAATGTCAGGTCATGTAAAAAAAATCTGACAAAGAGGAATCAGTTTAGATGCATTTCCACCTTCAATGTGACCCGTTATTTGTACAATTCCATTAAATAACAAACTGAAATCTTTTAGGGTGAAAAATGTGCACACCCTAAAAGTAAGACTTTATTGATGCACCCTTTGACTTTATGACCGCATTCAGTCTTTTTGGGTAGGCGTCGATCAGCATGGCACATCTTGATTTGGCAATCTTTGCCCACTCTTCCTTACAGAAGTGTTCCAAATCTGTCAGATTGCAAGAGCGTTTCATGTGTAGCGCCCTCTTCAGGTCAACCCACAGTTATTCAATGGGATTCAGGTCTGGGCTCTAGCTGTGCCATTCCAAAACTGTGACAATCTTCTGGCGAAGCCATTTGTTTGTTGATTTGGAGTGTTGCTTTGGGTCGTTGTCATAGTGAAAGGTGAAATTCTTCTTCATCTTTGCAGTCGAGACCTGGAGGTTTTCTACCAAAATGGACTGATATTTGGATCTGTTCATAATTCTCTCCACCTTGACTAAAGTCCCAGTTCCAGCAGCATAAAAATAGTCCCAAGGCACAATGCTGCCTCCACCATCTTCACTGCGGGTCTGGTGGTCTTCTGGTGATGCACAGTGTTGGTTTTGCACCAACATAACTTTTGGAATTTTTGAGGGCCATCCAGTTCTTGGTAATGTCACTGCTGTGCCAAAAATAATCCACTTCTGATGACCTTCTTCACTGTGTCCCATGGTATATGTAATGTCTTGGAAATGTTTTGGCCCCCTTCTCCTGACTGATACCTTTCAACAATCAGACCCCTTTGATGTGTTGAAAGTGCTTTACGGCTTTTACTGAAAAATGTAACTACGAAATTGTCAATAAAATCCTCCTAGAGCAGTGATGGCGAACCTTTTAGAGCCCGAGTGCCCAAACTGCAACCTAAAACCCACTTATTTATTGCAAAGTGCCAAAACGTCAGGGGGCGGGGTTTATCACGACGTATGATTTTACCCCCGTCGTTCTAAAAAGGACAAGGCTGTTTCAAAATAGACAGCGCGCAGATTTTGATTGCTTTTTGAATGCCGAGATACTGCAGAATGTCCTCAGCGGAAAATACTGTGGAAATTTTGCAGCCTTTCTGCATCCAAAAAGTAGTCAGAATCTGCACGCTGTCTATTTTGAAACAGCGCTGCCCATTTCCGCCACGTGTAAACATACCACAGCAGTAATAGTGACCCCCACCACACAGCAGCCCCAGCGGTAAGTGACACCCCCCCAGCAGTAATAGTGACCCCACAGCGGCCCCAGCGGTGATAGTGACCCCCCACAGCGGCCCCAGCGGTGATAGTGACCCCCACAGTGGCCCCAACGGTGATAGTGACCCCCACAGCTGCCCCAGCGGTGATGGTGGCCCCCACCCCACAGCGGCTCCAGCGGTGATAGTGTCCCCCACCCCACAGCGATAATAGTGACCCCCCAGCGGCCCCCAGTGCATTAGGGACACCCCCCTAGCGGCCCCCAGTGCATTAGGGACACCCCCCTAGCGGCCCCCAGTGCATTAGGGACACCCCCAGCGGCCCCCCAGTGCATTAGGGACACCCCCCAGCGGCCCCCCAGTGCAGTAGTGACACCCCCCAGTGCAGCAGTGACACCTCCCAGCGGCCCCCCAGTGCAGCAGTGACACCCCCAGCGGCCCCCCAGTGCAGCAGTGACACCCCCCCAGCAGCCCCCCAGTGCAGCAGTGACACCCCCCAGTGCAGTAGTGACACCCCCCAGCGGCCCTACAGTGCAGTAGTGACACCCCACAGTGCCCCTCCCGAGACCCACATACTTACCTCCTCCTCCCCCTCCTCCTGGAAGCTCAGCTTCTCTTCTGGTCCCGGCACGCATATCAACTTTTTCTTACCCACTTCTGCCTCAATAGGTAATTCCCAGCAACCTGATTGGCTGTTTGGTGAATCAGCCAACCCAAACAACCAATCAGGTTGCTGGGAATTGCTGATTGCTGCAGAAGTGGGGAAGAAAGTGGTTACCGACACACACTCTGGCACACATGCTGCTGGACGCTTCCCCCCTCCCGGCAGAACCAAGTAGTAGGAGACGTCGGGGCAGGGGGGAGAGGGATTCCTGCTGTACACTGAAGTCAGTGTGTGCCGGGATCAGCACGGCTAGCAGTGCCGTTTGTGAATGCCGGCAGGGGAGCCGCTGCCCCTGCTGGTATTCACAAGTGGTGAGCGGCCGATGGGGCGCGTGCCAGTAGGGAGGGCTCTGCGTGCCATAGGTTTGCCACCACTGTCCTAGAAGAACTGAACTTTATATGAAGGACATCAGAATCCCTGTAAATAGTGGCAGCGGAGTACTGACTACTATTTATCATCAGTTTAAATGTGATTGGCTGATTCTAAACATAACCACACCCCAATTATAAGGGGGTGTTCACACTTATGCTGGAAATAAATCTGAAATGATTGATCTTTGTCGGATTTATTTAACCCTTTCCAATCCACTGTCTGACGTCTAAAGACATTATGATTTAAGGTTGTACAGCTACAATGTTGGAAGATGTCCGTCGGGGTTCTCTTACTGTATATTGCCAGCCTCTCTGCTGTCGGAGGCTATCCAAGGTGTCACCTCATGCAGTACTGGCTTTAGCCCTCAGATGGCACCGTTTTATAACGGCAGAAAACGAGTAAGCTCCCTAGGAAAACCAGGATACAAATTGGATTGAAAAGGGTTAACATGATCTGGCAGTTTAACAGGGCTGTGGAGGGCTGTATGGAGCTTCGTTTTTTTCTGAACTTGGCCAAAGAATTTATTCTGGCTGCATGCAGCAACCACTAGGGGGAGCTAACTGCACATGCATTCATACAGATGCTATTGAACACAATGGGTGTTGATTAAATCTTACAATATCTCTATACTTTATAACATCCTTTTACAACAGAAGATTTTTTGCCATAATAAGCGCCAATTGACAATATAGCTAATCGGTTGCCACTCATTAGTGTTACATTTATATAACACCAGAGGTGTAACTTGAAGCGCCTGGGCCCTAATGCAAAACCTGTAACAGGGCCCCCAACTGTAATGCTTTATTCATAGTACCAGGCTTACTATATAAAGGAGAGAGGCCCTATGGGCCCTCTAAGGGTCCTGGGCCTGGAGCAACCACATCCCCTATAGTTACGTCCCTGTGTGCCACTATTATTTGGCAATTTGTACAACCAACCATTCAGGTGATCATTTCTACACACCAGTTTGTGTCATTGCTTGCGGCACATCTCTGTTTATTTGAGGGAATGTGCTGCCGACAAATGACCATTTTAATGTGTGCGTAAAAGAAGTGATGAACAAGAAACCATTATTTGTCTCTGAATTGCTGGGCATAATTACACTGGACTATAATCGTGTATGAACGGTCTTTTAACCAATCATCGGCCCATGTAGTTTACTTCATGTCTACAATGTTTCCACTCTTATTTGTGTTGTAAACACTATTGATATTATTATACAAAAGGACGTATAATCAGTTAGGTCACATTGGTTATCTATCTATCTATTTACTCAAACATATCTATATCTATCTATCCATCTATCATCTCAAATGTATCCATCTATCATCTCGAATGTATTTATCTATATACGCAAATGTATGTATCTAACATCAATCTATCTCATATCTATCTATCCATCTCATATCTATCCATCTCATATCTATCTATCTATTTATCTATCTCATATCTATTTATCTATCTCATATCTATCTATCTATCTATCTCATATCTATCTATCTCATATCTATTTATCTATCTCATATCTATTTATCTATCTCATATCTATCTATCTATCCCATATCTATCTATCCCATATTTATCTATCTATCTATCCCATATTTATCTATCTATCTATCTATCCCATATCTATCTATCTATCCCATATCTATCTATCTATCTATCTATCTATCTATCTATCTATCTATCTATCTATCTATCTAATATCTATCTATCCCATATCTATCTATCTATCTATCTATCCCATATCTATCTATCTATCCCATATCTATCTATCTATCTAGCTATCTATCTATCCCATATCTATCAATCCCATATCTATCTATCTCATATCTATCTATCTATCTATCTATCTATCTATCTATCTATCTATCTATCCCATATCTATCCCATATCTATCTATCCCATATCTATCTATCCCATATCTATCTATCCCATATCTATCTATCCCATATCTATCTATCCCATATCTATCTATCCCATATCTATCTATCCCATATCTATCTATCTCATATCTATCTATCTCATATCTATCTATCTATCTATCTCATATCTATCTATCTATCTATCTATCTATCTATCTATCTATCTATCTATCTATCTATCTATCTATCTATCTATCTATCTATCTATCTGTGTCACATTCTCCCCGCTATCTGCACACCCTTGTTTGATGAGGGATAAATGTCTGTATGATAACACGACTCTGTAGATGTGTATGACACTGAAATCCTCTTTCTGGCAGATAAAGCCGGTGCCCAGAGCTTGATGCGGAGCCTGAGCATTCTGTGTATTTCAGAGGTGATGTCAAGGTGAAAGCCGACTGGCAGAATGGTTAGATATCATTGATATTCTGACTCGGAGGCCACAAATGGGTCTGTGGCAGATGGAGTCTGTGTCGAGGAAGAAAAATGGCAGCTTTGGAGCATCGACACTGTGTTTGCTCGCAGCTCTGCTCGCTGCCTGTGACCTTCCAGTGTTCCAGAGTTCTCCTGCGCTTTAATAAATTGTCCTTCCTTTCTATCACCTAAAAGTAGAGAAATGGCAGACTCATAATTCAGTACAAATTGAGTTGTTTCATTACAAAGCGGCATAAACATGTTTTACTGCCACTATTTTAAGAGTGATCTTTTATAGCCACTGGTATTTGTAGAAATACTCGGCGCAGATGCTTTTAATAGGATTTTCTCTTTAAATGGAAATATTAGCCTCTGTGAATGATTTATTTAGATTAATGTACAATCCCAATAAAGTTGTTGTTTTCTGCCATTAACGGTAACAATTCTGTACGGTTATTGCTGATTTAGCACGAATAGATGGAACACCGAGCCGATTACCAGTTTATTCACTGAAAAGCCTAATGACTTCTTCTGTGAGAATATCTATCGACAGTTGTGAACACAAAATATTGGACCTGCCTGTAATACGTTTGAGAATCTTACCAATTACAGTACTTATATGTGTATAATACGAATATCGGATGAGCCGAAAATCATAACAGTGAACCCTTTTCAATGAAAAACATTTTTATTTTATGGCCACATGTCATAGATACATTCGTTATATCCTAATGATAATGCAATCAGTCAAATGTTATGCTTCTTGCAGATATTTAGGTGGTTCCTAATATTTTACTCAGATTGTGTGTGTGTGTGTGTGTGTGTGTGTATGTATATGTGTATATATATATATATATATATATATATATATATATATATATATACCATGTTTCCCAGAAGATAGGTCCTACTCCGATAGTAAGACCTGCCCCGATTTTGAAATATGAGGCCTCCCCAGAAGATAAGACCTAGCTAACCTGCACCCCCCCTCCCCCCCAAAAAAAATCAATACTCACTTGGTCCGCGGTGTTCCAATGGTCTCCAGTGGTGCTGCGGCAAACTGCAGAATCCTCCCTGTCTGCCTTCTCAGCTTCTTCTTTTAACAGGGCTTTGAATACCCTTGCTCCAGCAAAGCGAGTGCTGTGATTGGCTAATCGAGCACCAGCAGCCAATCACAAACGGCACTCGATGAGCCAATCGCAGCCATTCAGTGATGTCATGAGCGGCTGTGATTGGCTCATCGAGCGCAGGCTGTGATTAGTTGCTGGCGCTCGATTAGCCAATGACAGCGCTCGTTTTGCTGGAGGCGGGGTATTCAAAGCCCCGTCACCAGGAAGAAGCTCAGATGTCAGACGGGAAGGACGCAGACTGCCGCAGCGCCGCCGAAGACCATCAGGAGGCATCGGGACGGCGCGGACCAGATGAGTATAAGAGCCCCCATCCCCACGAAAAGAAGACACTGTGGCACTTCTCGCAAAAATTAATATGACAGTGTCTTATTTTCGGGGAAGCACGGTAAACATATATATATATTGCAGATATATATCTGAGAAACTGGAAACCGGCAAAACAAGAAGGCAACAAAAGTAGATGGGTTTTTTTTGTTGCCTTTATCTTTTGCCGGTTTCCAGTTTCGCCAAGTTTTCCAGGCAGAATTTTGCCTCTACTTTCGCAGCTGCTTCCAGTTTTGCCCGTGGCCACCGACTCACATGACATTACTGTCTGATCCCAGCCATTCATGGATTGCTCCAATCACAGCCATTCAAGAATGAATGGCTGTAATTGGAGCATTCAGCGCTGGCTGTGATTGGTTGAGCGGGCTCTCACTCAGCTGACTCAACCAATCAGAAGAATCGCTTGCTGGAAGCGGGGGATTTCAATTCCCGTCACTGGGAAGATGCTATGCCGGCTTGACAAGTGCCCAGCAGCCTCCACAGAGGTCCAGAGAGTGGCCCCGAGAACACTGATGGCACCTGCAAGGTGAGTAGACTGATTTTTCTTTTCTTTTCTCAGGCAGTGTAGCTAGGGCATTAAGCATTGCCAAAAATGTGGAATCAAGTAGTGCCGCGTTTTCGGCAGCGCTGAAACCACTGCCGATTCATTTCAATGGACGACGCAGGGCTGAAAATGCTTGTGTAAACAGCCCTATTGAAATGAATGGGGGTGTTGTACAGCCTTTAGTGCTGCGCTGAAAAAGCAGCGCTAAACGCTGTACAAAAATGTGGTTTGGTGTGTTTTTTGGAATGTCTAGAATGAATTAATTGGATTTACATTGATTCCTATGGAAATAATTGCCTCGAGTTTCATTGGTTTCAAGTTTAGCCGATTGCTTTCGGATGGATTACCAACGAAACTGCAGGTTTGACTGTATATGCGCGCGCGCGCTTGTGTGTATATACATATATATATCAGTGGTTAGCACTGATGGGTTGTAATGCTCGGGTCCTGAGTTCAAATCCAACGAAGGGTAACACCTCCATAGAGTTTGTATTTTCTCCTCTTATTTATGTGAGTTGTCTCCAGGTTCTTTGGTTTCCTCCCTCAAACTAAAAACATACTGATATCTAGAGCCCCGCTCACCATAGGGCAAATGGGGGACACGCTCTGGGCCTGCTGGCAGTGGTGCAATTTTCAACTCTGTATGCATTCTATCAATGCAGATACAGTTGAAATCTATGGGATGCAGGGAGATAGTGACAGGAGGTAACCCTCCAATGTTGAGTTTGGAGTATAGCAGGAGCAATGAGGCAGAGCCACACTGACTTTCAGCACAGTGGAGGTAGCGTCCACTCGCTGTCCAATTTCCTTAACAACCAGATGCCAAGCAGGTCTGCCCCACTGATCTTCTATACAATGATGTGGCTGGCCAAGTGGGCAGAGTATGAGGTATAAGGTTATACCTGGGAGTTGCATTTGTCCTTTGAAGAAGATACACTTTGTAATAAGTAAGCCTTTGGCACCAAAGGATACATCCAGAGGCGTAACTTGAAGCTCCTGGGTCCCAATAACAGGGCCCCCAACTATAATGCTCTATTCATAGTACTGGGCTCCCTACATGGAGAAGAGAGGTCTTATGGGCCCCCTAAGGCTCCCAGGCCCGGTTGCAACCGCATCCCCTGCATTCCCTATAGTTACGCCAGTTGGTACCAACCTCTTGTGTCATATTTAGGGAGGCAACTTATAAAATGTTTGCACTGGACCCATCAAAGTGTAAAATGGTCCTGTTGCTATTTGGCTTCTTAAAGGAAATCTGTCACCTACTTTGAGCCTACAAGCTAAGCTTATGGGCTCAAAGTAGTTGACATGCGGAGTCCGGAGTTGTAAGCTTAATACGTACCTTCCCCGGCATTCCCTTGATGTCAGCTGTCTAAACTGATGCTGGGCACTTCCGGCGGACCACTTAGTCGGGCACATAGAATGAGAGGACTACTTAGCACATGTCTATTTAGTCCATTCAATGCATTCGGTAGGGGGTTTGAGAGCTGACAGCAGAGGAACGGCTGAGTAGGTAAGTATAAAACTTACATCCCCGGACTTAGAGTATCAGCTACTTTGGACCTATGAGCTTAGCTAATTGGGCTCAGAGTAGCGGACAGTGTCTTTAAGAAATTGACTCTTCTGTGTATCTGAAATGGGGTAAGTAGATTGTGGGCCCCAATATGCTGAAGCTATATTACAAACAGAAATAATGATATATTCCTCTATATATGTGTTTTAGTTCTGTCATCAGGCATGTCCGACCTATAAAAGGGAGAGTCGTCTAAATCAGCAGCGCCCTATGATAGAGCTGCACCTCCTCTTAGGTAGGTCGTGTCACTGAAAATAAGACACAGAGTTCTGTGAGCATCCTGTACAGATCGAAAAATGCTCATTAGGCTTTGGCTTCCCAGCTGGTCAGGTGGGGTCTCAGCTGTGAGACCCCTTTTTCTCACATATGGGGAACAAACTTCAGAAGGAGTTGCCGAAACAAGACGACCCCTTTAAATGCTTGTTATTGAAGTTGTATCAAGTATCCTCACATGTATGATTTATGCAAGTGCACAGACATATTGTGCCAGCATTGACATAATACGTGTGGACATATGGACTTTGTGAGGCTGAACATATGGGCCTGGAATGTCTAACCATGCAGCTCTGTCATAGCAGAAAATCTGTTGTCTCCTGCATTTGCCATCATTGTGGGGATTCTAGAAAACAGGTGTCCAGGTAATTGTACAGAAAACGAACGGTAACCCGCAGCAGCAGAATAAAGCATGTACAGTATATGCTATACGGAATGCAGCTTGTATTATCATTCCCAGTATCAATAATGTCCGGGAGTAAGAATTAGTGTTGTCTGGCAAGGCATATTTGGATGATCGCTCCTTCAGGCGTAAGTAATGACTGGTCCTCTGCTGTCACAATGAGATCAATGATACCGAGGAATCATCCACATCCCTACACTTTATACCTTTATTCCCAGTTATCATAATTATCGGATCATAGGCGATATCCTTACAGAATGGTAGCAGGTAAACTCAGTCTAAATACTTGATGATAGGTTGCACCACCTTTTATTACACAGTGTCTACAGTCTGAATAGAATTGACCCAAGCATGATAGGACAACTGATTATGGCCTGTGTTTCTTCTTTCTATTGTTGCCAACATAAAACATATTTGCAGTATTACATAGCGGCTGTCATCCAGCTTTCTGTAGACCCTGCACAGCTTATAAAGTTACATTGTTATATAGCATTTCCCATTTCTCTCTCACTTTGTTTAATGATACATTTCCATGATTCATTTTTTACCGCGCAGTCAAAACCATATCAAAAACTAAATGCTCTAAACAGCTGTCAGCTTCAAACGAGCGTATTATGGGTGCATTTATGCCCCCCTAATACAGACAAGTTCTCTGGTTTGACCCTGGGTCTACGAACTCATCTGGACTCTTTGATGCTGTAAAGCCGGATGCATACTGTCCGGTTGGATTCCGCATGCAGAATACTGCAGCAGAATCCGACCCGGGCAAAAGCGGAGTCCACACGTACTTGCTTTTCTTCTCTTCAATCTGTAATCTGGATGGTCCGCCTGGCTCGCTGTCAGACATGCACAGTACAGATTTTTTTTAAACTCCTGCGTTTCCCTCGTCATCGCCTAGCAATGACACAGAATCTGTGACCTTCCTGCAATGTCAATTGCGGAAGGGTCGCAGATCGGACGGCTTCCATTGAAGGCCTAAGTTTGTATCGCGACGCAGATTCAGTATACGATGCAGCAGAAGGAGTTACAAAAATATGTAATGTTTGTTCAAGAACCGAAAAGTGAAGTAAAAATAGTTTATTAGCAAGTAAACAACCAAGCTTTACCTAGCACTAACTATGGCTAACTTCTAGGGTTAATTAGACGGTATGCACAATACGAATTAACAGTAATGAGGAAAACCATATGAATGATGCTATAAGGAAATCAGTCCCATTAAAACAGAAATACAAATCACACTGTCGGTTCCTTAAAGGGATCAACGTTCTATTAGCAACACATACATATAGCATTTGAACCCCAAGCGATATTTCTTTATTACTTAGGCTAACAATCCCTGTGGCTGTATCTCCGTTTGTAACCACAAGCACTAGAATAGTTTAAGTCCGACATTACAGGCCTGTTGTTTTAAAATATTTCAGTCTCCAAGGCCGCTTTCACACGGCCGAAAAAAATCGCGCAAGAATTATGCGTTGCAAGATGCAAAAATCTCACACGAATGTGAACCCCATTCTTTTGAATGGAGTCATATTTTATCTTTGGGCATTCCCTTTGAAGACATCGCCCATTGTTTCCAATGGAGCCAGGTTTCTCATTGAACGCTGCTTCCCTTAAGTGATGTGAGGCATTTTTGACACAAAAATGCCTTGCATCCGCAGGGAAATCACACACTTCTGAGTGTGATGTTAGGCCGAGTTTCACGCTAGCCTTTTGTAAAATTAGCCTATTGGTGTGAAAACCTAGAAGCTCTTTTAAGGCTGGCCTCACTTACAGTCTGTCATGTAGAAGTATTAACTTTGACTGACCCCGGCTTGCCCAAGGTCACGAGCACTCTTCTACCACAGGTCCCAGGAACCTTTGTCGTTGTTCAGATGTTGCGAAGGGGTTGAGGATGCAATGTTGACTCTTTCTTTTGGCTCCAGCCAAAAGAGATGTCTCTGGTCATGGCCTTCTATCAGCAGCTCCAGCAGCTTCTCTGTTTTCTCAGTAGCCACTCTTTGCAGGCTATTGCAGTTCTGTTCACCTGTTCAGCAGCACCTCACCTCTCCTCCTTATCAGGGAGCATACGCAGTCTCATAGCGTAAAGAATTTGGTGCAAACTTTAGCACACTCATAATATTGGCATAATGTTTTGCACAATTCACAGTCCATTGCCATGCTAAAAATGTAACCTCTTAGGGTAGCCCTTTCCATTCAGGTCAGTAGCCCCGCAGTGGGGCCAGGCTACCGTAGTTGTCCATGATAAGGATGCATAAAGGCCCCCATAATGCGCTCATCTGACACTGGCCTAACTGTCACAGCAATTCTAGTGATTCATATCATTACATTTTTTTAATTTTTTTTTTTTAATTGCAGCTTACGCACTCATGCACATTGCTGTATGACAGCTCCATAAAAGCTCCGTATTGCACAAAGCAGCAGTATAATACACCATGCATAGAAGTCTATGGAGTCATACTGTAACTTCTTATGACTCTGGTTATGTATGGTATCTGACAGAAGACAAATTGTGCCACATTCTATCAGGTACAATATTATGGAGGTATTCTCCCCTTTGAGCATTCAATCTAGGAGCAAGTACCTCCATAATGTTGTGCCATACAGCAACTCATTTCGGCTGTGCATAGAGTGCCTATGGCTTCATAGTATCGATTAGAAGGACTCCATTTGCCGCCATACAGACTTTGCCCAGTGCATGAGGCTGTATTTGCATGAGCAATAATAATGTTGGCTCCAATTTGCTGCACAAATTGCAGGCATCATATTATAGAGCTGGAGGAGCTGAGCAGACTGATATATTGAACCTTTCCCCATAAAACTATATTTAACTTGTGTTTTATTCATTGATATCTCTGAACAGTCAAATGGGCGGTCCGATCAGTGATTGACAGCTGTGTATGATTGTACATACAGGGAAGGCTGTCAATTACTGATAGCTCCGCCCATTGGACTCTTCAGCTCAGAATGTGCAGAGATATAAATGAATAAAACACAAGTTAGGCCCAATGTACATGGGCAAATTTGATTTGCGGTGGACCCGCAAATCCAGTCATCCATAGAGATGCATGGGCATTCACAAATGGATTAAAACATGCGGATTTGATTTGTGGACCTTTTGGTCTGGAAAACAAATTGCAGCATGCTACATTTTTGTGCGAATCCCGCACGGAAGGCTTCCATTAAAGTCAATGGAAGCCGTGTATTACGCGGCACACCCCTAGCTGACACTGCGGACATGCCACGGATCCACAAGAAAGCAGGAGATTTAAGAAAAAAGTCCGTGTCATACAGTGAACCCAGAAGTGGATGGATCCACGCGGACGCCGCTGCTGGGGAATGTAGGTAAACAGGGCTCACTGACTGCGGGCAGGGCTGGATTCCGAGCTCAGCTCCTCCTGCTCTATAACATGATGCCCGTAGTTTGGACAGTGTTTAGCTGACCGATTCCCTTTAAATGATTAAATACTTCTTAATGTATAATTTTCACCCTGTAGTGACTCAAAACTAATACTAATAACTCGATACAACTGACTTTTAACTATATTTAGTGCTACAAATAGCAATTAAAGGGGTTCTCCAGGACCATCTTAATAAAGGTATCAGAAGACGTTGGCAATCCTTGTCTGAAATAACACTATATGGATAAAAGTATTTGGACACTGCAGAAAATCAGTAAATATGCAAATACTGAGTTTGCCGAATGGTATGCTGGGTAATATAAAAAGCTGCTCATTTTGTAATAACTATTCATTCATCTGATCGAGCCCTTGTGGGATGAACTGGAGCGACGGGTACGACACCGCCACCCATGCCCATCCTCACAACAATCTCTTCTCACAGCCTGGCACGTGGAATGGCGAGCTATTCCTGCCCAGACTTACAGAGAACTTGTGGAAAGTATACTTCGACGTATTACCGCTGTAATACAAGCAAAAGGAGGGCCGACACCTTACTAAATAGAAGAATAAAGCACTTTTTCTGAAACACATGCAATACTTTTGTCCATATAGTGTATAAGGTAAGGTAAAGTCCCCTGGTGCAACACCGAGTCATGGCTGACTCCTCGGGTGACGTCACAACATGACGTTTTATCGTCAGACTGTTTTCGCAGGGTGGTTTGCCATTGCCTTCCCCAGTCATCTTTTTACCCCCAGCAGCTGGGTACCCATTTTACCGACCTCGGAAGGATGGAAGGCTGAGTCAAGGATGGAAGGTTGGCTACCTGAACCTACAACCTTCAGGTCAAGAGCGAGAGCTTAGCACTACATTTCTGCTGCCTTACCACTCTGCGCCATGCGAGGCCCGTCTGGTATATAAACCAACATATAAACATCTTTAACCACAGTCCTTGAAATTAGACTTTGCGAATGAAACTAAGACATACTTACAAAATGTGACCCCTTCCTGTTTTCTCATCAATTAACTTTATGTATACACTTCTAGAGAACCACAATATCTATCACTAGGCATGTGTCGTTAAATAGTGGATACTGTTAACAAAAATGACTGCAGTTTTTCTTCTGATTTGCTACACTGATTGTTACATTGTGTATTTTGCTCCGTTACTTTATTCACTGTAGTCAGATGAATAATCCACAGTTGTTAAAGAAAGGGTTAAAGGAGCCGTCACTTGAGTGCTGCTTAGTACATAACCCAGATTTGGGCAGCATCTTGACCCTCCCCCAGTTCTCCACTCAGCCTCCATTGTTATTATTTTCACTATCCCCCTCCCCCATATGCTTACTATTTAACTGCAATATGCATAAGTACAATTGGCAATTTTGTCCCTGTAAATGTAGAAAGTCATCCACTCACTGCATTCACAAAATGTCTCGCTTGGAGCAATAGAGGCAGAAATATTGAAAGGTTTTTAGAGAAAAAAACAGAGTGAGCCGAGAAATGATGCAAAAAGAAAATGACACTGAGGTCTTGGTTTAATACATATGTATTCCAGGTTGATGGTTGATTTCATTAGCAAATCTCATTGTTATGCAATGTCTGTTCTTCTGCAGCAAAATGAATATTGTATTCTCAAAGGCTGAGTGTGTGTGTGCTCCCTCATTTATGTGAGGAGATAGACTTCCATGTCCTTCCATTTAACACTTCTCTGCATCTATTTATTTAAGAAACATTCTGGAAACAAAATGAACTAGATAATGTCTATCCATCTACCTCATATTCTATCTATCCATCTACCTCCTATTGTATATATATATCCATCTACCTCACATTTTATGTATCCATCTACCTCATATTCTATCTATCCATCTACCGCATATTCTATGTATCTATCCATCTACCTCATATTGTATCCATGTACCTCCTATTGTATCTATCCATCTACCTTATATTGTATCTATCTCTCTACCTCACATTCTATCTATCCATCTACCTCATATTGTATCTATCTACCTCCTATTGTATCTATCCATCTACCTCATATTGTATCCATGTACCTCCTATTGTATCTATCCATCTACCTTATATTGTATCTATCTCTCTACCTCACATTCTATCTATCCATCTACCTCATATTGTATCTATCTACCTCCTATTGTATCTATCCATCTACCTCATATTGTATCCATGTACCTCCTATTGTATCTATCCATCTACCTTATATTGTATCTATCTCTCTACCTCACATTCTATCTATTCATCTACCTCCTATTGTATCTATCCATCTACCTTATATTGTATCTATCTCTCTACCTCACATTCTATCTATCCATCTACCTCATATTGTATCTATCTACCTCCTATTGTATCTATCCATCTACCTTATATTGTATCTATCTCTCTATCTACCTCACATTCTATCTATTCATCTACCTCATATTCTATCTATCCATCTACTTCATATTCTATCTACCGCCTATTGTATCTATCTACCTTATATTCTATCTATCCATCTACCTCATAATCTATCTATCGCATATTGTATCTATCTATCTATCTATCTCTCTATCTCTCTCTCTATCTCTCTTTCTTTCTCTCTCTCTACCTCATATTCTATTTATCCATCTACCTCATATTGTATCTCCTATCTATCTATTTATCTATTTGTCTATCTATCTATCTATCTATCTATCTATCTCATATCTATCTATCTCCATCTCATATTCTATCTATCTATCTATCTCATATCTATCTACCTCATATTCTATTTATCCATCTACCTCATATTATATCATCTATCCATCCATCCATCCACCTCATATTATAGATAGATAGAATGTGAGGTAGATAGACAGAAGGAAAGAAAGTAAAAGAAAGAAATATAAAGCAGATATGAAATAGATTAGAAAAAAAACAATAAGATATTATATAGAAAGATAGATGATGGCTAGTATTACTTGAGCGAGTATTGCCATTTTCGAGTACATGTCCGCTCGTCTCAAAAGATTCGAGTGACGGCGGGGGAGAGCGGTGAGTTGCAGGAGTGAGCATGGGGGAGCCTGGGGGGGGGGGGGGAGAGATCCCCCCCCGGTGGCCCCCGAATCTTTTGAGACGAGCGGGCATGTACTCGAAAATGGCAATACTCGCTCGAGTAATTTGCCTTAGCTGGTACACTCGCTCATCTCTAATAGCTAGCATGTGAGGTAGATAGACAAACAGATAGGAGAGAAAGAAAGGGAAATGAAAGAAAAGGAAGGACAGTTCTGAGCTATATTAGCAAAATAGAAAATAAGATATTAGATTAGTCTTTATGTACCTGTCTATCTAATATTGTATTGTCTATTTTTCTAATCCATCTCATAACTGTCTTATCTTTTCTTCCTTCTATCTATCTATCAATATCATATATCATCTCCATCCATCTGGTGGCATTTCACCTCACTGTGTCATCCTGGTAACAGGACAGTCATGTGCTTGTTGATAGTCCTACCTATTACTTGCATAACAGTAGGGACTTGTGGTCCTCTGGCTGCTTTCCCTTCCCTTATTTGGTAATCTGGAGCACCACACGAACAATGCGTTTTATATAGCTTCACACTAAACATGGTAAAGAAGGATCGGGAAATCCGGTTTGGGCCCCATTGAGTGCCTGTATGGCATGTCTGCCCTTGCCATGAAGTGAGGATAAGCTTAAGTAAGTAAGACTTTTTTTTTTGTTTTTTCTTTATACTTTAAGGGTGCCTTTCCACTAGCGTTTTGTTAACACTGCGATATCGCTGCGTTTTTTCCCCACAATTGTCAATGGGAGTTTCTAATGTTAAAAACGCATCGCACAAAAATTGCAAAGCACAAACTTGCGATGTGTTTTTAACATTAAAAGATCCCATTGACAATTGCGTGAAAAAAAACACATCGATATCACGTGAAAAAAATGCGCAAGAAAAACGCAAGTGTGCAGGAGCCCTAAGAGAGAGACAATATAAGGGCAGACTAGATTGACCACGTGGTATTTTTCGTCTGTCACTTTTCTTTGTTTCCATCCACTGGGCTGCCATCTTTTTACCACTTACAGAATTGAATGTTCAGCAGTTATGTGCCACAAAGCACAATACTATACTGTATGTTAACCCTTTCCAATCCACTGTCTGACGTCTGAAGACATTCTGATTGAAGGCTGTACGGCTCCGATGTTGGAAGACGTCCCGCATGGTATTCTTACTGTACATTACTGGCCACTCTGTTCTCAGGGGCCTCTCCAGCATGTCCCATACTGCAGTACTGGCTCTAGCCAGCAGATGGCGCCACTGTACAATGGCAGAAAGAGAAAGCCCCTAGGAAAACCCTGAATCCAAAATTGGATTGCAAAGGGTTAAGATGCAGCGAAAAAAACTGTTTTTTTTGTAGATGTCTAATACAATTTCTAAAATGTTTCCATTGGTGTAGTTTCATTTTCAAGATAATGCCCCTCATGCATGCAATCTCAGGGTGGTGGCTTCTAGCAATGTAATAGCATACCTTCAGTGATGACAGACCACAGACCACCACTGATCTGGGGTCCATGGTATCAGGGGGCCTGTCTCCATCTATGTCCTTCAATAAAGTCACTTCATCATTTAGGCCTTCTACATGACCCAGAGTAGAATGTAACTCTCAATCTGAGTAAGGCTTTGTTCACATCCGGTTGCGGAAATTGCGTAATGGACCTTCATTGTGGAAAATATTGGAAAATCTAGTGCAACATGCAGTGCTATTTTTTTGAGGTAATATGCCAGGCATCATGACGGAAACCAGATAGACCCAATTGCAGTCATTGGGGTTTGTTGGTGGTCATCAAGCACCACTGTTAATTTCCTTGTTCTGCTTCTATAACAAAAAGTAAAAGGGTGTGCAAACCTTGATATGCACATGGCCTAAGAGACTTGAAACTAGAGCCTCATACTTAAAGGCCCATTTACACACAAAGATAATCTTTCAAATGATTGATAGATTGAACGTTTTAGCGATCATTTTGCATAAAGTGTTAATGGACACTAATGTCCATTAACACTTTATCATCTTCATTTGCATGTAACGGGTCTCCGTTAGCTGTTTGCAGAGCCCAGTATGTGGGCTGGGCTCTGCACACAGCTGCATTGTTTTCGTCGGGGCTACCGGCAGAATAGAATGCAATCTCCCGACTTCCACTGAGAACACAGCATGCGGTCTATGGAGAGATACTTTATATCTCTGCGGCTGAATGACTGATTTTAAGCTCACCTTAAAATCATCGTTCAGATGGAAAGTGCACGATGGCCTTGTTTACACGCAACGATTATCGTTAATTTGCAATCGTTTGAGCAAATTTTGAGCGATGATCGTTGCGTGTAAATGGGCCTTAAGAGTCTCTCTTCCAGAGACCACTCCAGTCATCACAGCCCGAAAAATCACTAGACTTGGCTGGCTAATAAGCAGAGAAAGCTGAGTCTTGGATCATGCCGGCTCTACAGCTCTGGATAAAGAAAGTAATGCCTCTTACCTTTTTTTTATGCTCCATTGCACCTCCACAGCTTACTTCAGCCTCTAAGTTTGTCTAGGCTATCCCTACGATTTCTATGTACGCCCCTGACACAAAATCTCAGACAACAGAAAAAATATTAAGATAGTGATTATGTTTTTAGACCCTTTTAAGGTATCGCATGAAAATCTCATCTAGAA
Source organism: Eleutherodactylus coqui (assembly GCF_035609145.1). NCBI lineage: Eukaryota > Metazoa > Chordata > Amphibia > Anura > Eleutherodactylidae > Eleutherodactylus > Eleutherodactylus coqui. Next base: position 87,142,915 of record NC_089844.1, read on the forward strand.
GGTAACATTTGAAGAACCCGAAAATGAAAGATCTGCAACACCTCTATCATTAATCATTTGTCTTTTTATTTGCAGCCTCTGTGTTCGTCTCTGTGGAATTGGCTGTTTCTTTATGAATTAAAGATTATAAAAAAAAAAAAACCCTTCCTCGCACGCTGCTAATGCCTTTAATTCTTCTTACTGCTATCTTTACGCTCATCTTTTAAATATATTTTTGCATATGCAAATTGCTGCAACGCTTTGAGGTTGGGAGGGGGGAAGAAAAACTTGGCTTTCCGTTTGGTATTGACCTTTAGGAAATTGATTGTAGGTGATATGTCTTCCAAATGGATTCTCATTTGTGCTTTGCACGTTTTCGATGTCACAGATCACATTACTGCCAGCTAAACAGACCTTCTTTGCATTCTATTTATACATTTGTCCATCCATATCCATTACCTCATCAGAGCAGTAAGTGTGGAGATAAATTAACACAATTCTCTGGTAGCCGCATCTTTTTTTTTTTTCCATTGCTTAGCACATCTGAGCAATATTTATCAGCCATCGGTTTGTCATCTTGGCATCTGTGTTATTGCTGTTAGGTCTCATCCACCTCCCCTGCAGATGCAAAGCATTCATCCCTGCTCTGCTGTGTTTTACGGGGACAAACACTGCCTTTTGTGTTCAAGCTATCCTTACACAAACTATGCAAACACTTGAGCCGCCACTTTGTGGGCGGAGCCACTTTTATTACTGCACATTTTATGCTAGAATAGAAATAAATTAGTTGTTTTTTTACTGTTAAGTTGGTAAAAATTTAATTTAGCCATTTCTTCAGTTAAACTAAGTACACCCTCTTTGAATTCTATGGTTTTGCATATCAGGACATAATAAAAAAAAACAGCTGGGCCTTAGAAGGAAATTAGGCAAATACAACATCAGGCTTCGTTTCCACGAGCGTATATCGACCGCCATTTTCATGGCTGGCCAATATACGCTACCATCTGGGGTGTAAAAGCTTGTGCACAGGCGCACAAATCTATGGCAAGGCTGCAATGCTGGTGAGCCTTCCCCTTTGCTCCCCCTCACCGGCTCACCTCTTCTCTCCTCCCCTCCGGCTGATTCCAATAGAAGGCGGCAAGATAATTTAGAACGAGCATGAAGTCAGCGGTGACGTTCCAATCCTATATCATTCACTTAACGTGCATTTAGGGCTCGTGCAGGTGAGTGTGGTTTTAGCGCAGTATAGGTACGTGAAAAGATTGTGGCTATACTGCACAAGAAAAAGCGTGAACGGGTGATTTCCAGCTATTAAGTCTTGAGCCTAATTAGCTGTGAAATTGGCCGTTCACACGATCAGGAGCTGCATGGTATGTGTTATCCTGCTCCCATAGGAGTCTATGGAAACTCCCTCGCATCAAACACTAAAGATAGGTCAGGTCCTATCTTTTCTCGCACCATGGACCTTAGAGGCGTGCATTGCAGTCGCATGTCCTATCTTTGATATATTCACAGAATAAGTACCCTAAAACCAATTCTTTATTAAATAATTAATTAAAACTCTGGGCCATGAACTAACAAGACAAACATAAAGAATCAATATATTCGTAACACTCGCCTCGCAGCGCAAAAAGAACGCGATATCGCTAAATGATTTCAATGGGGCCGGCAGCAGCAGCGCCAGCCCCATTAAAGCATAGGGAGTATATTGCGGACTTCTGCCATATTCAATGAATGGGCAAGCACTGCCTGTAAATGGCTGAGTGCTGTGACCAATCACATGTAGCATTCAGCTGTCAGTCAATGAATGGCTGAGAGCTGCCTATGATTGGCTGAGTGCTCAGCCAATCAGATACAATCCTTTCAGCAGGCGGGAATTTTAAATCCCTACCTGCTGAAATTGCTTCAGAGCACTGCAGGAAGAAGACAGGCTAGATGCGCCTGAGCCCTGGCAGCTGAGGAGAGGCGAGTATAATTTTTTTATTTTTAACACATTCTAGGGATGATTTTTCAGGGAAGGGCTTATATTTAAAGCCCTTCCCTGAAAATCCCTGCAGGGGTTGCCAGCAGCCCATTGCTTTCAATGGGCATGGACCTGCATTTATGCGTGTTTGTGCACATATGTGGCTGCGCGGTTTTGTGTGCACCTATGTACGCTTATGTGACTGCACCCACAGTTGCTTAATAATTGATTGGGAGAACCTCATTCTCCATAGTAGGATCATCCAGACCAACGGTACTGGTAGTGGACATCCAGTAGAGACCATTGGTCGTTCTAGGGTCTCTAAGTGTAGTGTTGATGAGCATACTCTCTCTATATCCACTAGGTTAGTATCATTTCTGAGGAATCCTGTATTAAGGGTTTTCTCAAAAGAACAATATAAGAAAATCCTAAGTGTGATACGTTGGGATATGAATATATTGATTCTTTATGCTTATCTGTCTTGTTAGTCCATGGCCCAGAGTTTGAATTAAATATTTAATAAAGAATTGGTTTTAGGGTACTTCTGTGAATAGGGCTACATTATTATTTGAGTTCCCTCTGCTCAGTGAATTTCGTATCTTTGATAAGTGCGAGCTTTTTGCGTGTCTAAAATTCCTTCATCTGAACGGTTCTATAGCAAACCATTGCTTCTAATAGACACAATCTTTTCATGCGCCTATACTGCGCTACAACCACGCTCGTGTGATTACACTGAGCAGTAATTGGGTAGTTTCATTACATCATAACCGCGCGTCTAATCAACCCTTCTGCCATTGCCTTCTATTCAGCAAATTGTAGGACTAGAGATGAGCGAGTATACTCGCTAAGGCACTACTCGCTCGAGTAATGTGCTTTAGCCGAGTATCTCCCTGCTCGTCCCTGAAGATTCGGGAGCCGCCGCAGCTGACAGGTGAGTCGCGGCGGGGAGTAGGGGAGTGCGGGCGGGAGAGAGGGAGAGAGAGATCTCCCCTCCGTTCCTCCCCGCAGCTCCCCGCCCCGCGCCGGCCCCCGAATCTTCAGGGACGAGCAGGGAGATACTCGGCTAAAGCACATTACTCGAGCGAGTAGTGCCTTAGCGAGTATACTCGCTCATTCCTATGTAGGACGCCAATTTATACCAACGATGCAGCGGCAGATGAACAATGATTTTCAGATCTGCATGAAAGATGGGATCAGCGGTAACGATTTACTGCTGATCATTCACTTGCTGCACGTGTTTACAATTAACAAGTACTGTGCAAATCACGCAATCTAATGGTTAATTGCAGAATAATTGTGTTGAGTAAAAGGGCCTTAAAAATGCAGCAAATCCTCAAATAATCAGCAGGGAAATCCACAAGACAAATCCGCACTTAATCATGTAGATTTTGGTTTGGACTTGCCGCTGCAGATTTTCCTGTGGATTGTGTAGTAAAGATTTTAAGAAAATCAATTGCTTTGAAATTCTCACCTGCAAATTTAGATTTTTATTGTGGATTTAATGCAGATTTTGACTCCTTTTGAAATCCACAACAAATCTGGGACTTACAGATGTATCCGACTTTTTTTTTTCTGTGAAGTTTGTGGAAGGCTCCAATTTCTCAACCTACAAACTTCATTCTCTGGCTGACCTGTAAAGTATAAACGCCGCCCGATAGACTAATACAAAAGTTTTTATTTTGCACAGCTGGTCAGCTCACGCCGTTCAACTCAAGATAGCTCAACATAAGAGGATAGTTAATGAAGGGCACTTTTGCAAATTGATATGATGTTGATTGAAAAATCAACCCCGGAGATCATTTTCTGCACTGAAAATGTTCACAAGACCGTAACAAAATGTAAACAAATCTGCGCTTATTTGCTTCCGAATTTCACTGGAGAGTTTCCGTGCACAAATCTGCAGTATTCCCATCCAATGAGCATTTACCCTTAAAGGTCGATCTACCAATAGTATCATCAGCCAATCAAAGTGTGATTGTTCTCCGTGACAGAAACCAAGTAATCTTGTAGATATGATACCTTTTAATAGCTAACAAAAATACATGATGTTACAGCAAGCTTTCAGGTCTTTTATTGATCTTTCATCAGGCTAAAATGGTCTGATTCTGGCCTGATGAAGAATCGATAGAAGACATGAAAGCTCGCATTAACATCATGTATTTTTGTTAGCCATTAAAAGGTATCCTATCTACAAGATTACTTGGGTTCTGTCACGGAGAACAATCACCTTTTGCTTTACTGACTAACACAGAACCAAACCTTTTTTTGTGTTTCATCCAGTCAAAGGCATCCCATGATGGAAGAACTCTCATGAAACCTTCTCGGCTACCTAATTGTATATTTACAGGACCATGATCCTCATGTCTGGGCCAACTTAATATCAACTGATATTGAGTAAATTGCCACAAAAAGTACTTTGAAATTATCGTTGGCACAAGACAGCAAATTAATTTCAACACTTTAAATTTGGAAGATAAATCCCTGGCTGGTAATATGGTGATGTTTCATCATTGTATTTTTGGCTCTGACTATTTCGACTCTGACCACAGTACCGATGAGGGATAATTTTTCTCATTGCCCTCTATCTGTTTATGCCAAGGCAAAATGTGTGCTGTGATGGTGATTAATAAGAAATATGAGCCACCTGCCCATGTATGTGCCGGGCCTCGCTAAACACTCATTCCAAATTGTATGTGTTCTTCCCCGAGGAGATGCTCTTGAGGTGGTTTACTTTCCCTGCATCCTACTAGACAGCAGATCTCATTTTTTTCCAATGGTTTTTTTCAGTATTCCTTAATTGATATGGTAATTATTGTATATTTGTTATTATCTCGTATAACTAGTTATTTTATTCATGTGCGCTGTGCCACAGCGGGGTCAGATTTGCAAAGGGAACAGATTTTAAAATTCAGCTGCAGATTTGTTTCAGATTTTGTCTTGTTTGATCTGTTCTATTGTGGATGGTGAAATTCGTAGCAAATACATATGTAAATATATGGGAGCTCAAGGGCCTTTTACACGGCCCAATGATCGGCAAGAACGTTCTTATGGATGTTGCTTTGCTTGATCGCTGGGCCGTATGAAGCTGCGTCCGATCAGCTAACAAACGAACAAATGCCTGTTCATTACCTGATTGCATTTATTGTGCAGCCGAAAGAAATCCTCGTGTGCTACATGATGAAACATTGTCGGTATACTGCAGCACACAATGTATAGGGGAACTACTGGAACACACGCTTGTATAGGGGACAAACGATCATACAGATGAGTCAGCCTGTGTGAAGGGCAGGATAACAAGTGCTAATCTTGTTGATCGGCACTTAATGACCCAGCTCAGATTTGAGCTGTGTAAATAGACTCTTAAGGCCTCTTTCACAGAACTGTATGCATTTTTACGTTTGGCCGTATGCGCTAAAAAATTGCATGAATGGAGAATAGCCACGATCAAGTCCCGATCTTTAGATGCATATTTTCTGTCGTTCACACGGACGGCTGCAGCGTATCGGCAAAAAATATGTTGTAGCGCAGAACTTTTCCCAGCATTGGATGCTGCTAAACTCCCTCCCTTTTTTTTCAGCTCTCATAGGAGTCTATGGGAGTTTACAGCGTATCTCAGCTAAAGATAGTACAAGACCTATTTTCAAGCGTAACGTATAAAATCGGCAACTGAAAACGGGCGCTGATGTTCTATTTTTCGTGGCGCGATTAAAAAAAAAAAAATCAGTCATCTGAATGAATACATTGGAATCCAATGCTTCAGATGGTTGCGAATTTTGGATGCGTGATTCCTGCCTTATACATTTCCTACAATCAGTAGGTGTTCTTTCAATCTGAATGCTGATATAATTATGTCTCAGCAGAACTTACAGAGACCCAGCTGCTGTAGCCATGTATAGATTCTATATTCCGCATACAATACGGCTGTCTAAAAGCCACCTAACATGGAGACATCCTGCAAAGTCCATACAGATCTTGCCTTTGTAATATTCCAACCCATGCATCCAGCGCTAGAGATCTGTTGCTGATCGACCACTCTGTCATTGTGCACATGGTATTGTATGTGTACGTAAAAGTGTGTAAATACTTTGTTCGCCTGTAGAAATGTCAGCCATGAAAAAGAAGCCGGGCGCCCATCCATGCCTCACTGTCATCTGTCTATCCAACAGGATAGCTCATGTGCGTGCTCAGTGTTGTCATCAGTTGTGGATGTGGACAGGCTTCTTCTTCATGGCCGGCACTTCTGCAACCTTCTTTGAACTTCTCTATCCATTCTTCTTCGCAACAAAACATGTTCTCCATACTGTTCACAAAGACTTCGAAAAATATCGGCACCAGACACGACCTTAGGCCGATCTCACACAACTGGATTTTTGAATTGCAGAATCCGCAGTCGTCCATAAAGTCAACGGAAGCCGCCCAACCCGCAGCCCATCTGTAATTGACATTGCGGATACGCCGCAGCTACCCATATCATCGCCTAACAAGGGCGTGGGAAAAACAAATATTAAAAAAATAAATCTGTACTGCTCATGACGGATGGCGAGCGTCCATGGTCATCCGCAATACAAAAAGTAAAGGTATGCGGGGTTGCTAACCAAGTTCAGAGCCGGATTCTGCTGCGGGCTCCCGTATGCCGAATCTGATTCGTTCGTGTGAGACCGGCCTTAAACCACAAAAAAAAGAATCCCTGCACAGTGATCTTCCTTCGTGCAAATCACAAGTGGGGCGGCCATTTTTCTTGCACTGCAGTGGCAAATTAAGTGTCGTAAGTGTGCACAGCAGTTACTGGAGAGACAGCTAAGCCGACAATGAAGAGCGTGGATAAGACAATGCGGCCAACAAAAGTTTTAGTATTACTGGAGTGCGGATAATTTTTGACTCACCTCTTGTGTGTATGTATGTGTGTGTGTGTGTTCATATGTGTAAATACGCATACGGTACACGAAGCATAAAGGGCTGCTGCTTATGGAGCCGCACAGAGAAGCAAATGTTTCTTTTATTACTTTTTAATTTGGTATTTTTGTGCCGCTCCATCTTATCAACCAGCAAATTTTCCACTTAAAGTGATTCTCCATGTGAATTTATTTTTAGAAATACCTGATTAATTACTCATCCAGCAGCGGGGATGGCATAGTGTGATGCTGCCAAGCTGCTTTTCTCCTTGTCTGCTGTTAGCACCGTGTCAATCCAGCTCTGAGCCGATCACGGAGTGAAGTCTGACATCCCGGTTTCTAGGAATACACTGCTTAACAACCACAGGATTCTACAGGATTGTCAATAAGAATGTCAGACAGCCTGTGCCTAGCAACCAACCTGTCTTAGGGCTCATTCACACGGGCGTATTGTCACCGCGTATTATGCGTGCAACACGCAGTGAATGGAGGCAATGAAAATCGATGAACTTTCATTCTTCCATTCACACTTGCGCGTGGATGCTGCGTATCAATATGCAGGAGAAATAAATTGCAATCCTCTATTTCTTCGTGTATCAAACGCATCCCCGCTCTGAACAGAATTTTGAAAAAAAAAGTCACACTTCACCTTTGTCAGCTATGTACAAAATAGGTGATAAATCTGTGATGGTTGGGGGTCTGACCGCTGGGACAGAATGAAGCAGCTGTGCACATGCCATAACCACCACTGCATTCACATCTATGGAACTTGTCAAGTCCCATGGAAGTGAATGTAGCAGCAGTGCTCACGCATGGACATTGCCTGTCCTGTGGATAGACCTGTTTGGCGGATAGCACTTTAACATCTGTTATACTCAGTGCAACCCTGTTACTAAAGTATATGGAGAATGCAGTGGGCAGGAATTGGCAGACTCACCCAATATTTAACAAGGAGAAATGCAAAGTCCTACATTTGGGCAAGAAAAATGAAGAAGGCACATACAGGATGGTAGGAATTGAGCTAAGCAGCAGCACATGTGAAAAAGACTTGGCTATACTAATAGATCATACACTGAACATGAGTCAACAGTGTGATGCAGCAGCCAAAAAGGCAAACACAATTCTGGGATGTATTAAGAAAAGCATAGAGTCTAGATCATGTGAGGTACTTATCCGCCTCTACTCTTCCTTAGTCAGACCTCATCTGGAATACTGTGTCCAGTTCTGGGCACCCCACTTAAAAAAAAAGACATAGACAAACTGGAGCAAGTTCAGAGAAGAGCTACCAGGATGGTGAGTGGTCTGCAAATCATGTCCTATGAGGAACGGTTAAAAAATCTGGGAATGTTTAGCTTGCAAAAAAGAAGGCTGAGAGGAAATTTAATAGCTGTCTACAAATATCTGAAGGGCCGTCACAGTGCAGAGGGATCAGCCCTATTCTTATTTGTACAAGGAAAGACTAGAAGCAATGGGATGAAACTGAAAGGGAGGAGACACAGATTAGATATTGGAAAAAACTTTCTGACAGTGAGGGTGATCAATGAGTGGAACAGGTTGCCATGGGAGGTGGTGAGTTCTCCTTCTATGGAAGTGTTCAAAGGCTGGACAGACCGCTTTCTGGAATGATTTTAGTAAATCCTGCATTGAGCAGGGGGTTGGACCAGGTGACTCTGGAGGTCCCTTCCAACTCTATCATTCTATGATTCCATGATTCAATATGTGCAGATTCTGAGCAGAACAAGTGAATTGGGGATGGACCTTGGCAGCAGGGAACTCACCTGCTCCCCTGTGGGCCAATCCGAGCCTGGTTATACTTCTTCCCATGCCAGATGACTGCTAGCCCTTATGGGCATCATTGCAGCTCCTTCAGGGTTTGTGATTCAGCTTTTCGAATGTCAATGTGTTTTCTATAGGCTCTTTAAGAACATTGTGTGTAGTCAAGAAATTGTAGCACATTAATACACTATAATGTAATTTTCATCATCTGTTAAAATGAAAACCAATGTTATCATTACATATAATAATTGTTTTCATAAAGCAAACTGATTAAGTAAAACATAAGGAAATAATCTAATACTCCACTCAGAAGCGCTTCTGGTTTAATTCCGTATAAATCCACGGTTTGTAGAGGTGCAGGTGATCTTTCATATACCAGTGTTGCATAATTAATGCAATTCAGAGCATATGAGACACTTGCAAATGAAAGAGCTTTGTTTTCAAAGTCTGTATGAGCCGTGGCACCCAAGTAAATTAATCGAGGCCCAGGATGGGAGCTTATGGAAATTTGCGCACACATGGGAATTCTTCACTGTGATGGACTGTAAAGCGTTACGGTTTGGAGTATTTCTACACTTCTGACGGACCTGCTTACAGAGGAATCACTCGAATGTGACTTTTTTAAGCTGGCTGTAGACAAAGTGAACTCATATAGTAAACAACAATTTGGCCATAAGCAACAATTGACAATAAATATCATCTCTGTGCCACTCAAATGATCCATCTTGAATGATGACAATTTTCCCTCTTTTGTAAGAATTCCTGAAGGCCAATTTACACGCAACGATTATCACTCAAAATTTGTTAAAACGATGGCATATGAGCGATAATTGTTGCGTGTAAATAAATGCTACCGTCGTGCACTTTTCGTCTGAATTTTTAGGTGAGTTTAAAAACCATCATTCAGACACATACTGTGTTCTTCACAGGAGCAGCAGATAAGATTGTATTCTCCCTGCAGCCCATGCCAGAACAAAGTAGCTGACTGCAGAGCTCAGACTACCTGCTGAGTTCTGCAAGCAGCTCCCAGAGGCTTATTCGCATGCAAATGAAGCTGATAAAGTACCAATGGGTGATAGTGCCCATTAGTACTTTATGCAAAACAATCGCTAAAGCCCCATGTACACGGGACGAATGTCAGGAAAATGATGCCCGACACTTGTCCCTGCACATACTCGCTCCCGTGCTGTTACACAGGAGTAAGTATAGCTGTCTCTCTGACAGAGCGGCCAGCAGGGGCTGGGGCAGCTGGAGGAGATTTCACTCATCAATCTCCCCACCCCTTTCCATTTACTAAACACAGCGGCCGTTCAGTACTGAATGGCTGCTATTTACACTGAATGATCATCGTTCAGGATCATTGCTCATCGTTTAAGCTGCATAAAATCCTGAACACTGATCGCTCAGTGTAAATAGCAGCTGTTCAGGACTGAACGGCTGCTATGTTAAGTCAATGGAGAGGGGCGGGGAGAGTGAGGAGAGAAATCTCCTCCAGCTGCCCCGCTATTGAGCCAACGATACTCACTACTGTGCAGCAGCACGGAAGCAAGTACATGCGGGGACGAGTGGCAGGCATCATTTGCCCGACAATCATCCCGTCTAAATGGGGCTTAAAACTTTCAATCTTTCAAGCATTTGAAAAATTATCTTTGCGTGTAAATGGGCCTTAAGTGGGCGGTGACCACTGCTTACTGTCAGAGAGTGACATCAGACTTGATCGGCCATCTGATGTCACCCATTGACATTGAGAAGACGGGACTGCCTACTTGATAGATTCAAAGCCGTGGGAGCTGGATCTACGAAGAGTCTGTACGGGAGAGTGGGGCTGGTATGAAGAAAAGAAAAGGGGTCACTGAGTCAATGAGGCTGCATGGATATGCAGAAAGTCTTGCTATCTTTAGTACTGGCAGGACCTCTTTGAAATTTTTCTTATGTGTTACCATTCAACATTACAAGTGATCAGATACTGGACTTGAAACAATTTACAGCAGTGCCCATAAATCGTGTTGAGGGAACCAAAACGGTGGAACCTTGTTTCGGGTTGAACTTTGCTAAAAGTTCGGTTCTGCGCAAACCTGAACCCCGCTTTGTTTGTTTTGGCTGGATCCTATAAAAATACTTCTTTGTTTCTTCACCCTCTGTATTTTACACCAGTTTTTTTAGGGGGGGGGGGGGAGTTTGGGTTTGGTTTGAACTAATTTGGACTGAACCAGACTGTTTGCACAAATTCGGCAAGCCAGCCAAACCAAACTTTTGAAAAGTTTGCTCATCACTACACATAAATGATATTTGTAACAGCGGCAACAGCTTTACACGTGGAAAATCATTTTAATGTATCATCCTGATTTCAGAATCCCATAAATACCAGCAGAAGTGTTTCATGAATTATGTGGATGATCTTTCAGCTCTGTGTATATTCAACCTTTTAGTTTATTTATAGCATTGATCCACAACTCTTCTAAGGCAGAATAGCTCAGTAATACTGCATCCAGTTGGGTATGCCGCTATATACATTAGTGTACAATCGAAGGTATATTGATGTAAAGTATGGACATGGAAAGCCATAGTATTAAGAGATTGAGTACATTTGTAAATACATTGCATTACCTATGTTATACTAAATCTGTGTTACATCTTGTGTTACAGATCACAGCTGTGTTTGTAATTCTGCTAGCTTCAGAGCTGAAATCTCTAAAGCAATCATATGTAAGAAAAAGCTACTGTCCCACTTCATTGTGGTATCTCAGCTAAGCTTTTAAAGTAGTTGGTCCAAGAGCAACAATTACCACCTAGACACAGTATAGGTGATAAATGCATTATTGCTGGGGGTCCAATCACTGGAATTCCAATGATCATGAGTCCTCTGTTTAAGTAGAGGGGTGTCCAGACAGGTGCCGTAGCGCTTCATTCAGAAACTGTAGAATTGACGGAGATAGTCGACTATGGCTTAAGCTTAAGGTCGTGGGGAGTCTAGGTTGTCAACTGTTTCCAAATGCAACCGACAGAATAGTGAATGCAGCTCCGGATTATAAACTACACTGTAACTGAGAATCAGTACATGATAAATAATACAAATTTACTCAACTATTTACTGTATACAGATTATAAGTAGATTTGTATGAGGAGCTTTTTTCCAAAATGAGTCAAGTTACATGGAATTGTTTTGAAAAAAATAAAATAGCTTTTTTTTAAAATCGTGTAAAAAAAATTCTATAGAATGGGAAACGACTCACTTAGCTTAAATACAGCCTGTAAACATGTAAACAGAAAGAAAGGGATTCCCACTGTATCATAAGGTGTGAAATCTCTAAAAATAGGCTTGACTTAGTTTAGAAAAATACTCATATATATACATGCATTTTGAAAAAATGCTAACTTTGAGCTGACCATTATATTCCTATAGGCGAGATAAAACGGCTCAGATATTCTGCAACACTACAAATAAAGACCAGCTGGCACCTCCCCTGCGGATATCAGGCTGGATTTATATGTTCATTTTGGGATACTTGTTCTCAGTTGAGAAAAATGTTAAAAATCCACAGTAAGGCTACAGTCACACAGGTGAGTGCAATATCGAGAAATCCGGCTCGATATCACGCTAGTCAACGTGCGTTTTACCCGCGGATATGCGGGAATGAAGCCTAAAGGTTTAGAGGAATAGGAGCAATATCATTTTTTATCAGTTGGTACCAAACCTTTTTGGGCAGTAATATATACTGTGTTTCCCTTTTTTTTAGTATATATATCCTTAAAGGGGTTGTCGAGGGTTATAAAAACATGTCTGCTTTCTTCCTAACACTTTTGCCCATAGGATTGTGTGCAGTATTGCAGTTCAGCTCCATTGAAGTGAATGGGAGCTGAGCGGCAATAACAGCCACAACGGACAAAGGTGGCATTTGGAAGAAATAAGCCATGTTTTTCCAACCCTGAACAACCCCTTTAACATATTACATAAAGCTATACACAGCCTGTCTTGATTTACATCAAGGTTTGTTCCCCTGCAGAGCTTAAAATCTAATTGTCCACCCCCCAGTGCAGCACCATGCAGATATTGGCATGGTCGGACTTAAGCCTATAAAGCATTAGTGATACCCTCTGTGCCATTAGGGCATTATGTTTGGTTGACTTTCGGGTAATTTCTCCGTTTCTTTCTCCGCAGTAAGCGGCGGTAGACTGGTGACAGCAATGAGCATTTGTTTAGAAATGGACGTGAATAATCTAGAAAGCATACCGTGATTTGAATATTCATATACCCAAGTCTTTCATTGGCAAACACTGCTATCCTTCAGTACTTCTGAGCATTACAGCAGGATGCAGGGAGGTCGAAATAATCAGCCTTGTTTTTAGGTTGCCAAGCAATAGCAGAGAATCTGGTACAAGATGATATACTGCCGATATGGAGGCAAGAAATCACTGTAGTGTATATATAATAAGCAATGATTGATTAGAGATACAACACAATCTTATATTTTATATTCTCAACTTCATTATTTTCATATTCCATTTTTGGTGCAATTGGTGAATGCAAATAAGAGAAACACAGATCTTTCCATCGTACATTCCTATGTTTAGCACCAAAATTATGCCTTGCAAAAAAAGTGCTAAAACTCCACCAAATGTGCAGGAGCCCTTTTGGATTTTTGTCAAAAACTTCCCCACAATGTACAAAATATTAACCTTGGGTGCTTCTTATTGCATGTTGACCTGTGATAGTAATAGAGCTGGACCAAGGCAGATCTTAATGGCACTGCAAAAACTACAATGTAACGAACATGATATTTTTGCAATCGTTCTGCCACCATTATGTTTTTTTGGGTAGCAATTTTTACTATGTTTTTCGAACAGTTTCTATGAGAACCACATTGTAGCATCACTTCATTCAACTCTGAGGGGGATTTTTTAAATGAAATCAGTCCAAATTGTAGTGGGAGCGTCTCCAAAAACTTCAGATGAAAGGGATGTCGGGTTGGGAAAAATGTAACATAATGAAAAATTCCTGTTTACTCTCCTTATGGGAACCTGTGCATTTATAGTCCTACTCATAGGGCACAAATTCATGACACGGTGCCAATACCTGCCATATGACATCTGTATGCCTCAGATTTTGTTCGGAGGAGTTATAGCTTGTGACATTTCCAAAGTTGCAGTAAAAAGGGAAATCTATCCTCTGGTGCCGCCTACAATATGACCGGAGGGGGGGGGGGGGAATAATATTACTTGGTACTCTTCTTTCTTGCCATTCTGCCATGGACCTGCTGGTTCCCAGGCCCTTAATAGGTCTTCTAATTTTGCCCTACCTATTTGGCCAGCGCTGGTCATGGGCAAATTTTGTCCTGAGACAAGCGGGTCGCTTTAAACTACTATAATTGTGCAAAACTTATATCATGCAACTTAAAAAGGTATTCTGGCCACTACCCACTAGGGTCATGGTCTGCGACCAACAGAGTAAGGACCCTGGTCCTCCATACCAGGCGCAAGACTGAAGCTAAGAGTTGGACTGGAGTGACAGTTGAGCATGTGCCCTGCTGTTCAAAGCCTTTGCCACTGACAGAGACAGTCGAGCAAAGCAATAGGTGATAAATGCTTCTACCCAAAATACCCCTTTAAGTCCATATTGTGCCAGGCATCATACAGCACAAGTCATTGTCCAGCTCCAGCCTAAAGCAGCAAGCAGGTGACCACGTGCTGAGCAACAGACTGGCCCCATCAGCGGACTCCGGATGTATGCGGGGCTGTGGAGTCGGTAAGCCAAACCTCTGATTCCTCGATTTTCACAAACTCCGACTCCTTCATATATGCCTCATGCCCAGTGCTGCACATATTTATCTCAACTTAGGGCTCATTTACACGGCCGCCTGTGTGTAATACATAGCTTGTGTGAGACAGCTAGCGCTAGACAGGGCAGTGATTGTGCACTGCGCAAGGCAGCGTATCGTATGCCCACTGTCAAATGCGTTCTGTCTAGTTACTTCTCTTTTGAATTTCTTGCACTGTCTCCTAGCAGCGTTGCGTATCAAACGGCGCATGTACGCAATGTAGTATGCATATGTACAGCCCTTTATAAGCACCCATAGAGAACAATAGGGCTGGACGCACGCAATACCCAATGAAAAAATGCTAGTGTGAGTGGGGCATGCGAAAATCAATGTATTTGAATTGCTGCAATGTACCGTGTGTTATACTCAATTCAAGGACATTCGTGTGAATGAGCCCTAAAAGCCTTGAAGAAGCAGCATGAGGATACTTAGTCCAACGGAGAGGAAAGTCAATGACTGATTTTTCTATATCTTCGTTATCAATGTTTTTGATAAATAGGGACTTAGATGAATAGAACAAATATATTTATAGGACATTTCAAAACTTTCGTAAATTCCTATGAAAGGAACCAATTCTGCATTTAATTAATTATACCATATTTATAATGTTTATGTTTTGTTTTATAAGCCAGAGTCCGAGTCGATACATTTCTACTGACCACATGAAAATGGGACTCCATGACTCCGACTCCACACCCTGCCGTAAGCCCATGTGATCCAGCATTAGTCATTTGTAGTTGGAGTTCTACACTTTGTTTGAAGGTTGCTTCACAAATTACCTCTCTGTTACGGCTGTAGAGGGGTCCTGAGTAGGGACCCCTATCTATAACATTCATGTACCATATAGTGAGGCATATGAACAGGAGATACCATCTTGACACAAGGGAAATTACTGCATTGTGTGTCATAGGGCAGTTATGCTTTTCTCATGCAGGTGGCGCTGTTGCTGCCATCTTAACTGTGCTGCGAAAGCAAAAAAATACACGTTTCCTGCACATCATCTCCATGTATTGTCCCTCTACAAAAGGAAAACTCCACTAAATCTATGTTTAATGTATTTTTCCTTTCATCTCTGCAAAAAAGTGTCAATAATGTATTTAATTTAACTGGGAAATCTAGAAGAACTGACTTTTCTGAGACTCCCCATAGTGTCTTGTTAGGTATTTCAATGCAGACAGTAGTCCCCAGCCAAGCCAGATAAAAATAGGCCTTTCAGTGTTCTTCTCCCGGTAGGTTGTGTTATTATCATTTAATCGTTAACTGGGATGTGATCAGACCTCTATGAGATTCCAGATAATTAAGTGGCGAGGGCCTCCGCGTTAATACGCCTCGCATACTCGCAGTGTTTTCTGTGTCTTTGTTTTCCTCTCCTGGCCCGGCATTGTGACCACCATCCCCCATGACTTACGTTTTAGCAGAATGCATTACAGGATGTCATTAGTCCAGCCTCTCCGCTATACAATGTGTGATTGATTCCAGTTTGCATCATGATTTATGCTTATTTGTAGTAAAATACTACGGCTAAAACACTAAACACCCAAATAATACAACCTTGCATTAGTTTCTTTTTTTGCACAAACAGGTATGTCCTGCTCAAGACTATTTCCTATTTGCTACATTTTAGAACCACAATCATTGTAGCTCTTAGCCCGAGTTGTGAAGTACAGAAATACCCGCTTGCTGTCCAGTCCCTGTTTTCCCAGCCCTGGGACTGTAGATAAAATAGCATTGAAGACAGTTTTCAGATGTTCTTACAGGCTAAAAGGATGGATTCACACATGGTGTAATGTCCTAGGCCCACTGTCCACGGGTGGATCTGGTTTGCGGAATCTGCGCGGGTCACCCACAAAACAAGCCGCCCATAGGGATACATGGGCGTCCACGCATGAATTAAAGCATGCGCATTTGTTTGGCAGACCTTATGGTCCAGAGAACAAACCGCAGCATGCTACATTTCAGTGCGGATTCTGCACTGACTGCTTTCATTGAAGTCAATGGAAGCCGTCCGGTCCATGGCAGATGGGCCATGGACTCCGCGGGAAAGAAGGAGTTAAAAAATGAAAATAACTCCACTACACATGTGCGGCTGTGCGCCGGCTGGCACTTCCGCACACACCCGCAGTGAAGAAAATAGAAGACCCGGATGGGTAAGCAGTGTCCTCGGCCACCCGCAGGGCCGGATTCCGCTGCGGACTCCCGCATGTGGAATCCGATCTGCCGTGGACAAGAGGCCTTAAGGTGTGATTAGACGGAACGATTGTTATTGTTCCAAAAATCGTTCAAACTAACGAAAGTCAACAATAAACACGAACCAATGACTGAACAAAAAACGAGAATTGTTCCCTTCTCATTCGTCGTTCAGTTGCAGCCGGCATAAAAGTTATTGCTCATTCACTTCTTGTTGCATTTAAACATTGATCGTTCACTGAAGGAATGTTCACGATTCTCACCAATGATCTGCCAATATATACAGGCTGCGGGAGCTGGGGATGATGTCACTGGCTCATTGGCTCGGGCCAACAAGAATCATGCAGTTCTCGTTGTGTGTAAAAGGACCATTACATGCAGATTTTGATGCAATGTTGCTGCAGATTTAAAGAGGACATTTTTAGTGCTAAGACATCTGAAAGGCAGGGGGACTAACTATTTGAATACAACAGCGGTGCCTGAGAGACGATGGTCAGATTGCACCTACAGCCTCTTGGTCTGCTAAAGCGACCCTACGGTTTCAGGCCAAAAGTCTATCCTGGGACAGGATAATAGTAATGATTATTATATAGCGCCAACATATTCTACAGCACTTACAAAACAGGAGGGAACAGAAATAAAACCATTGTTACATGTAGTAATCATATCATGGAAACAGTAGGGGTGAGGGTCCTGCTCCAACGAGCTTACATAATACAGATAATGGGGTGATACAGAAGGTAAAGGGGCTGGAGATGTGCACTGTATGGCGGGGTGGAGAGTGTGGGATGCTATACACATATGGTCAGACTTAAGCCGTGTGGTGGCTGAATCGGTTTGACTGCAGGGAGGCAGTTGATTCCGGCTAGCAAGGCTTGAAGTTGGTAGGTCAGGGAGCATGTTATCAGGTGGAGTAAAGAGGGGTTTGGTTTAAGAGATGTGGTATGCCTCCCTGAGGAGGTGCATTTTTAGAGCACAAGTTTAATGTGTTGGGGATTGCCCGGATAGTTTTGGGTAGCGCGTTCCAGAGGACTGGTGCTGCTCTGAAGAAGTCTTGGAGGCAGGAATGAGAGGTTTGAATTGAAGGGGATCTTAATCTGATCTCGTTAGCGGAGTGGAGGGTGTGGGCTGGGAGGTGGATTGAGATGAGGAAAGCAATGTAGGGTGGCGTGGTGCTGTGGAGGGCTTTGTGGATGAGGGTGGTGAGTTTGAATTGAATTCTTTATTTAACGGGCAGCCAGTGCAGTGACTGGCACAGGGCAGAGGCATCCGAGTAATGGCTGGACAGGAAGATGAGCCTGGCTGCCACATTCAGAATGGATTAGAGAGGGGAAGTCTGGTGTGGGAGACGCTAATTACCAGCGAGTTGCAATAATTGAGCTGAGAGTTTATGACGTCAACAATGGGTGTTCTTAGCGTGTCCGCAGTGAGAAAAGGGCAGATTCTTGCGATGTTCTTACGGTAAAGGTGACATGTTTGGGCCAGGAATGAATGTAGGGGGTAAAGGAGAGATCGGAGTCTAATATAACCCCAAGGCAGCACATGTGCTGGGAGTGCATGGTGGTGCCACACACTGAGATGGAGATGGCAGGATGAGGTCGCTTAGTGGAGGGTGGAAACACCAGTAGGTCAGTTTTTCAGAGTTTCAGTTTTAGATAGAGAGAGAACATAGTGTTTAGAGACAGCGGACAGACAGTCAATGGCGTTCTGGAGGAATGGTGCTGTGATGTCACGGAAGAGGTGTATAGCTGGGTGTCGTCAGCATAGAGGTGGTACTGAAAGCCAAATCTCCGGATGGTTTGTCCAATAGGGGCTATGTTGATGGAGAAGAGGAGGGGGCCGAGGACCGAGCTCTGGGGGACCCCCACAGCTAGAGGAAGAGGATGGAAGGTAGAGCCAGCAAAGGAGACACTAAATGAGTGATCAGATAGGTAGGAGGAAAACCAGGAGAAAGCAGTCCTTTAAGCTGATGGAGCGAGTTTGTGGTCAACAGTGTCAAATGCTGCAAAGAGGTTGAGTAGGATCAGTAGGGAGTAGTCATAGGAGAGGTTATTACCTGTAATTGTTGTTCTCTGCCGCCCCTCCAAATCGTCAGTTCTGGGCTCTGTTTCAGCTCTCTAAAATGACTGCAGCAAATTTTCGATCTACTTAATGTACACTGTGCATAGCTTTCTGATTGGCCAGTACTAATCACTTGAGCAGCTCTGGCCAGTCAGAGAGCTAGTTTAGTGCATTGTGGTCTAAAGACTTGCGTCAGACATCTTGGATGGCCAAAATGGGACCTGGAACTGGCAGCTCCGAGGAACTGTAGAGAACATCTGCAGGTAGTATAGCCCCTCTTCCGCAGATCCCGGGGATAGTATTTTTTCCTGAATTTGGAGGGTCGCTTTAAAAAGGCTGTCCAGGACTATTACTATTGATGACCTCTCAGGATCCTTGTTGATCAAGTCAGTGCTGGACCTGCTGTCAGTGTGGACAGCACTGGAAGCAGATAGCCCTGGCCATATTGTTACAGCCTGGTTTGATACTGCAGGCACAGCTCCTATTAAATTCACTGGCAGCTGCGCCTACAGTACCAAACCAGGTCGCTGCAATGTTGACATTGTTATCTGCTTCCTGTGCTGTCCGCACTTACAGCGGCGTCTAGAACCAGCTGATTATTAGGGATTACCAATCAGCTAATGGTGAGCTATCCTGAGGACAGGTCATCAATACTAATAGTCCTGGATAAACTCTTTGATCTTAGCTAAAGGGAATATATTTATATATTTATTTTACTAATTAAAATCAGATAGTGACACGTATTCCACTTTACTACAAGTTTGTATTTTATGTTTGTACTTTTTTTAAATTTTATTTTCTGTACATGACTATGGGGGACATCTTGCCCGTAACTGCTTTGACCAGCAACTTACATAATGGACATGAGCTGACCCATTGACTTCTATGGTACACTGTTCAAGGCATGCTCTGTGATATGTGCAGATGTCCTTGTGCAGGGAGGGGAGGAGGTGAGCTGTGATACCACCAATTGTGAATGGTAGATTCAGTGTTATCTATACACAGGTGTTACCTTTCATTATAATCCTGCCTGTGATGATAATGAGATGACTGCTGAAATGTTTTCTCTACAGAACAGGAAGTGTCAGACTATGATTAGGTTCAGTTGCCAGACTAAAAACTGCAAGATAGTAGGATTTGTTTTTGCATTGAAAATTTTAAAAAAAGTCACCCAAAATTCTTAGAAAGTATGTTTAACCCCTTAACGACCGGGCCATAGTGTTTTTACGTCCTGCAGCTGCAGGACGTGTATGGAGGGAGGTAGCGCCGCTATCTCCCTCCATACAGCGCGGGCGTCAGCTGTTTATTACAGCTGACACCCGCGGGCAATAGCCGTGCTCGGCCGTTCGCGGCTATTAACCCTTTAAATGCCACTGTCAATTCGGACAGCGGCATTTAAAGGAGATGTCCCGCGCCGAAACGGGTTTTTTTTTTTTTAAACCCCCCCCCCGTTCGGCGCGAGACAACCCCGATGCAGGGGTTAAAAAAACCACCCGCACAGCGCTTACCTGAATCCCGGCGGTCCGGTGACTTCAATACTTACCGCTGAAGATGGCCGCCGGGATCCTCCGTCTTCGTGGACCGCAGCTCTTCTGTGCGGTCCACTGCCGATTCCAGCCTCCTGATTGGCTGGAATCGGCACGTGACGGGGCGGAGCTACACGGAGCCGCTCTCTGGCACGAGCGGCTCCATAGAAGACTGCTGAAGACCCGGACTGCGCAAGCGCGGCTAATTTGGCCATCGGAGGCCAAAAATTAGTCGGCTCCATGGGAACGAGGACGCTAGCAACGGAGCAGGTAAGTAAAAAACTTTTGATAACTTCTGTATGGCTCATAATTAATGCACAATGTACATTACAAAGTGCATTATTATGGCCATACAGAAGTGTATAGACCCACTTGCTGCCTCGGGACAACCCCTTTAAATCCCCCGAACGCTGTTTGGGGGTCCCGCATGGCCCCCCCCCCACGGTGAGATCGGGGGAAACGTGCAGGTGTCATGGCAGCCGGGGGCCTAATGAATGGCCCCAGGGCTGCCTTAGCAGACTGCCTATCAAGCCATCCACACAGGGTGGCTTGAAAGACTGCCTGTAAAAAAGCAGTATGACGTAATGCTATAGCATTACGTCATACTGCAGGAGCGATCAAAGCATCGCATGTTAAAGTCCCCCAGGGGGACTTCAAAGTAAAGTAAAAAAAAGATCAAGATCAAGTTTTTTAAATTGTAAAAAAAAAAAAAGTTATAAAAGTTTAAATCACCCCCCTTTTGCCATATTTATTATTTAAAAATCTAAATCATAAAATAAAAATATGTTTTTGGTATTGCCGCGTCCGTAAAAGTCCGATCTATCAAAGTAGTGCATTATTTTTTCTGCATGGTGAACGTCGTCCGGAAAAAAAAATAAAGAACGCCAGAAATGCATTTTTTTAGTTACCCTGTCTCCCAGAAAAAACGCAATAAAAAGCGATCAAAAAGTCGTATGTATTCCGAATTAGTACGGAAACTACAGGACATCCCACAAAAAATGAGCTCAACTACGTCGACGGAAAAATAAAAGTTATCGCGCGCACAAAATGACCGCAGAAAATAATTGAACAAAATTTAATATCTTAAAAAAAAAATACAAGTACTACAGCAAAAGCAATACTATATAAGTTTGGTATCGTAGTAATCGTACTGACCAATAGAATAAAAATATCAGGTTGTTTTTGTTGCAGTTTGTGCATTGTAGAAACAGGACCCACCGAAAGATGGTGGAATGTCGTGTTTTTTTCCATTTCTCTCCGCTAAGAATTTTAAAAAAGTTTTTCAGTACATTATACGGTACAATAAATAGTGCCATTGAAAAATACAACTCGTCCCGCAAAAACCAAGCCCTCATACAGCGACGTCGATGGATAAATAAAGGAGCTACGATTTTTTAAAAGGGAGTAGGAAAAAACAAAAATGGAAAAAAGCAAAAAAGCCTGGTCACTAAGGGGTTAACATTAAAACTTGATTTCTACATTCGGTAATTTTCTGTCTACACTTTCCCGTTAATGTTATATGTGCCCCCAAATTGTATTCAAGTGAGTAGGACAAAGCTACAATACAAAGCACCGCTGCTACTAAAAACACAATGTAATGTTACTTACCTAGCAGGCTTGGTCCACGCCCCTCCCTCTGAACTCTGGAGCTTCATCTTGCTTTTTCCAGTCCTTGACCGCCAACAGAAGATCACTTCCTGGTTACGGGATTCATAAATTCCGCCTCCAGGAAGCGATGCCTCTGATTGGCTGAGCAGCACTTGAGAACCAATCAATGCATGGCTCGCTGGACCAACGCAACGTCTGGGATTGGTTCTTCAACCGCTGCATTGATTGGCTGGGCAGTGGTCGAAGAACTAATCACAACAATCGTGTTGTGGAGAAGGGATTTATGAACTGGCCAATTCATAAATGATTCCTCCACAACGTGATAGCTGTGATAGACTGAGCAGTGGTCGAAGAACCAAACAAAGCCGCTGCTTCCTGGAGGCGCGATTTATGAATTCCGTAAGCAGGAAGTGGTCTTCTGTTGGTGGGCGAGGATTGCAAGAAGCAAGGCAAAGCTCTGGAGAGCAGCGGTAGGGACGTGGACCAAGCCTGTTAGGCAATGTATTCCTTTTTTAGGTAATGCAGCTAGGGTTTATTTTCAGGGTAGGGTTTATATTTCAAGCCTCCCTGAAAAATGCAAAAAATCAGGGTAGGGTTTATTTTGGGGTAGGTCTTATTTTTGGTGAAACGCTGTATATTGGGACTGTTTCACCATTTTTTTCATTAATAATTAAAACTAGATAACGAAACATTTTCCATTTTTCTCATGTTTTTATTTTTTGATTGTTGACGTTTTCTATTCTGTTCTCTAAACATGACTAGGGGGCGTTCATCCTTCCTGAGCCACATTTAATAACATTTAAAAGATCTGCAGCAGCTTCATGAGTCATTCACACTATGGACAGGAGCTGACCCACTGACTTGTATACATGCTCTGTGACATATGCAGAGGTGATTGTGCAGAGTAGATGGTCCCAGCTTATACCTATTGTGAATGGTGGACCCTGTGTTATCTACATATAGGTGTTACCTTTCAGTGTAATACTGCCTGTGATGTCAGTGAGATGACGGCTGCAAAGTAGCAAGATTTTAGGATTTAAAAAAATATATAGATTGTGACTAGAGATGAGCGAGCACACTCGTTTAAGGCTGCTACTTGTTCGAGTAGCAGTCTTATTGAATAACTGTTTACTCGCCTGAGCAGCATGTGCCTGACAATCAGGTCATGTAAAGGGACCAACAATCAGCTGATGAACAAGCGGACAATCATTCGTCAGCTGATCTTTAACTTTCAGCGAGCTGTACACTATCCTACTAAGAGCAACTAGACACTTCAACAAGAATCAAAAGTAGCATTTATTTCCATATGGTAATACTTAGGGGGCTTCCTTTGGCCCTATTGACAATTGGTTACTCTCTGTTGGATACTTCCTACTAACACTTGATACACTTCAGCTGGTATTTCCCTGGTATTGCATCCTGGTGAGTTCTCTGAAAGAAGATGGACACTGTTCATATTTCCTGACATGATGTTCCAGTTTTTCCCAGAGATGTTCAGTAGGGTTCAGGTCGTGACTCTATACAGGCCGGTTGAATACTGGAATATTCATATTTTCAAAGCAACACAAAATTTAGTTGGATTTGTGATAAGATGGGTTGTCTTGTCGGAAGTATGGCTGACCATTCCTAGAGTATTGCCACATTGTTGGCAGCACATTATTGTCTAGAAGGTCAGGGTACACCTCAATGTTCCTGGTTCTTGCCACTACAACCAACGGAGCGACACCATGCCATGTAAAACATCCCTAGACCATAACAGAACCTCCGCCTTACATAGCTGTTGGCACAACAAACTCAAGCAGAAGGCGTCCCCCAGGCTCCTCCACACCCAGGTGCGTCCATCTGTTTTGAAGATGGAGTAGCATGGTTCGTCACTCCATAAAAAGTTCTTCCATTACACAAATATCCAATAACGATGCTCTTTGCACCATCGTAGACGAGCCGATGCATTGCGCTTCATGATGGACGGCTTGTGGGCAGCAGCAGCTTAACCTGTAGGGTGCTTGTCAAAATCTATGGCTGACACCTCCAAGGGTCTGCATCTTATTTAGCATTTTCTAGGACATGTGACATTCCTATAAGACATGCTCCATTCTACTAATGGGGGCATCTAAATACCTTTAGTCGGATCGTGTACATCACTCTGTACTAGTATTTGTCTCCATAAGCTGCTTATTGACTCTTATAGAAAAAAATGAAACGATTACATTGGGCTACGAATTCTCCTATCATGAAAGGAACTTTTCTTGTGTACATCCATTAGGGTCCTTGCACAAGACAAAGCTGTGCGCACGAATGCTATGGTTCCTGAAGGTTTGTCTTGTATGTTGCCTGTGTGGGGCTTCTAGAAGCATTTACCTCTATACTATAGCATGCAACGGGACATACCACCGTCTTCTTCTTGCTATGTATCTCTGTATAGCTATCTATGCCTTCCGTAGTCTAGATTCATAAAACACATAGAATGGTGGAGTTGAAAGGGACCTCCGCGGTCATCTGGTCCAACCCCCTTCTCAGTACAGGATTAACACAGACCCCTACTAGAGCCATATGCATGAGCCCCAACCCCATTCGAACTAATGAACAATGACCGATTGTTGCAAAAATTGTCCTGCCTTAATTGGCCACTTTAATCGTATCCATAAGTGCAAGACTTTTTTTTTTCTCTGACCCGCTACAAAAATTTCCTCCAGCGTTCTCTTGCCAATCATAGCGTGGAAATGTTGACTGTCGAAAAGCTCAAACTAATGAATTACTAGAACATCATTGTGTGTACAACCCAGCCATAATAGATTTGAACCAGATCTGCGTAACCCGAGCTGCCCCTGGCATGTCGAATACACAAGAGCAGACAGAAGGCAGAGATACAAGAGCTGTAAAACACACCCAATTACTAGCTCAGTGACTTGGGTCCTGAGTCTTTTACCGACTGTAACCATTGTCTTGCTGTGTCCTGAATACACCTTCCTGCTGCGAGAGCCTAGAACTAATTTTTTTTGTTCCCCCCCCCTTTCTTTTTCCTCTTCTTTTAACTAAATGAGACAGCGCAATGTATGAACGCTGCACACTTCGCCACCTCGCCTGCGTAGCCCAGTTGTGCTGATGTGAGCACTATCCCTTTGCAGCTAATCCTACTGCTCCACCTGCCTTTCAGTCTGTTTACCAGGAAATCAAGATGTGTAAACTGCAGGAAGCACTATTTGACCCTCATCCGACAGTGTCTCATTACAATAATTGCTAATCTCTGAATAAGACAGCCATGTTCTGAGTGAGAGAGAGAGACAGAGGCAGGGAGACACAAGAAGCGGATTGCACTAAATGCATACTTGTTGTGCAAACAAGCAGATCATTGTCAATGGCTTCTGCTCTCATGCATTTAATATAACGTTCTCTGAGACATCTGCTGACCTCTGGGGTCAAGAAAAGCAGGACATAATAATAATATGTGTTCCTTCATCCTTCCTTCCTAACTGAAGACCTCTCTCGCCTTGTTCTGGAGTGCTCAGCCTGCTCAGTAATGGCTACTTCCTGACTAATCTACTGGCCACAGTAAGCACCCGAAGAAGTTAAATCTTTATTCTTCTTGGGGGTGGTGGGGGGGCGGGGGAGGAGGGATTTGTAATTCTTTTTTTATTATCTCTTGTGACTGGAATGTTTTTGTTGTAGTTTATACGAACCGATGTGTATTGTTTGTGCGGTGGACGTAGGTTAGAGACTTTTCTCTTGGCAGAATGAAAGTTTTTGATTATTTTTAACTCGGTATTTTGCCGAACTGATTTATTTTTGTTTGTTTTTATTGTGTTTTGCTTTGGTTTTACGTGATGTTTCGTTGATGTTTTAACTCGTAAGGAGTTGCTATCCTTTCTTTTTTTTTCTTTACTTATAAGAATAATGATTCCTCTAATCCGGTGTTAACAGAACTTGTTAGGTGTGAAATTATTAAGTGTTACGGATTATAAGAAGTTCTCCAAAAAGTACACCTTGTTGTGGGGAAGAGGGGAGTGGACTTTTTTTTTTGCTGTGAGCCTCCCCAATCAGCTGTTTCCGGCAGGGAAGTTAACAATGCCGGTCGTAATGTAGTACTCGGTTTAAAGTGGTTTACTATGATAAAACTGTATCCCCCAGTTTCCTATCACCTTCTGTTGTCCTTTCATACATGCTGACATTAGTGAAAACTAATCACTAGCCGCAGGAGTAACACCACTACCAATGTGGTCAGCGATTGGTCAGCTGATATGTCATCAGTCATCACTATAGTAGAGTGGCAGGGGGCACATGCCATCAGGAATGGGTGGATGGGGGGAGGCGTAATGAAACCGATAAGGTAACTATATTGCAAAGTTTGTTATTACTCAGTTTTGAGTATAAATTTATAGATTTTTACAATTCCAGAACATAAACCCTTTAATCCGCACTCTTTAGGCAAAAATACCCTGAAAGGAAATTTAAAGGGGTTGTCCCGCGAAACAAAGTGGGGGTATACACTTCTGTATGCCCATATTGATGCACTTTGTAATGTACATTGTGCATTAATTATGAGCCATACAGAAGTTATTCACTTACCTGTTCCGTTGCTAGCGTCCCCGTCGCCATGGTGCCGTCTAATTTTCAGCGTCTAATCGCCCGATTAGACGCGCTTGCGCAGTCCGGTCTTCTCCGTGTTGAATGGGGCTGCTCGTGCTGGAGAGCTGTTCCTCATAGCTCCGCCCCGTCACGTGTGCCGATTCCAGCCAATCAGGAGGCTGGAATCGGCAATGGACCGCACAGAAGACCTGCGGTCCACCGAGGGTGAAGATCCCGGCGGCCATCTTCGCAAGGTAAGTAAGAAGTCACCGGAGCGCGGGGATTCGGGTAAGTACTATCCGTTTTTTTTTTTCAACACATGCATCGGGTTTGTCTCGCGCCGAACGGGGGGGCTATTGAAAAAAAAAAACCCGTTTCGGCGCGGGACAACCCCTTTAAATAGGAGCCTTAAGAAGGCCAATGACAAACTGAAACTCACTTATGTGTATCCGTGTTATTGCATATTGCAATTCAGTGTTTCAAGTATCCTTTCAACTATTGCAAAAGATATGACACAGTGGAAAGATTTTTTAGTTGCAACATCACTTGATGGCTCATAGGGAATGGTTGAAGAAATTCAGCAGAACTCAGTCATAGTGTAACATAAGCTAAAAGTTTACCTTCACTCAAAAAAGGGCCATCAGTAGTAGATCAGCGGGGAAACCATCGCCCAGCACTTCAACTAATCAGCTGTACTCTGGGTCGGTTCATTCATTCACTCAGCTGATTTTTGCAAGAAACGACTGTCTCCATTCCTACTGTGGTGGCCCAACTAAGCATTACAGTTCCCATTCACTTCATTAAGACCTTTGCCTATAATAGCAAGCTGGGCCACTGCAGTGGGAACAGAGCACAGTGGCCCAGAGTACAGCTGATTGGCGGGAGTGCTGGGCAATGGTCCCCCGACGATCTACTACTGATGGCCTATCCTAAAGACCATCAATAGTTTACAACTGGACAACCCCTTTAATGTAAAGACCATCTCAAAGTACCCCCCCCATAGTTCACTGACCCTTTGAGTGTGACAAAGAGGGGAGTTGAGATACGATTAACTGTGGCCATACTTGAATCTTTACATTTTGCACAAAGTTATATGTTCACCCTTTCCAATCCACTGTCTGACGTCTAAAGACATTCTGATTGAAGGCTGTACAGCTCTGATGTCGAAGATGTTCGACGGTATTCTTACTGCAGATTACTGGTGGCTCTGTTGTCGGGGGGCCTCTCCAGCATGTCACATACCACAGTACTGGCTCTAGCCAGCAGATGGTGCCATTGTATAATAGCAGAAAGAGAAAGCCCCCTAGGAAATTCTGAATCCAAATTTGGATTGCAAAGGGTTAAGTTTGTAAGCTGTCAACTCTAATGACAAACCTGAGGTAGGTGGCACTTAGTGATGTCACTGGCTTTCACTGTTGTGATTGGCTACATCCATATGTTCTGTTCTTCTTCAAACCACAAACTTGGCACTTTCTCTCTGTGAAGTACATACATGCTAGCATCACTACTAAGGTCAATGGTTGGCTGCAGTGGTCTAGTGAATGATGTACATTGCTGAAAAAAGTTTGCAACCATGTTAGGTTACTTTTACACAAACCAACAGTTACATAAGTAATCATTCAAAAGAGCAATTAAAGACGACTGTCATCCCTTGTAAACACAGGACCCGGCAGGGCAAGAAAGCGAGAATCGTGGACTTGTCAGAGTCACTTGGTTTTCAGCTAAGCTGAGAGTGCTGGCCTGTGTGAACAGGCAGTCATTCATCTATGAACGACTGCCTGTCTACTCTGAATGGAGGCGGGCATTCAGTAGACCTCTCCGACACCCCGCCTCCATTCAGTGAGCGATAAACGCTGGGACGGCTAGTGCCTGACACTTACCCGTGTAAAAGTTATATAT
Source organism: Eleutherodactylus coqui (assembly GCF_035609145.1). Lineage (NCBI taxonomy): Eukaryota > Metazoa > Chordata > Amphibia > Anura > Eleutherodactylidae > Eleutherodactylus > Eleutherodactylus coqui. The sequence goes on from NC_089844.1 coordinate 87,171,185, forward strand.
TCAAATGTAGAAGCATTACGCTTTGTAAATAGGAACCCTATGGGTTGATTAGTTATTTAGTTAGCACACATTTTAATTTAAATACAATTCAATTAAGTATAGTGGAATTAGCTTTGCTGTTAGATTCCAGCTGTATTTTGGTAATTTTATGCATATTCTAATTACTGTTATCACTCTTTACTATTATTTCTGTACACATTTCAGTTCTAAGCCCTACACACAACTCCAATTCCTCAATTTTCCTAGACTCAGATTCCCGAACCTGACTCCACATCCCTGGATGGAACGTATTGATTTACACAAAACTTATTGAAAGTTTAGGTATGCTTTTATTTTCCTTACTACTGTCTTCTGGCTCTTTCTAGCACTTCTGAGATAAGTGCAGGCATGCCCGCTACTCCGTGCCTTCTTCCTCTGGTCTGTAGAGGAGGAGCGTCACTACTGAGCATGTGCAGATAGTGCAGCGCTGATTCGCCTCAACTAAAAGCCTTGAAGAAGAAGCATAAGCATACTTAGTCTAAGGGAAAGGAAAGGCAATAACTGATTTTTTAGTTATCAATGTTTTTGATAAATAGGGGCTTAGATGAGTAAACCATATATTTATAGGACATTTCAAAACTTTTTTAAAGTTCCTGAAAATGGAAATATGCAAAAATTCTGCAGTGAATTAGTTATACCATATTTATAATGTATATATATATTTTTATAAGCTGGTCCCCCATATTATTTTAAGAGCCGTTTTTTTAGGACCTTTGTGGCCCTACATGAGTTGTCCTATGTTCAAATGTTAATTTAATCTGTTAGATCAAGCAAAACATAACAAGTTTTCACTAAGAATCATAAAAAAATGCTCATATTAGGAAAATATTGATGTTATATACTTGTTATGGTGTTCTCTTGATTCCCCCTCAGAATTTCTACTTAAAGGGAATTTCTAGGACTACACTATTGATAACCTAGCCTCAAGATAGGTCATCAGTAGTTAATTGGTGAAGGATCCTCCTCTCGGAATCCCCATGATCAGTTTATTGAAGTGACAGTGGTGTTTGGGTAGGAACTACTATCGCTTTAGTCCATACCAGCTACAGAGCCATACGTTGTATAGTGGCTGTGCCTAGTATTACAGCTCAGTCCTATTCACCTGAATGGGACTGAGCTGCTTTCAGGACATGTGATCGACGAATGTGACGTCCCAGGCCTGAGGAGAGACTATGGCCTTTTCAATCAGCTGATTGGGGTCCTGAGCAGCGGACCCCACCAATCAACTACTGATGACCCATCCAGGTTAGGTCATCAATAGTTTTAGTCCTGAAAAACCCTTTTAATGTATTGAGTGCTGGTGAGAAGAAGTCGATTCTTATTATCTGGCTTGTACAATAGCTGGAATCACTGTGCCGTCCATGTACAGGAGGATCCTAGTGATAGGGCTGAACTACTGAGTATGTGTGACCACCGGCACTGGCTTTTCCTGTGGACATGCCATAAATGTCTAAAGCGGGCATACCCTTTTAAAAAGTTTCGGCACAGCATGCTGCACAGATCCCGGGGAATTCAGCTACAATATTTTTTGTAATGGAACGAAATCCTCCGATTAAATATCTAAAAAAATAAAATGCCAACCTGAGTGTAAGCCGTAGCTTAGCTTATATATTTTTAAGTGGGAGGAGGACATGCACTTTATGTCCCGTCATCATATATGTGAGTTGTAGCAAGTGAAATAGCAGTGTCAGGATTTCCTGTTCCATTTAATGACATCATTATTCATCCACATAAAAGCTGTGTACACATTGTAACCGCACTGTTAGAGCTTCTTCATCTATAGGTTTTTCATATAATACATTTCCCATAACAAACCTCTTAAAAGCAATAAAATATTTGACTATCATAAAGAATATTGATTGTTAAGGTAGATACTTCAGAAGAGATTCGAAGCCAGCTCTGTATTGTACGTTATTAGAATGGCCGAGTGATAATAAGACACCCATAGGTGGGGGCCCTGCTACATATTTTGCACTGGGGCTCAGTAGCTACAAGTCAAAGAGGGTGTCCAGGAATAGAAAAAAATGGCCGCTTTCTTCCAAAAACAGTGCCACATGTGAGCGGTGGCCTTCTCACCTCTTACCAATGACAATGGCTCAACCACTCTGATAAGCAGCTGCTTTAGCTGCATTATGGCCTATTACCTCTTGGAAACAACCCACTAGAAAGCATGGAGTGGCACGAATGTGTGTGTGCAGCACAGGGATAGACACAGCAACCATGAGGGTGAGGGCATGCAGCTACTGAAGAGAACTGAGTCGTCGCTAGACAGTTACCAGGAAGCGATTTGTTGAGAGGACAGAGGGGCAGGGACGTTACCAGACCAGAGGAGAGTCCACCGGTACCCACAAAAAGGGCTGAGAGAGGAGTACTCCTGACTACCCCACCCCTTAACAATGCAGTGTGGGATTAGTGGGGTTGATGGAAGCTGTGACCCCCGTGCATCGACTTGTAAGTGAGGTCAGCCTCAAAGGGACACTGAGTGTACACACTGGCAGGGTTACAAAGGGTTAGTCAGCAAGTCTGCTGCAGAAGATGAAGGTTGCACTGAGAGGGTTGGACTAGTTAGCAAACTTCTGATGCTCTGGCTTCTGTTTACGGACTGAGACATTTTCACAGGTGCAAGTGCGCAAGTCTTAAATCTTAAGAGACATTGAAAATGGGTTCTGTACACTGTATCGCTAAGAGTCTGTATTGCTAGAAGTAGAGTGTTAAGGTATTAGTTGACAGCATGTTGTGAATTGAAGGTACAAGTTCAGTTGCTTAACCATTACTATTCAATTGTTTAGTTTTATTTCTGTGTTGTAAATATTGTAAATCCCGCTTGGGCTGCTGTTACATCTGCACTAGAGATTCTGCTTTCCTGCTCTGTTCGGGGAGCAGAAAAGGGGAATCCCCATGGCCAAATGGTTCCACCTGTGGGCGGAACTAAACACCGCCGGGCAGACCCCATTGACTGTAATGGGGTCCGCCCGCTTTCTGCCCAGCTGCCCGGTTTTGGAACAGAAGAAAAAGTGCTTCAGGCGTGCTTCTAGCCTTCTTGCTGCCTCAAGTGACAAAGGAAATGACCTCCTACAATAATTTGAGATGGGAAATGGACAGAGTTTGTCTGATGGAATGATTTCCCATCTCCAATTATTATAGGAGGATTTCTACAAAAAGTTTTAGTATATAAAATGTTACAATTTAAGCTTCTTCTGCATGGATATGTAATGTAAAAACATCAAATTTTGTTTATATTGATCTGCATCAAATGTATCAAAATTTTTGTAGATATGGAAGCCCCTTTTGAATTATTGCATGGGTTGTAATATGTTCTTTAGCGCAAACAATATTTTACCAACCATTAAAATTTTTTGGGGTTTGAAAATAACACTATAATTATTTTCATAGGAGAAAGAATAAAACTACTCCTCTTGATTTCATTTCTATAACCTTCGCCTTAATGTTTTCATCTAATTAGCGGTTACAGTGAATTTTAATGGTTCAGAGCTGCCGATTTATTTTATCTCACGTTTCTATGTTGCTTACACTTATAATTACTCCATATTTAATCTGCCCACTTTGCTGTTCGGCTTTTAATTTAATAAAGCAACCTAAGGATTTTTTTTTTGTCACAAAGCCTATAATGTTTCATGGCTGCGCAGTGTCTCCCGAGGTCATATTTGTGACATTGTTATACTACATTTCATTTATTACATTCTGTAGCATTTGGTGTTCGGAGTCTTAAGGACTGCATTCATCATTTGTGGTAGCTATCGAATAACAAGATATATAGAGCTTAGAGTCACAGCGGTTACATTGCACTCTTTTGCCAGAAGGTTGTATACCATATATTTAAGGGGAAGTATCATCATTTTCTTGAGTTTTAGCTTCAAGGGAGAATGGATACTTTTGATTCTGCTTGACCTTCTAATGGGAAAATATCTGACTATATAAGAACAGCAGTGCCCCCATATGGTTGTAGGGTATGCTGATGAACCTGTATCCATAATGTAATATAAATTTAATCTAAAATTTCTAAATTAATTATTATTTTAACAGAATCGGTACCTGGTATCAGGAGTTACACTTATTCTACATGCGCAATCAAGCATTTGGTCATACTGGTGTCACATGGAGGCTGTCCACTAGTAAACTATTGATGTCCTCAAGATAGATCATCAATTGTAGATTGGCAGAGGTCCATCGGCTAGGATCCCTATCGATCAGCTGTTCTCTGGGCTATTGCGCTCCTGTAATAAGCTGTTTTCTGCTAAAGCAGACAGTTCCGTTCCCACTGCAGTGGTCAGGCTTGGTATTGTAGATGAAATTCCCATTAAAATAGGAACTTGGTCAGCAGTACGAAGTATGACCACTGCAGTGTGAACGGTGCTGTCTGCTTCCTGAATAAATCAGCTTGGAGCACAAGCATACTGGTTCAAAGAACAGCTGATCGACAGGGTGGCACACCACCATTGATCTACTTTTGGTGACCTATCCTGAGGATATGCCATTAATAGTTAACAACTGAACAATCCTTTTAAGGACCCAAAGGACCCATTGAAATGAATAACCTTAACGCATATGAGTCAAGGTCTTATGCTAGTTCATCAGAAGTTCTCCTATGACTTGGCTCACAATTCTTACAAGTAATTTGATTCATTACAGTAGTTATATCAATCACCCTATCCAACTTTTATCTACCTGGGATAAGCCTATTTTTGTCATAGTATATGTCTTGGGATAAAAAAGTATTGTTACGTCTGTGCAGGCTGTGGGAGCAACGACCTACACGAACACAACCTAAATAAGGGCTGGAAAGGAACCGGCAAGTATATGCACTCAAACAGACACCAACAACATAAGCCAAATGTGCAAAAAAACAACAACAACAAATGCCAAAATACTTACGAATACTCATAGGCAGATGGAATCGGTGTGTACAAGGTATTGGTTTGTATTTTGACCAGAATACATAAGCTCAAAAGTCTACGTCAAGGGTCCTTGTTGTTTTGTGAGTCCCCACTCTAACAGGACAACTAAAACTACAAAAATAGGGACGGCCCCACGCTGGAACCTAGGGGCCTGTGACTCGCCCTAGATGATAAGGAGCAGGAACACCAGACAAGGGAAATACAACATACACACTGAAAGAGGACCGTTCACATGTAGTGTAGTCAACATCTATAGACATACACAGAACACAATCCTGTTGACACCAAGTAACGGCAACATAAAGGGAGCCCCATACAGTACAAGGTATAGTTCACACCTAATGTAGTCCACACCTTCAGACATATACTGAGCAGGACCTTGTTCACCCTTAATGTCTGCTCACCTCACAGACAGAAGGAAACCCCATTCAGAACTTCAGGCTTACATACATAAAACAGGAGCTAGATTAAGTGTCCACACACTAAGAAAGGGGAAAGAGAATCAGACACCAATCTGACATAAAAGGAATATGTTGTCAGATATCACCCACCTGGCAATGTGCGGGACATCAGATGTTTGGAGACCGCACCTAATAAAAGGGAAGGGAGAAGGGGCCTGCAGAACATACAGACGGGGAGATCAGGTGTCCAGATAATCTTCAGCAACTCAAACTAAAAGCATGCATAACACCAAGCTCTGAGTGGGAATGAAATAGGATGAATAAATGACTTGTGCCCTCTAGTAAGAGGGGCTGGTATTTATGTGCAGCAGGCTGGTGGTGATTGGCTGGCTGGAGAACTCCACACTATCGGCCAGCCTAATCAACCACAACTGCAGCGGTGTACTCCTGGGAACCCATAGAACTACAGATCCCAGAAGAACAACGTGACCGGTATTATGTCATTTTCACCATTAGCCAGTAATGGTCATGGGTGACTTACCAGTCACCATATGATGCAGTTGAACTTGGTTAAAAAAAAGTTTTTGCAGACTTTTTACCTAATCTTTTACAGTTCTTGATCTGAGGAATTTTGGGACTTTGCTGGCCACAAACCCTAGGGCACTGCCCAGTCCTTCCCTGTGTTAATCTATTATTTTTCATCATTATTTGTCAAGGAAGTTGGCCCAAAGTTTAGGGATTGTGTTAATAATTAACAGATTGGAATATGGTAGGTAGGTTCACCTTGGTGAATGGCAATATCAACCAGCAATTATTTACATTCAGGGAATATATTCTTTAAAGCAATTGTCTAAGATTATGTACAATGGCCAGGAGGCCCCAGATTACACAAGGCCCTCACTGCAAGTTCCTGTCCTCCCCCCTAGTTAGCTCTTGTTTTCTTCAATACTGGGGGAATACTGGTTCTCATTGAGGAGATTCAGCTGGAGATATGAAGTCTTTCAGCTATGCTGCATGGGAAAAAATATGCATATTTAGCTCTCCTCCAGAAGAGTAATAACTCTCTAGTGCCATCTATAGGTAGCCACCCTGAAAGTCAATGTCTGTTCTATAAAAGAGCCTTAAAACATAACTGGGGGTATTATCCAAACCAGACACCGATCTGCACTTATTCAGGGCAGGGACCCCGAAACTACTGTCTACAGATGGGTATCTGGTTTGGCTATGTTTCAAGGCTCTTTTATGGGTCAGTCATTGACTTACAAGTTAACTACCTATAGGTGGCACTAAAGAGGCTGTTTTATTTCTTCTGGAAGAGAGCTAATTGGCATACTTCCATTGGATAATGATGCCTTATCTTTTTATCACATAAACCCAAAGACCATATATGACCACAGAGGAGACCTAAGTTGGTACATTTAATTAGGATCTGGACAACTCCTTTAAATATGTAGCGGGTGCTATAGTGTTGTGGATATTTACCTTGGCATGCTCTCGTACTTGAGAGTCTACATCTCCATAGTAGCAATAATCTTTAACTAATAACTAACCCATGATAAAGAAACATACTTTGCACACTGCTAATTTGCAAAAATGTCAGGAATTTGGCAGGGAAATTCAAAACATATTCTCACTTGCATCATTCTGAGGCAATCCTATGGAAAACAAAAGCAAAATTTGAGACTAGGAATGTGAAGGATTAGAGAGCTTGTCTTTAGATCTTTTTTCCACTTCGAGCTGTTATGAGGAGACTCAATTGCTATTGAACTTAATGGTTTATGTTTAGTGCAAATGGACTTTTCCTGCCCCGTGGTATTGATTCAGTTTTGTATCTATCTGGAGATCATAGAGTCTTTTGAAAAGCATGCTGAGTGTTCATAGACAATCTTTGATTCAGATACTTCGAATATTTAGAACAACTTTTTGTAAATAAAGTTGCACAGTGGTGATCAGTCATTGGACAAAAAGCAGCTCTCAATTTGGAGGACCTACCCTGCATTACACAGACAACCAACTGATATGAATGGGCACTGTGTAATACTTCATATTCCCTGTGGAGGTGCTGCAGGAAAACTGAACACCTACTGCCAAGTTTCACCGCAGATTACAGCTGATCACTGGGGGTCCTAGCTGGGGGAAGCTTTGTGATCAGCTTATAGTCAAGGGACTCTCTAACAAGCAGAGATTGTCTAAAGCTTAGGAAAAATATATAAATGTGACTTGCCGTATGAATCCTGCTACACGTCTGAGCTCCAGCAATGATCCTCTCCACCTTCAGTTGGTATACACCTGCAGCTTCACCGTCCAGACCCAAACGGCAATACAAACACAGCATGAATATTCTCTTATTCTTCAAAAGAAGATCATGAAGCCGATGTATAATAAAAAGGACATGCTTTTCTTTATTTAATCCGTGCCATTACATGTCCATATTAAAATACAGCCAGAGGAGCGGTTTCAGCCCTTAAACAGAGCCTTGAACCATTTAACCCTTTCCAATCCATTTTTCCCTGTCACCCGCACTCTCCCCAGCTCTTATTTATTTTGGGAGGGAAAGCTCTTTGTAGATTCCTTGGAATTACTCATCAGACACACATAAAGATAAGCTGTCATGATGATTTTATTAGCAATTTTTTGAAAACCAAATGGGAGTTGATATGTATAATATATATGTTTATTACAATATGCAGGAGAGAGGTCCAACAGCGGACCTCTCTCCTGCATGGTGTAATGTGCATATGCAGAAGGACTGCCTGATGACGGACCTCTCCTCTGCATAGTGTTAGAAACCTGTGTCGGAACGAAGTCCGACACTAGATTGGAAAGTGTTATGGGTGTGTTCACATGTGCAGATTTTGCTCAAGTTTTTTTATGTGGTCTTTAAAGCCAAAGTCAGGTGTGGATCATAAAAGAGGAGAAAGAGTAAAGAATGGATATTACTTCTCCTTTTTTTTGGATCCACTCCTGGTTTTGGCTTCAAAAACGGCAACAAAAACTGCACATATGAACACAGCCTAACAGATACCATTAGCTGCTGAACCACATTTGCTTGGTGAGTTAACATTAGCACACAGAAGCTGATACCTTGGTCAGTTTAGATGGTTGCTAGGCCGATGTTCATTTAAAGGCATTCTGTTCCGTAAGGACTTTTGAAGGAATATCAGCTTTGTGCTACATTGATGGATATTCCCAGTAATTATTTACTTGTTAAACAAACTGCAGTATTTTCGGCTTATTTCAATAAAATAGTTTTTAAATTCTTTTTTATACACATAGACATTGATGCTTCATTAATGACATTGATGTAGTAAATGCTGAATATTGACCTACACCTCAGTGTTCATTAGCACATCTTCATCAAGCACTGGTTAGTGGACTTGGCATAAACAAAGTAATTTAGTAGTCAGAATAATTTCAGTAACCAGGTAAGATTTATCTCCAATGACATCCAATACAAATTACATACAACCTGCAGGTCACAATAGTGATTTTTGGATTGTCGGCTCCTGGCTCCGGCATACTGTCCACTTTTAATACAAATATGGGCAAAGTTAACTTAACTGTGATAACTTTTTGTGACACTTACCTATTCCTCTCCCATCAGTCTTCTCCCTGCCAATCTTCTCCTTTCTCCAGCAGTCTCCCCGGGTTACCTCACCGCAAGCCGGCTGATTTTTCTTCTTTCGGTGACAAAGCGTCCATTCTCTGCAGTCTTCTTCCTGCAGGGCAATGTATGCTATGTCTCTAGTGACATAGCGTTCAAAGCCTAGCAGGGAGTGCCGAGCTATCGCTGGTACTTCACATGCGCACTGTCTCTCTGCAACAGTATAGGAACGTTCACAGTGAGACTGCGCGCATACAGTCTCGGTAATAGATCAGCATTTCTTTCTAGGCAGTATAGGCTACGTCACTAGTGAATAACTTATACTGACCTGCCGGAAGAAGTCTGCAGAGAATGGACGCTCCATTACATGAAGGAGAGGATCCGTCCGGCTTGTGATGAGGTGACTCGGGGGACTGGAGAAGATCAGTGAGGGGAAGATGCGGTAGGAAGACTGCCTGGGGAGGAATGGGTAAGTATTGATTTTTTTTTTTAAATGGCAAAACCACTTTAAGCTGAAGTGAAACTGTCACCAGGTTCATGCTGCCCAAACCACGGTCAGTATGGATCTGGGACAGATCTTCACGTGCCGGCATGTAAGTGTTCTTTTGAAACACAGTGGCATTTCAGAATAAATACACTTTCAAGTTTGACTCAGTAGGGAGCTCTTGAGTCCAGAAGCAGGTTGGGCCGGCCTCTCCCCACCCACATCATGATGACTGACAGCTCCCTCCCTATACACAAGCAGAGTTGTCAGTCTACAGGATCGGGGCGAGGAGAAGCCGCTGCAGCCTCTTCAACTTGAGAGCTCTTTTCCAAGTCAAACTTCAAAGTATGTTGTTTCTGGAAGGCTGCAGTGTTTCGGATAAACACTTACATGGGGGCACTGTGCAGATCTGTCCCAGGTTTATACTGCCCGTGGTTCAGGCAGCATGAACCTAGTGATACGTTACTTTTAAACTATGCTATATCTCAACGTTCTCAAAGATTTTCATGCCAGACCCAGAAAAGTATACAGGAATGTCCTTACCATTGATGGTAACATATACATATATAAATCCATAATAATGCAGTGATTATATTACCATTACTTCTGTCTTCCTGGACTGGAGTCATAGTTTATAGTCATTGAAGTTATGCGTTTTTTTCCTAGGCTTATATGAGTTAACTCCAAGTTCTGTAGCTTCTTCTGATGTTCTAAAGACTGATAGGTGAGTTAGTTTTTTATGAAGTTGCTCTCAGAATTTACACGTAAGATAGGGAAATTATTTTGGGATGCTAAAGGTCCGTGCACATGGCATTCCTGCATGCATGAACCTTGTACGGTGGCGCATGGAGTCCCTACCGGTCTGCATTACAAACCTGCAGGCTATCCTTGTGCCATGTACTGCATTTTCCCCCTAGAATCAATGTTTCTAAAGTGGAACATTCTCAGTGTATGGACTGTATAGATCCATACAGAGGCGGAACCTGAAGCTCCTGGCCCCCGGTGCAAAATCTGTAACAAGGCCCCAAGTATAATGCTTTATTCATAGTACTGGGCTCCCTATATAGAGAAGAGACCTTATGGGCCTCCTAAAGCTCCTAGGCCTGGATTCAACCGCATTCTCTGCATCCTCTATAGTTACGCCTCTGGATCCCATACCAGGCTACAGGTATGATCACCATATTTGTCGTGGCGCGTTACAGCCACAGCTCTCCCGTTATCAGAGCCATAGCCAGGCACTGTCTTTCCTCTTGCCCTACATGCCTGGCTCTGTCCACTCCACACTCTGATCCCTCATATATGCCCCTGTCCTCTGTCTTAGAGGGCCACTCCCTATTCCATCTTCCACCAATCCCTGCACACCTCTGCCTATAATAGGCATCCTCCCCCCAATAAAGGATGCCTAAGCAGTCTGTCTTCATTAACCATTGTGACAAAGCCTTAGTTTGTGCTTTCCAGTTTTGGACTTCTGCTGTGACTCTCAACTATTTTGAACTCTGTGCTCCGTGACCTCGGCTCTGTTTTTTGGACTATGCTAGCGCTCGCTGCCTGCCTGGACTCTCTGCCTGGATCTCGATTCTGCGCCTCTGCCACCAGCCCAGACCTTCGCTTGTCAAATCACTACATTTCTGTACACACCATCAGATACAGTGCCTCTGTCTTGCTTAGTGTCAACCAGGACTATTTGTATGAGCAATGGCCTATGGTTCCTGCAAAGACTGTATCCTATTTAGAGGGGTCAAAGTTGAAAACTGGGGTTCCCCACTTGCTGCCTGTACGGATAGCAGAAAGCCAAACCAATGTGTAGCAAGATAGGTTCACATTCACCTGCCTGGCAATATGGATCTGCAGTATGACCATGTGCATAAGAACTCATCGAGATAAAGACTCACTTGGTGCTGTAGAATAAAGTATATATTGGATATTATTACATATATGGTTCTCCATTGGTCGTTTCTGCATTCCTAAATATACGATATACATTGAGATGTTGAAGTTTATAGTTCTTTTGGACTATTTGCATTGTTAGTTTGTCTGAGAGGGTGTTGTCTGTGAGAAGCTTCTGCAGTGATTCACTTGAGTGAAGACATACAGTTCCCTGTACATTTGGGCAGGTCACTTACCTTGTTTATTACATAAGTATTTGCCATTCAGCCCAGAGCCGTAGACATGAACTGACATAAATCCAGAGGGAGCCGCATTAATGCCTGTGAAGCATAATTGCAAAGTGCTTTAGTAAACGGAAGACGGTATATAAATACTAAATATTATTACTATTAATAGGTGCGTGGACTGTTAAGTCAAAGCTAAATCACAGCGCATACTCCCGCTGTCAAGCTGTCGCTGCACGGGGACCTTTTGTTCGGCTTCTACGGTATATCAAGAAGGTGTTTTTTTTTTTCTTCTAATACCAATTTTGATTTTTGAAGGGTGTAGAAGCAATTATTTTTCTATCAGTGATTCTCAAAGCATGTAGAGCACAGAGAAACGCTGCTAATTCGTAGGTATGGCCTCAGAAACAGGAAACGTTCTTTGTTGTGCTTTCCTTAAGTAGGACAATAGCTACAAAGATATTTCACAACTTAACTGTAAAACTGACACTTTTTTTTAATATTTCATTTGGCATAGAGACACATCAACCGTTTGCCGGGAAAGGGTGTGGGGGAATTGTTGCAGCATGTGTAGAATAAAAAAAAGATAATTCAAGCCACTTACTAAATATACAGGTTACTAGGGGCATGTAGTAAGACGAAAGGTCATAGAGCAGGGGGGTGCAAGCTTTCGGCACGCATCGGAAGAAGAAGAGTTGTCTTGGGCAACACATTAAATACACAAACACTAACGAAAGCTGATAAGCAAAAAAAAAAACGTCTGCGTATCATTTTTGTCATATCCGCCACCACAGATAAGCAAAAAAGGCCTCACATTATCTTAATTATGCAGCAGCCCGTTCGGAGAGTCTTTTAAAATCGTTAATCAGGTGCCAAGTTTGAGAACAGTGCTATAGAAAATGTACATATCTAAGTTATGTCATTGATGGGTTTTTAAATATTTTTTACTGTAAAAGTAAGAGGGCAACATATAACTTGTGGGTTGTTGTATGAGAGAAACACTCCAAACAACCCCCATTGTCCTTCACTGTCCCCCCAAATAACCCCCATTGACTGCCACATAATTCCCACCGCCAAGCCATGAGGACTCAGAGCCCACTTCTGAATGCAAGCCTGAACACAGAAACCTGTCCAGGCTCACATGCAGTTCACGGCCACTGGCCTATTTTTGACACCAGGGAAGGGACATACAGCATTAGCTGGCCACAATCAGACCACGGCGTCTTGTCCTCATCCCGATACTGGATAGAAGCAGTCAGAACTCAGGAGTACTGAAAGGAAAATTGCCACTACAGGCTGCCCGCTGAATCAAGAGTGACTGAGTCAGGCAGTCACAGAGCTGCAAGTGCCGCCCATTGCCTCGTCATCTGCATGAGCCTGTCTTTAAGTGGAAGTTGACAGCCTACCACTGCCAGGTACCGCCAGTGGCCTTGCCTCCTCCAGATTCAGCCTGCGCATGCCCCCCTCCCCTTATGAGTTCGTTGTGGTTGCGCACACTGTGACTGTAAGCATTATGCCCCTTCCCATAATAATCAAATAAGAATGCTTACCCACCTTGCCAAGTCACCACGAGTGTAAAAAAAAATCTTATAATGTTTTAGGTAAGTTTACGATTTTGTGTAAGGTTACATTCATAGCGATTCTAGGCTGCACGCCGGCTGCGGGTTGGACACTCCTCTCATAGAGGTTCTTGAAATGGAGCATGTCTACTGTTAGTCTACTCACCTCTATGGGGCCATTCGAGATAGCCAGGTATAGTGCTCTGCTATCTCTGACAATCCCATATAAATGGCCAGTGGGGGTCCCAATGGTTGGACCCCATCATTCAGACATTTATCTCTTAGGCTATATTTACACGGGTAAGGGCAATTTCAATCATTAAAAAACTGACCGATATTACTGGGAGCGTATATGTGTTTTACATGCATTCTGGTTTTCTTTAATATACCACTGACTTGAATGGACAATTCTGGTCTGAGAATTGCGCCAGAATAGGACATGCTGAGATTTTTTTTTTTTTTGCATGGACAATTAGTTCATGAAAAAATGTTGCATGTGAATACGCACATTGACGTTAATGGGTTCTTTCTGAGTTCTATCAGTTTCAAACATGGACAGAACTGAGGCGTTAATATCGCCCTTTTAAATAAGCCCTTATCTTGTGCATCGGGATAAGATGAAAACTTGGCACAACCCCCTTAATGAATTTCTAGCTCATAGCTTACTGTTCGATTTATAAACTATTACCCTAGAGAATACTTCAGTGCTTTGAGTATCTTCTAGTAGGTTTCATAATTTCTGTGATGTTGTTGGTTTGCATTACGTGGGCCATACATATGAGAAAACCTGGCTGGACACATGTTTTACTCACTTTTACATAAACATGCATGCTTTGCTCAGCAAAGATGGGTCATTGGGCAATCCTAACAAAATGTATGGTCAGCCATAAAGGGTAACTGTCATTTCATTTCATTTTTTTATGCAAAGAATAGACAATTGTAAGAATTTTAGTAATATGTCTATTTAGCCTATTCTGGACACTTTTTATAGAAAACCTCTATGCAGCTAGGAAAAACCATTACTAGGGAAATCCATATTCCACTATACAGCTGTCGCATGCTCCACGCCGGACCCCATGCACTGTCTGTGTCTCAGTGCATTGGGTCATAAAATACACCCCATGCACTGGGGTCCAGAAGGGAGCAGGCGCAATTGGAAGAGGAGAAGCTGTCTGCACAATAGAGCGGCTTCTCCTCACACAGTGACGTACACATTTGACATGAGGCAGAAGCCTTGTAAAACTAAGTTGTGGTGGGAAAATGTATATAAACTGATAAAAGAAGTGCAGCAATTCATAAATTGTTATGTGGGAACTGTGACTGCACTAGACATGACAGTGCAGAAGAAAGCTCCGTATTCAGCTATACAGTAACTTAATACAGATTTCTCTAGCAATGGCTTCTTCTAGCTGCATAGAAGTTTTCTATAAAAAGTGTAAAGAAAAGGCTGATTAAGACTTGTTGTAAAAATGCTTATAATTGCCTATTCTGTACATTAAAAAAAATGAAATGACAGTTACACTTTAAATGAATCTTCACATTCTGACTTCTCCAATGAAGATCCCCACCGTTCGCAGCTAGCGTCAGAATTCTGGCTATATTCGCACCATGGTGTACATGCCAGATTTGTGATTTCTTTTTTTTATATTTTATGTGCTTCACTAGACCGTTTTGAAAACTGTCTAGAAAAGTGGGCTTGGCTCAGAGGAGTCGGAAAACGCACCAAAATACTTCAAAGTAAGTCAACCAAGAAGTGGCATAAGGAAGAGAAAAGTACGCCAAATCTATCACACAGCGTGAACCACCTTGATAAATTCTGCCTGCATGGTCTAGTTTTATCCTGTCTAAATTCAAGACAGTAATACTAAAAAATCTTCCCCAATGTTTTAGTAACCCTTTCTATTTCAAAACTCTTCTCATTGCCTCCGAATCATTTCCTAAAACGGCTTCCTTAAAAAAAAGTGTATTAATTTGCCTCTTACTTTTACAGCAGAGGTATACAGTAGGTTACGGTGTTACTCTTACAGCCCATATAAACCCCTGGAATAGTTTATCTGATTGTCTGCGATGTTTTATGATGTTTTCATATGACAACATCCAGTCCAGTTCCTGACACCAAACTTCCCAGAGTACAAATCACTGTTACATTCTAGTCTGCTCTGCGCAGAAAATGAGAACTGAAGATGAAGGGGGTGCTGGGAGATGTGAGCTCCGAGTGTCGTAAGATTGATTCACAAATAGGATGATTTCTGTGTTTGTTCACTATTTGTTTACTAGTAAGGACACCTCTTGTCTACGTTTATACCATCTATTAGCTGGCTTAGTTTTACAAGCCCAAATTTTGGGACATGATGGTGCATTTAGGCTACATGCCCTTTGACACCTGTCCACATCTCTTCTCACAAAGCCATGCCTCTTTCTTAGATTGAGCGCAAAAATTAACTAAAAGTGTCAAAAAGATGCAGTGCAAAGCATGTAAGACAGGTTTTTTTTTTGCCCTAAAAAACTGGTGCATTTGCAATAGTTAGGCTAATTTCACCCGATGAGTGCAATATCGGGCTGTGAAACTCGGGCTGATATCGCGCTCGCCAAATGCAATGTCCTCGCGGATGTGAGGCTTTTTTGCCTTCAAACCGCCTCACATCACTTCAGGGAAGTAGCGATCACCGCACTGTTTTCAAGGGGTAAACTTCGCATCACACTTGCGTGCACCTTGATGCGCCAGCCTCATTGAAAACAATGGGTGATGTGAGGCCTTCTGAGGGAACACCCAAAGATAGGACACGCTACGATTTTTTTTTTCCAGCACCGCGATGTGGAATAAAAAAATCACTCCTGTGTATGACCACATTAAAAAAAAACTATTAGTAATATAGTGCGAATAAAACTACTAGCCCCATAGCAGCCAATCAGATCCCAGCAATCATCGTGCAATAAGACTGACAAGCATGTATGCAGGTGGTTGCTATTGGTATCTGGACCCTCAATAAGGCCCGGCTCACACGAACGGGTCGGATTTCCGCAGTGGAAGATCTGCAATCCTTTGCGGAAAATAATTGCGAATGATCGTGGGTGCGTACAGTTTTCTGCGCGGATGTACGTGCATGCACAGCGTAACGTCCATGCGGAAGAAAGATCTCTCTCTCCCCTCCAGGCGGCTTTTCTATCTATTCTTCTATCACGTTATGAGCGTTTGTGCCACTTATACGCTATTCGCTCACATCTATACACCTCTATAAGGCCATCCGTGCACAATCTGCATTAAAATAGAGGATGCTGCAATTTTTCTTCTGCTTGCGGAATATGCAATTTCTTTCCGCGAGTATGAAGGAAAATTTGAAAATACATGTCTTTCAATGCCCACGTTTCACCGCGGATGGCAACCGCGGAATCCGCAATTCAAATCCGTTCGTGTGAGACCGGCCTAACTCTCCCATCTCTGCAATAGTTTTATTACATGTAACAATGAAAATTAGGAAGTGTCGTTACCATCACTCTTCATATTACCCGTTCTAACGAAGGAGACGTGCTAGCGTTCTGCTGCGAATTGTGCAACATATGTTCAGTGCTGTTGGGGTGTTGTGCAAATATTTTCATACCTTACAAATATATTAGATTGACTTAAATCTTTCAGGAAGTTGACAAATGCTCACATACAGTAGAGGTTTATCTAGTTCTTCCCTAAAGAAGACAGTCAATGAGTTTCTTCTCCCTGCTCTCTCTCTCTTAGAGAAGGGGGTACAGCCCTGCTCCCCTGAACAGGACAGATTTGAAGCTCCTGCACTGAACTCATGAACATGTCTGCAATGCTCATGTAGGATTATCATGATACAGTAAGTATCATTTGATTTTCAACAGTTCGTTACTGATCGTAAATGCTGCATATCAGTAGGAAATAGCAAAAAATATAAAATCTGCAAGTTAACTTTATTCAATCTTTTGCTGTTTCTTTTCTTTTTTTTAAAACTTTTTTTGTGCCTCCAACATACATATAAGGGTTTCCAGTGCATTATGGTGCTGCACTACTTTACATTCTTTCGTTCTTCGCTCCTTCTGGATGTCTCCCCCTCTTCCTTTCTGTACATTGGCCATTGCTCTGATTCTTCTTGATAAAGATTAGTTTATTGTACGGTGGACTTGTCATGTATGGACTGGTGGCCTAACAAGTAGAGCTTTTGTCTTGGAGCAACAAAGACCTGGAGGAGCCATTCAGAGAGTACATGTGGCATGTAGAGACGGTGAAGTGACTGTTTTGTCCTGTACTACAGAGAGAATACTGGTGGATTTCCCGTCCAATTGTATAATGTTCTGCAACTTATTAATAAACGTTTTGCTTTAATTCCGAATAGTTTTTAAGATCTCCGTCTTCTGTTAGTAAAAAGAGGCTTTTTTGTTACATTTGCTAAACCAATCCTAATACACAGCTTTTTTAGTTTGCATTTAGTTATGTCACCATTCAATTAGTTTAAATATTACAAAAATAAGCCCATACTCACCGCCTTTAGTGCATAGGAAGTAACCTGGGAGCAGCCAATAAACGGCCTTCCAAAGTCGCTTCCTCCCCTGACACTAATTGCTATTCTCAGAGATTAGAGTAAGTGCTATGTTGGGAGATGTGGTCTGTCCTCTCTGAACCAATTCTCACTTTTTACAAGAGTCTTGATGTTTTGGAAAGTTTAGGAGATCCTTCATTTTTCCAGGAGATCCCCCAAAGAATCCAGAAGAATTGGCCAGTGTGTACTTTTATATTTACAGCTTCAGGGATCATGGACACTGCATTGAGGCCTCCACATCTGGTACAGTGACACATGCGGGCCCTATGGGTCTTTATTACATGCCATGTGCCATTTTAAGGGAGTTATCCCAATAAAAAAGATTTTCATTGCTTATCCATAGGATAGCTATAAAAGCCTGATCAGTGGGGATCTCACCGCTGAGACCTTTGCTAATCCCAGGGCTCCCATGTCACTGCGGACTTGCTGTACTCACCCGCAGTGATGTCAGACAGAATGGAGAACCGGTCACGCATGCATAGCGCCACTCCGTTACGCGCTCAACTATCAGCCCCTTTGAAGATGAATGACGCGGCACCGTTTATACGAGACTGATGCTCCATTCACTCTCTTCCTCACTGCAGCGAGCCTGCAGTGAGAGGAACGGGTTAACAGTGCCCCCATTCATGGGATCGATGGGAGTCTGAGTCATGAGAACCCACCAATCAGACTTAACCCCTTTAGGCCTTATGTCCACCGGTGGATTTGATGAATCCGCACGGGTCACCTGCTCGGAAGATCCGCAATTCAAAGTGCCCATAGGGAAGCATTGGCATTTGCAACTGAATTTAAGCATGTGGATATTGATTTGTGGACCGTTTGGTGCAGAAAACAAATCGCAGCATGCCCGATTTCAGTGGGGATTCTGTGCGGACGGGCCCAATAGAAATCAATGGGGGCCAATTGCGGATGCACTGTGGATTTGGAGGTTAAAATTAATTAGGGAGGTGAGGAAAAGGCCAGGAGGTGGAGTTGTGGATTTTTTTCCGCGTGGGAAAACCATTACATCCGCAATCTTTTGCAAATGATTTCTACTACTGCGGAAATCCACATATGGAATCTGATCCGCCCATGGACATGAGACCTTAGGCCGAATGCACACGGCCAGGTTGGATTCTGACTGCGAGATCCTGCATCGGAACCAGACCCTGTGCCACCGCGGTGACCACCGCATACCTGTCAATTGTCTTCTTCACTGTGCTGCAGGTGAGCCGGCTGGCATGCTGCTGCACATGTGCAGTGCAGAGAATGACGCACCGGTGATGACATGGATCCGTAGCAAATCACAGCGGGACAAATGGCTTCCATTCACCGCAATGAAATCCGTCCGTGCGAGGCTCGCACTTGAATAGGACTTCCTGCGATCTTCCCTCCGCAAGCGGAAAATCGCAGTTGGTTTCCACTCGTTGGCATGGAAAAGCATTTTGCATAGCATATCTATGGGCAGTATTGGCTGCCAGATCCCGCAGTGCAAATACACCCGTGTGCATTGGGCCTAAATCTGCTTTCCTGGACAGTTGTTGTTGGGGAGAAGCATAATACAGCATTTGACAGACCATGTAACTGTCTTTTGTCTCATGGCTTAATGACATTGTAGGGGCATGCATATCTGGGTATGTGCACCTCATGATGGGTATGTACAACACAGATCCATAGACAGCCACTTGTATGGTGTTTTTCAAGTAATAGATAAATTAGCATGTCATAGAAAATAGGGCAGCTCTGTTCTGCGGGCCTGTCTCCGTGTTAGCTCGCAGTATGATTTTTCATCCGGCTCTCTGTATACAATATGCACATTTATAATTCATACATGGTAGTACTCTTTGAGGTCGGCTGGTTCACAAGCGGATCGTCCATCAATAGAGCATTAAGTACTAAGCAAAGAATGGATTTTACATTCCTCGCAAAGGTTTTTGAGAACTACCAAATATTTTTCTTGCAATTGTCTGGAAATACATTGTCTGGAAATCAGTTAAAGCTGTCAACTTCCTGCAACGTTTAACTTATGCAATAGAAAACTTTAATTTCTGTCCTCAGATTAACTCTGCTCTTCCACAACACTGCACAAGCTATGGGGAGGAACGCGCGGGGCTGCACGTCCTAAAATAATTGTCTGCGTTTGTTCTAGGCCAAATGTACAGTAATTTAGCATCTCCGTGATTCTAGCGTTACAGAATTTGGTCAGATCTTAAAGGGAACCTGTCACATAGTTTATGGTGCTGAGGGGACGGGACAGATGCCCTTTAAATCTAACCCCAAACCTCAAACCTAAATTTCAGTCAGTATGACCATAACTTTTTCCCCATATCATTCTCCCACATCGCAGCATTCATCACTGTTAGTATTCATGGGGTCAGTATTTAGTCTGTTGTCTTCTTAGCTTGTAATTGGTACCAATTTGTTTGAGTGCGGAAGCTTCTGTGGTACATCCAGTGCTTCTACAGCAAACTTGGTAAAAACCACTGAGAGCACACATCTGCCATCAACTTTAAAGGGGAATTCAGGGACTTTTAAAAAACTTTTTCTATTCATGACAAGCGAGAACTCGCCACTTGAATCCCCACTGGTCAGCCGATTCCCATTGCCATTGTCACTGTAGTCAGCACAGGAAGCAGAAAGCGCGGTCCATAGCACAGTGGCCTGGGTTGGTACTGTAGTGCAAATCCCATTGAAGCTGCGCCTTCAATACCAACCTGGACTGCTGCGCTTATGGTCAGCCCTTTCTGCTTCCTCTGCTGACTGCAGTAATAGCGGCCTGGGAATCAGCAGATTGGCAGGGACCTGAGCAGTGGCTCAAAAGTAAAAGCGATTCATTCATACAAGAAGTGACACACAACAGCCGTAGAGAAGAACTCTTCAAGTTTTTCATGCACCTTACATATGTTCAAGTGTGCACTACTGGTGACATGACAGATGTCAAGTCAGTAGTCCGGTTCTGCCTAGATACATCCCTGCATATTGTCTGTTATCGAGTCCACTGCACCGGAGATACGTTGTTTTAGGTCGTCTTGACATCTGTTGTGTCACCAGCAGTACCCGCAATGAACTTCCGTAAGATGCATTAAAACTTAAGAGTTCTTATATCTTTTTATGTCATTCTGGCTATTGTGTATCACTTCACCTATGAAGAAATCAGCATTTCTTTTGCACCATTCTGTACATTGTATTATGCCTAGCGCAGGGTCTGATGGGGTGAAGCATGGGTCAGGAGGGGTGTTGTGTTTCCCTAAGGAGATTTTCCAGAAGGTGTGTGGAGACATCTAGGAGGTGAGTGGGTTGGGGGGGGGGGCATTGTCGCTGCCCAAGGAGAGCACTCAAAAGTAATGTGCAGACTCCTAGAAAGTGAATGTGTAGACTTATAAGGTCATGCAGGTTCCTCTCGATAATTTATGCAAATAGGTAAGATGGAACAATACCTCTGCAGCGCCACCTATTGGATGGCAGCATTCCTTCACATCAATGTGACTTTAACAAGTTTTAACAATGATTGGGAATATGAAACCAAGCCAGAAAACCATAGCATGACACGCGGTTTCTCTCAGGTATTATCTGAATAACACAATATCAGTTTTGCATAGTGTTTCCCTTTAACATACACACATCAATATACCGCATCGGATTGTGTCTGCAGTGTATAGTTAGAACAAATGCCCGGATTACTTGTATTGACCACGCTAAATGTGGGCATCTGTGCTTTAAATTGGGTCTATGCAACATTTCTTTTTGCAACTTTTCTTAATGATTCTTTAATTTTTCAATCGTTTTGATAAATCAGGACAATTTTACAATACGTAATGTGATAACACCAGGGTTTTAGAAAGCTTGCTGGCGGGAGAATACAAGCAAGGAGTAGTGGATTATTCAATGCCTACAAGGCTCTCCTGACTAGTGGTCACTAAGAGGCTTTACTGTGCCAGCCAGTGTTGTGCCTTGGGGGCTTAACGGGTTTAACTCCTTCCCTGTAACCTTTACTGGAAAACACCAGAGACAAAGATCTTATCCTGAAAAATAGGACAATGCAGCCATCTTTCTAATTAGTCTTAATTATAACACTGCTGTAAGCATACAATGGAGTCTGCAGAGTTTCTGTGCCCTCGGGCGATGAAGAGAATAACAATGTGCGTTTAACTCGCAACATTTTTTTTTGTGCTAGCTATGTGGATGTATATTTTGCTGGATCAGACTATTGACATGACCTAAAGTAGGCGTAGATGTAAAGATCCACCAGCTGGGTCTTCTATTTATCCAGTATTAGGAGCCTCTGAGTGATCCTGCCATAAATGCAAATGTTTTTTATGTTTAAACTGTTTCTTAAAGTTTTGCAAATTAAATATACATTTTCCAAAAAGTCTCGCAGGACCATATAATGAGGTAGAAAAATAAACACATAACCGTTACATAAGTAACTTCGAACTATCCCTTGTGGGTTACTACCTTTTACTTTCGGAAATGCAAATGTTTTTTGATACAATTGGGATGATTTTCCCATAAAGAAAATGTGTACATTTTTGCATTCCCTACATGGGAAATTCTCTGTTTATAGACAAGGATTGTGAAAGTCTTCTTGAGAACTGAAATGATGAGCAGGGCAATACAGGATCTTCATTTGGAGTGCTGCCTGGATTACTAGTTTTTCATATGTTTAAGCGACCTTCCACAGTGGTGGAATTAGCCTGCAAGACGCACCGCCACATGCGTAAATTCTGCATCAAAATGCGGAACGAACTGCCTCTTTATTGTGAATGGAGGCAGGCGGGATGGAACGATCTTCGTTCCATCTCCATTCATTCAGCAATGCTCGTTACTGTGCAAAAGCACAAGAGCGATCATCTCTGGGACGATCTGCTGGGCCTCTGCACCTGACGGGTCATCCTGTTTAAAAGTCCCCTTAGGCCTCTTTCGCACGGGCTACAAAATCGTGAGATTTTGTAGCGAAGCAATGCATGTATGTGAAGCCCATGGTTTCCAATGGGTTTTTTCACATGAGATGGTTTGTAGCCTATAAGAAGCCATTGGAAACCATGGGCTTCACATACATGCATTGCATCGTTACAAAATCTTGCGATTTTGTAGCCCGTGTGAAAGAGGCCGTTAGACGTGCGGATTTTGGTGCGGAGGTCCACAGCAAGAGCTTGAGCTGTGTTTTGGGGTACATCCTGGTAGAACAACTATGCTGTGTATACGGCCCATAGAGACCTGGCATCATGTCCTGTGACACTTGACCAATATTTGCTAAGTTGTCTTGTGTTGCTTTCTTCTAAGTAAATTTATTTGTAGATATGTTCTATAATGGATGTACTTGTGACTAAAGCCAGGCTCACATGGCACGTCCGGATTGCGATTGCAGAATCCGGCCCTGACCGCGGCTCTGGATTGCGCAAATTCAAATCCATCCATGTGCATTCAGCCTAATTTAGCAGTAATTAAGATTGTCACCCCAACTGTAAGACTATAGTAGAATCTGTTGAATTAGCATAATTCCTGCGGCTGATTTTAGGGCTCATTCACATCAGTGTTTTCTGTTGTTTTTATCAGAGTATTTTTCTTAAGTTCCGCTTTACTTCCTATCGATTTCAGTGTAGTTTTTGAGCTTCAGTTTGGTTCCATTTCTGCAGCTTTTGTTTTTTTAAGGAAAAAATAGCACAGATTACAGTATGCTTTTTTACCCCACTAAAAAAAAACAGAAAGCAAACGAAGAGGACCCTTCCATTTTTTCTTCTACATTATAGTCAGTGGGTGACAGAACTGACCGGAAAGGTTTTCGTTCCGTTCTGATTTTGTTGTCTATTGAACGGTTCCATTTTTCAATGAGCATGTACAAAAGAGAAGGAAGTAAAAAGAATACAAAACACATGTAAACTGAAACAAATTTATGCAAATTGACAGATTTGTCTACAGGATCCATTAAAAAAGGAAACTATGGTTTCTGTTTGGCTCCATTTTACTATCCGTTTCATTAAAAAAACTGAAAGTAAAACACTATGTGAACAAGTCCTAAGCTGAAAACTAATATAATGGTTGTTTCAAACACAGGTCTTAAAATAAAAATCACAATTTTTGTGGCAGTTTT
This sequence comes from Eleutherodactylus coqui, assembly GCF_035609145.1. Lineage (NCBI taxonomy): Eukaryota > Metazoa > Chordata > Amphibia > Anura > Eleutherodactylidae > Eleutherodactylus > Eleutherodactylus coqui. Next base: position 87,194,922 of record NC_089844.1, read on the forward strand.
TGATGCAGTTTTTTAAGCCCAATATAATAAGGCAATCGCAGCACAACAGATGCATAGGAGAAATATACTCACTAGAGCTTAATGGGCTGGTAGGTGCCAAGCTGAAAAATGGACGCAGACCTTACATCCAAAGTAAATCAGGATACACAGCAATGTCTTCAGCAGCATCCAGGGTTGTTTGAAAAGATGCATAAACTTCCTTGAGTTTTAAAACTTCACCTTTAATCCATTTCGCATAAAAGTTCAGCAACGTTTCGACTGTGCAATATACAGTCTTTATCAAGCCATGCATGGCCTAACACTGTCAGTTCCCTTTTGCCTCCGTGCTGACCAGGTGCCGCAAAGCTTGTGCTGTGAGGTGGGCTCCCATGTTATAGGGCACCGCTGGTTATCTTGCAGCTGTGGCTGCACCCCTGGCGGCCACTCCAGTCCTTTTCTACCTTGCTTTAGTGCTCTTCCAGAATCTTGTGACAAAGAAGTGGTCCAGCCAATCAGCTACTGGGGGTGTAACCCCCCCTGTCAATCTTGACTCCACCAGCTATAGCTGGTGGCGTCAAGATACACTAATACCGACAGCCGTATGGATGCATGACCTCATCCTTTCTGGAGTATGAACTAGTGCAAAGGGGACCCCCATTCTCCCAATAGGTGGGAGGCCTGGAAATGAAGCTAGCACCTATCAGACATTTATGGTCTTTACTTTAGATGCACCATAAAAGTCTCAGATGGTAATACCTCTTTGGGTTTTATTGCATCGTTGAGAGTGGTACAATCCGATAATGTGGCCCTCGCCCAGAAAAGGTTGTGCACCCCCATTCTAGAGTCTACAAGCAAAAAAACACAGAGACGACTCGTTATGGTAGAAATTAAAAATGAAACTTCAAGTGCACTTTTAAGCAATTTCTCCGAGTGTACAGAATGTAATACCTCTCAAGTACTTATCTTTAGGATCACATTTCTTATTTCAGGAATATTATTCAACAATGGATGAATCTTTTTATTTCTGTACAGGAGAAAATTGCATAGCTTTCAAGAGTTTTCTAAGGTTCTTGACCTTTTCATATTTAAAAAAGAACGCATTCTTCCTTTATAGATTTTGCTAAATTAAAAAAATTAATTTAATACGTTATAATTACAATGATTAAAACGTTTTAGGAGCATGTGTACGAACAATGGAGCTGGGCGTCACCATTAAAACTCTGCAGAACAAAACCTTGTTCCTCCCTGACATACTTTTGTATTTATATAGCCCTTTTGGTATCTACAGTACATACAGCATGTGATCCAATAATGATACCTTGGCTAACGAAATGGAATTAAAATATCAGCACAAAGTAGAATATTCAGGTTAAAGTTCTTGTAGAGGTAGTACTGATTGCTTGCTGACACAGGAGAACATTCTGCTACTAGTAAGAATATGGGAATAAACCAGCATGGCTAAAGGTAACTAAGCAAAAAGCTGAGCATTTACTTCTGCTACAATAGTTGCACCCACCCATAATTCTTACCTGTTTTGAGTCTCTATTATGCAGATGTAGGAGAGGAATGTGAATCCTGGGCCTCGCTGGCAATAAATGCAACTCTAGTTTGTTCACTGTTAGGGGATGTCCTCAGGGTGGCATAATAGCTGTTGACCAAATGCTCATATACCAACTGCTATGCTATCCTCCCAGTAGTAACTAGCCACCTGAGCAAGAATCAAAAGTGGTATTTATTTAATATGTTAATACTTAGTGCGGCCTCCCTTGACCCCAATCACATCAGATACTCTCTGTGGCATACTTTCTACTAACGTCTGATACACTTCAGCTGTTATTTCCCTCCATTCATCATGCAAACGTCTGGTGAGTTCTCTCAGGGAAGATTCATTGGCCCATCTACAACAGTGGAGTGTCGTCATTGGACAGTTGAACAATGGAGGCACATTCTATGGAGTGATGAATCATGCTACTCTATCTTCAAATCAAATGGATGTACCCGCGTGTGGAGTTTGGCTGGGTTGCCTGACTGTGTTGTGCCAACAGTTAAGTACAGCAAAGGTTCCGGGGATGTTTTACGTGGCATGGTCTTGGTCCATGGGTTGTAGTGACAAGAACCATGAATACGGAGGTGTACCTTGACATTCTAGACAATAATGGGCTGCCAGCCATGTAGCAATACTCTGGGAATGGTCAGCCAAACTTCCATCAAGACAACGCATTCTGTCAAAAATCCAACACTGTTTTATGTTGGTTTGAGGATCTGGATGTTCTATGTTTAGACGGGCTGTACAGTCCCAACCTGAACCCTACTGAACATCTCTGAGATGAACTGGAACATTGGGTCAAGAAATATGAAGAACATCCACCTTCTTTGAGAGAACTCACAAGACATTTAGTAGAAATTATGCCATGGACAGTATCTAATGTCATTAGTGTCAAAGGAGCCCCACTGAGTATTAGCATATGTAACTAAATACTAATTTTGGTTCCTGCTTAGGTGTCCAGCTACCACCTACTAGTAGGATAGTGTATCTCTCCATGCCCCGTTCCACCCATACACATGCATCATCAGTGTTTGCCTTCATCCTAAATGTAGAGAGTGGCAGGGGCGTAACTATCGAGGATGCAGGGGATGCGATTGCACCTGGGCCCAGGAGCCTTAGGGGGCCCATAAGGTCCCTCTTGTCCATATAGGGAGTCCAGTACTATGAAAAAAGTGTTATAGTTGGGGGCTGTGTTACAGGTTTTGCATTGGGGCCCAGGAGCTTCAAGTTACGCCTCTGGAGAGCGTCATTGCTGAACACCTCTGGTAGTGGCTTATCTTCTCAAGAATTAAAGGATCAGATAGTTAAAATCCAGCTGCTGAATCCTTATCTCCCCTAACATCTGCTATCGATGGTAATGGGGGAAGTTAGAAGGTCTTCATACACCGGTAGATCTGAAGTCCTTGGCTTCCAAAGCAAGTCCAGTTGATAGAAGGGATATGCATTAGAATGGTACTGAGCGCTAAACTCCATCATGAACTTGGGGAAGTTACCACACCTTTCTAGTGATGTCCACCTGACAAACCAAGAATAACTATTGAGAACTGATCTACAGAAAGGTTTCTCAACTTTATAAAGCTTACCATCCTGTAGGACAGCATTTGTATAGATGACCAGTCATTCGGTGGACACCTGGATCTCCTCGTACTACCATAATATTATTTCTAGAACTGTGTATACAGGGAGATGCAACAATCTGGCCAAGATTTGAAGTATTTATTGGCAGGGAAGCAATAATAAATTCCTTCAACAATATATCAATCATAAGCACTTGATATTGTGCAAAAGGTTTCTGGAACATATGATGCAACACACTCAAGCTTCATGGAAGGTGTTTACCCTTTAAGGTTTTGTCAAGACTTGAAGGACAGTCAAAAGTCTACCCAACATCTGAAAGTGTGTAATTGATTGTAGTCTTTTAAAAAGAGATCTTCACATGTATACCTGCTGGTTCCTGGTCCAAGCGTGTCTTTGACTTGGATAATCAGACCGAACAATGTATCTTGTATTTCCAGCTTTGAGTAGTATCTAGTACTTTCCAAGTCTCCCATAAAGCTTAGTACATTTATGTGTGAAACAAGATTATGGACACTTGTTCCATCGCAAGCTAAACCAATTACGTAAATAAAAAGAACTCTGGCAGGGAGACTGACACTTCTCTTCCATTCTTACCCAATGCCACCTTCAGGCCAGCAAAATAAATGGAGGGAAGCCCATATTGCTGGGCATTTGCTGCTATAGGCCTGATTGTGGGGTTGATTGAAGACTTGCTGGTGACACATGACCAACAATTGCCCTCAGCTCTTCTGCTGAGTAGCGAGTAACACCTTAAAGGGGTGGTCTCGCGAAACCAAGTGGGGTTATACACTTCCGTATGGCCATATTAATGCACTTTGTAATGTACATTGTGCATTAAATATGAGCCATACAGAAGTTATTCCACTTACCTGCTCCGTTGCTAGCGTCCTCGTCTCCATGGTTCCGTCTAAATTCGCTGGCAGCTTGCTTTTTTAGACGCGCTTGCGCAGTCCGGTCTTCTCCTTTCAGCACGAGCCGCTTCAGTGTGCTCCCCGCTACAGCTCTTCTGCGCATGCGCAGACGAGCTGTCACTGCTCGGGAGCGCGCTGAAGCGGCCATTCTGCACCATCCTCTGTTAGAGGAAGGTGCAGAAACTGGAGCTGCCCAGCGGAGAAGACCAGCCCAGCCCAGCAGCCCCGAGAAGCCTCCCAGGTAAGTGATGGGTCGGGGGGGGCTGCCGCTGCGCCGGGCTGCGCCGGGGGGGGCTGCCGCTGCGCCGGGCTGCGCCGGGGGGGGGGCTGCCGCTGCGCCGGGGGGGGCTGCCGCTGCGCCGGGCTGCGCCGGGGGGGCTGTCGCTAGGCCGGGGGGGCTAGCGCTAGGCCGGGGGGGCTGTCGCTGCGATGGGGGGGGCTGTCGCTAGGCCGGGGGAGCTGTCGCTAGGCCGGGGGGGCTGTCGCTAGGCCGGGGGAGCTGTCGCTAGGCCGGGGGGGGCTGTCGCTAGGCCGGGGGGGGCTGTCGCTAGGCCGGGGGAGCTGTCGCTAGGCCGGGGGGGGCTGTCGCTAGGCCGGGGGAGCTAGCGCTAGGCCGGGGGGGCTGTCGCTGCGATGGGGGGGGCTGTCGCTAGGCCGGGGGGGCTGTCGCTGCGCCGGGGGAACTAGCGCTGGGGAGCCGGGGGCTAGCGCCGGTTACCTGCTGTCTGGTCGGCGGCTGCGGGGCGTCTGGTCGGCGGCTGCGATGCGTCCGGTTGCCATGGAGACACAGCTGGCGGCGTCTCGGGAGCGCGCACGTCGGGCTGCAGCGAGCGACTGGGAAAGAGCCGGCGGCCATCTTGAGGAAACTTTTATAACTTGCTGAAACGCTGGAACGGTAAGTACGAACCAGCTAGAAATGTAATTTACAGGGGGGCTTAGTAATGTGTACTTAATGGGGGGGACTGGGCAAAAAAAAAAATTAACTGCTTCCTCGAGACATCTCCTTTAAGCCTCAAGCATTGGGATCTACCAGCTTGTGTGACCCATTCATTCTGCCTCTTCTTTGCTATTCTGCCGCCTAACGAGCCAAAAGCATAAAACATGATTCTGATGGCACATTGAGCAATGGAAAAGTCGAACATCCATCTTCATGATTACCCAAATAAGTAGAGCACATACAATACGTCAGCAATTTTTAATATACTATGTTTTTTTTATCAGATTAGTGCCTTATATCTGTTTAGATTTGCTTCATGATATATAATTTAGCATTTTGCTGTAAGTGCCTCATAAACACAAATTATAATTAGAGCAAGCAATCCGGTATCTAAACCAGCACAGAATATTTAAACCGTTCCCTATGTATTTTACGCGAGCCGCGCTTCAATCAATCAGACGCTGTGACATGCTGCCTTCCTGTAATCTGGTCTATCTTACTATTGGCTAATGGTTTGTACTATGGAGACTGACAGGCTTGGAACTTTGATGCTGAAGTCTGCAACCTTTTGTCTGTTTGGGTGTGTGAGTGACAGTGACATCCAAAGATTGGGAGATGGCTGATAGTAAACGATCTGATGGACTTTACTGAGAATAAAAATACACAGATATTGTGAGGATGGAATCCAGGAATAATTTAAGAATATATATCCATAGTACTTGCATAAATGCTGAAAACATTTGAAACAGGTTGTTACAGTGTTGCTACCCTAGGCTTCTAAAGCACTCAGCATCGAGCACCCTCTGGCAACTTAGACGCCAAGTTCAAATATACACTCAGTGTCAAAAAAAAAAATCATGCACCCCCTAGAAGGAGTTGTCGGAATAGAATGAAACTTTATATATGTAATGGTAACGTTGATTACAATGTAAATGATTAAAATATCGGAGCAAAAGGATAATTTATTGTGGAAAACTGAATACTTGAAGGGAGGCTCTAGTATCCTGCTGTACCGCCTCTAACTTGGATGTAAGATGTTATACGGGGGACATAAAGGCTCTAGTACCCCGTTGTTCTGCCTCTACCCTGGATACAAGATGTGATATGGGAGGACATGGAGGCTCTAGTACCCTGTTGGGCCTCCTCTAGATTAGATGTAATATGTGATACAGATGACCTGTAGGCATACAGGTTCCGTATGGTATTCTGCGGCATATCACTCCACATTTGCTGTAACGGAGCCTCTAGCTCATGCAAACTCGTAGGCTGTTGAAGTTGGTGTACCAAATGGTCCCATACATGTTCTATTGGTGATAAATCTGGCGACTGGGCAGGTCACAGAAGTGTGACAATGTTTTGGAGACATTCCTGTGACCCCCTTGTGTGTGCGACCTAATATTATCCTGCTGGAAAATGCCTTTTGGAAGCCCTGACATGAGTGGCAACACATGTGGCTGCAGGAAGTCCGGAACATATCGCTGAGTTGTCATTGTCCCTTGAACCACTACAAGGGGTGACCAACTGTGGTATGTGACAGTCCCCCCCCCCCCAAACCATTACACTAGCAGTGGGCAGTGTGCTGCTCAGCAGTAAAGGTAGGATAGAGGTTCTGACCCCGAGGTCTCCAGACACAAACAGTGCACAAACTAAACCAGGATTCATCACTGAAGGACAACCCAGGAACATTCCGTAGTAGTCCAGTTTCGTCATTCATGACACCACTGCATACAGAAGCAACAATGGGTGGGTGTCAAAGGCATTACACATAATGGGCGCCATGAGACCAAACATCCTTCAGCCAAGCGCCTGGAAATGGTTCCAACAGACACTGGCTCTTGTAACGATGGTGCCACCTGTCTCTGGATGGTGGTATGTTGGGGGCGTCCTGAGTCCAGTTGCCTAGTGTGCATGCCTGCACATATCCACAGGTTCCAAGACCTGCTAACTGTGAGGTCAGAATAGCCCAGATGGTGCCAATTCATCGATCTGACCTTCCAGCATTCCAATAATACGCCCCTCTCAGAAATCTGTGAACTGGGCGAAATTTCTTTTAAGTGCATTGTAGAGGCGTCTAGTGGTCAACAAGCTCTACATAAGTGAAAAAGAGGCCCACTACACACAAGGAGCTCCGAGAGCCTTTTTTATAGGCCAAGTGTTGAACCACTTTTAGGGCTCCAGGTGGCATGTAATCACACCACATCTCTCATCATTTACATATCTGTCTGAGATGTAATTGTATGCTGAGCTTTGCAGCAAAATGACAACTTCTAGGTGCTTGATTGTTTTATTGACAAAGAGTATATGTAAGATGCAAAAAGTATCCGTTTTTCCCTCCAGAAGTAAAGTTGCTACTTAGAAACTTAAAGCATGATTGGCTTTAGTGAATTTTGGAATTGCCCTTGTATTTGTCATAAAGGGAAAGTATCACCTACATTTTTTGCTAATTACAACCATATACTGAGACATTTTCCATTTTTCTCATTAGTTTAGAGTTTTTAATTCCTATTTCTGTAGATGACTAAAGGGGTGTACTGATATCAGGTAGGCCAGCTGCATAACTTTGCACCCCTCTGACTCGAACATGTCTTTTGTTTATACTCGCCACCATTCCCCTGTACGTGCTCTTCTTAAGTTTGAACCCCACACTGTGAATGTGTCAAGTGGGCAGTCCCCACCACTCACTGTCAATGAGTGATGTCAACTTTGATTGATAGTAAATGATAGGGACTGCCCACTTGACATATTCACCGCACGGGGGAGGGAGGGGAGTCAAATCTCAAAAGATGCTGTATTGGGTAACGGGGGTTAGTATAAACAAACTAAATGTTGCAATAGATTCAGTGGGGTCATGGCTCAAACACTATGCAGCTCGCCCTGTTGACATGAAGATCTAACAAGTCCTCTTTAACAGCATTTGCAGATATGCTTTATAGCTGCCTTATGGGACATAGACACAATGAGAAGGAACCCATTGACTTCTACGGAAGACTGTTCTAGGCATGCTAAGTGACCTGTGCAGAGCTTATGGTGTAGGGAGGAGGAAGAAGCGAACTGTGACCAGCACGTACGCGTATGGTGGATGATGGATCCTACGTTATCGATATATAGGTGTTACCTTTCCTTGTACACTAACCCTGCCTGTGATGATAATAAGATGACTGCTGAAAAGTTTTCTCTATAGAACAGTAAGTTTCAGATTTATGAGGTTAAGTGGCCAGTGTGAAAAATCAAGGATTTTAGGATTTTTTTAAAAAACAATAGATTGTGACATCAAAAATGTAAAAAAAAAAAATTATCAAAATTCTTAAATAAAAATAAAAAAAAATAATAATAATATAAAAACTTAACATGTACTATAAGTTATTTTCTGATGACACATTCCTGTTAAGCCCTGGATGAGATTGAACAGCTGCTTTCTTTAGGCCTCTTTCACACAGGCGACAGCAATATCGCCACAAGCAAATCGCAGTGATATCGCAGCTGTGTTCTCGCGGTGATTTTGTGTCGCTGCAAAGTTACGTGACCTTGAAGCTCTCTTTTGCCGGGATTTTTTGGGGGGGTTGGAAATATAAGCTCTACCCCAAAAATAAGTCCTGGCTACATTAAAAAAAAAAGAATACATTACATAACAGGCGCTGTCCACTCCACCGCGCTTCTCCCGAAGCTTCGGCAACCTTCTCTGTAGTCTTCAGCCTGCGCTTCCTGGAGAAGGGGTTCAACAATCCCGCCTCTAGGAAGCGCCAGCTATGATTGGTTCATCGAGTGCCGCAGCTCAGCCAATCACTGAAGCGTTCAATGAACCAATCACAGCCATTGCATTGATTGCAGGTGTGCTGGAATACCATACAAAACCTGCAGACACTATTTCTACTGTATGCATTTAGTAATAATAGTAAGCAGTTGTATTGAAGCAAATTTGCAATCTATGTGTGTATGGGAAGAAATTCGAGAACTGGAGGAATTGCACACAAGAAGGGAAGAGAATGCGAAGTCAATGTAGATGTTGCCCTGCAATAAGGCTAGTAATGATAATTATGTTACCCATGTATGTAATAATAGGCATATCGAATAGCCAATCAGTGAGTAGACAGATTAATTGACTAATCGTCAGTCCAAACGTTGGTTGGTTCTCCACCAAAGGCCAACTTGATACATTTTCCCCTTGTTATCGTGCTTTTCCTCAGTGGAAACATGAAATCTAAAAATAAATGAAGAGACAACATTGGTGTAAACAAGTTAGCAACACTCGGTAATGATTTCCTGGAATTCTGTTGGCGTTACAATTTCTCGTCTTAAGTTTGTTTGTAGTGCTGATTTGGCATCGGCAGATAGAGAGGATGAAGTGGCACACGGGTCCTGCAGATTGTAGGTGGACGGTTCTGCCGCATTTTCTTAAGAACGTCTTCTCCGTGACCGGCGCAGGTTCTCTGACACCGAGGTGGGGGTGGGGGGGTGCAATGGGCAACAGGACTTGTTCTGACAAAAAGGCTAGTGATAGAGAGACATTTGGTCTAATGTCTAATTACCATTCATCCTTACTAATTACTGCTGCAGGGATTATTTTGGTGGTGACCGTCTGTTCTGATTTGCAATTTGCCAGAGATGAGGAAGAAACACAACTTCTACTTCTAAACTACATGTAAAAATCTGCAATCAAATCTTGTTCTCCTTCTGTATTGTTATGTAAAAGCTCTCATTTACGTACAATAATAATCAGACGTGTCAACGCTACCCGATACGTGTCTGGAGAAGCTCGACGAAAACCACGGACACTTACATGGTGTCAGACAGAATATATTCGGGGCATGTTTCCGTGAGTCTCTTGCTTTGGAAGATCTGTGTCGGGCGCCAGTGCCAGGCTTCCAGTCATGGTACCATGTGTGGTAGCTATTATTTTCTTAACCCTTTAAAGCAAAGCTTGTTTGCTTGACGGATGAGAAACTAGATTTTTGGGAAACTTAGCAAAGAAGAAAACTTATGTGACATTATTCACGGGAGCTTTTTCCTCCTAACAACATAAAGTGACAAAGCAAAGACTGAGCCAAGAAGGCTGATATCGTCAAAGGGGAGAGGGGGATAAGCTGCCTCTGGCAACGTCTTATCTCTCATGAGAAATCCAACATGCCCTATACTTTTTTTTCTCCCAATATCTGTTGTCAGGGAATAGTCAGGAAGCGCCTCATGTACATTGGAAAGTGGGGTGGACATACCTGAATCAGCAAGTTCAGACAACTTTCATCTGATCTGTATGGGAATGCATAAAGGGGTTATCCTACGAAAATCAATCTGCAGGTTGTGTGTGATATTGCAAGTCGGCTACATTTGATTTATTTGAGTTAAGCTGTAATAGCAGATACCCATGGACATAGGTGTGACGCTGTTTCGGAAAGAGATCGGACATTTTTTTTTTAATCCCATACAACCCCTTTAAAGGGGCTATACCAACATTTAACGGAGTTATCACTAATCTAGAGATAGAGGATAACTTTTCAATTGCTGTAGGTCTAAGAATGGGCTCCAGTATCTCACTGTGTTGTTGCTGCTTGGTCATTTTTCCCATCCACAGTGATATCAGACTGAATGGAACACTGGCCATGCATGAATGGCCGCCACTCCATTCATTCCATGGGATTGATGGAAATTGCTGACTGAGCGCTTATACTTGGCAATCTCTGGCAGTCCCATTGAGAGTGAATGGAGCGACACCGTGCATGCTGTGACTGTTGCTTCATTCAATCTCCTCCTTACTGCGGGTGGTGCAGTAAGCCCACAGTGAGGAGGAGGGGGTATACAGGATTCACGTTCTCAGTGGTGAGATCTCCACCAATCTTAGTTATCCCCTATCCTTGCACACCTTTAAAGCTATGCCTTACCCACAGGATTTGGAATAACCTTATGATTGGTGGAGGTCTGTTGGCCCAGACCTTGGCAGTTGTGAGAATGGCGCACCCTAATTCCACCAGGTGAATGGAACGGTGATGCACATGTATGAACACCACTCCCATCACTATCTATGGAGAAGCTGAGAGCGGAGATCATCTATCTCCATCAGCCTTGTAGAAGGGAATTAAGTGGTGGTCACACAAGAACATTCACTTGGAGAGCTTGGTGTGCGTCATACGCCTAACCACGGGAGGTCCTAGCGATGGCTAGTTAGTAAATGATGTTCATGGGATAAAAGCCTTTATGGGTAAAAATGACAAACTGAACTAAACACATTCCGCACTCATTGTGATTAATTATTCCATTTGAGAGCTGATTTTTTTCACTTCTTATTTTTGACTGACAACTTGGAGAAACTCTCCTGACTATCTGCATTCTGTACTGACACATTGTACTAGACCAGTCTCTCATGAGACATTTAGCTTGCTAAAATGTATTCATAGTTATGTTACAAGAATAGGATCACCAACATTTAAAGGCATTGCATGTAGTTACAACTGCTCTCAAGATCCGGTACAGTTCCCATTAGTTGCCTGGGAGCGGGCTACAATTACCCAGGCCATTACTTTATAGCAATATGTCTGTCTATCCTATCCTTCTGTCAATTATGATGAGAAGAGATGTGATAGCAAATATATCTTAGCGTGTAGATTACATAGCTGTGGACATATGTAGGGGAAGGGGAGAAATGTACCCAAAGCATAAACTAGAATGGGTCCCTCATGGATCTACTGCCCTCATCTAGAGCAGAAAATCCATAGCATGAGCTCCTTCACCTTTGCTAACATTGTGGTCATTGTAAAGAGCAGCAACCCCTAAACTCTATTCTATCGAAAGTAATGAGACACCTGAGCAAGAATGAAAAGTAGTATTTATTTCCATATGTTAATACATAGTGGGGTTACTTTGACCCTAATGACATCAGATACTCCTTGTAGCATACTCTCTAATAACGTCTGATACACTGCAAATGGTATTTCCCTCCATTCATCCTGCAAACGTCTGGCAAGTTCTCTCTAAGAAGGTGCTTTGGCTAGTCTACAGTAGTTCAAGCAGCATCATCATTGGATAGCTGAGCAATGGAAAAAAGTTCTCGAGAGCGACGACTCATGCTACCTCATCTTCAAATCAGATGGACATGCCTGAGTGTGTTGTGCCAACAGTTAAGTAGAGCGGAGGTTCTGTTATGGTCTGGGGACGTTTTACGTGGCATGGTCTCAACCTTTTGGTTGTAGTGACAAGAACCATCAACATGGAGGTGTACCCTGACATCCAAGACAATAATGTGCTGCCAACAATATGGTAATACTCTGGGAATAGTCCGCCATACTTCCAAGAAGACAGTGTGCCTTGTCACACATCCAACGCTGATTTAAGTTGGTTTGAGAATATGGATATTTCACGATTGGACTGGCTGCACAGAGTCTGACCTGAACCCTATTGAGCATCTTTGAAACGAAGTGAAATATTGGTCAGTAAATATGAACAGCGCGCATCTTTCTTGAGAGCTTGACAGACATTTGCAGGATGAATGGAAGGAAATACCAGCTGAAGAGTTTCAGACGTTAGTAGAAAGTATCCAACGGAGAGCATCCGATGTCATTAGGGCCAAAGAAGCCCCACTAAGTACTAATAATGGAAATTAATACTACTTTTGATTCTTTCTCAGGTGTCCCATTAATTTCAGTAGGATGCTGTTAGTTCTTGCTGCCTGTTGGGAATGGTGATGAGGATAACCTGAGTTCATACTTGTGATGGTGACCGTGTGCTGCTTCTATGGTTTCATGCTTTTGCTTGCAGCTATTTATGCTGCCTGGGGAGTATATATTTGTTATATTTACTTACCTTTTACCCAAATGCTGTGATCTCCTAGTGTGATAAAACCACAGAATGGTAGTTTAATTGATGCTTGATTATATTGGCCCTGTCCTACTTGGGGTACAATCCCACATAGTAGTTGCCACGCAGCTGAGTTGCAGCAGTGATGCAGCTGAGAACTGCGCCAGTGATGCAGGTTCATGTGGTTTGCTAATGAATTAAGTGTTCACTGGTCGCACAGTTTTAGAAAAACTACTGAGGCCACTAACAACCTACAGTAGGTGAACATTTAATTCATTAGAAGGCCGCATGGACCTGCATTACCAACGGGGTGCCCAGACTCATCTCTGCCGTAACCCAGTACTACAGGGACCACTATGTGGTACTGTACCCTTAAGGAAATCAAGCTGTAAGCTTGGGTTAGGCAGGGACTGATGTGCATGCAGGCAAAATGCTGTATAACTCGGTAGTTCTTGGAGGATTATAGAGTTTGTCTGGGAATTTGCTATTGATGACTTATCCTCAGTATGGGTCATCAATAATTGATCGGCGGGGTTGTTATCCCTGGTGGATCCCTGCTAATTAGCTGATACCAGGCCAGCTGTCATTACGGGTTTAGCTGTAAGCAGAAGTTTCCACTTTGATTCCGGCAGCCGAAGTTCCGCAGTATTTTTACTGTATAAAGATGGCCTAAGGGCACCTTCACATGGGCCATGTTCTGCAGCGTTCGTCTATAGTGGGTTTTGTTGTGGAAATTCCACAGCATTTACAGTACAAGCCATGGGGAGTAGAGATTTTAGAAATATCCTTCAGATGGAGCAGAATTTTACCGCAACTAATCTGCAGCTTTTTTGAAAAGCGCTGCAGATTCTAAATCCGCAGCATGTGTATTTATGATGTGGATACCTACCGCAGAATTAAACCCTTGAATTACGGGGTTATTCAAAAAGAAGGAGCAGATTTGGGGATTTAATTACAAACTACAAAAGAGAGGTACACAATCCGCACATCACTGAAAAGAGGAAGGGTAAGTTCCCTTTTTCTGCCATACCGTGGCGCTGTTTCTTGTTGCTTGAAGTTTATAGAAAAATGGTGACATCACAGGAAAAGTCGTTTTATGTGCTTGAGTTTGCTGAGTGGGATTCCATTGTTCAAATGCAACGTCAATTCTGGCATCAATGCCAAAAACAGCCGCCTTGTCACATTTTCGAGTGGCACAGAAAATCTGTTGAACTTAGTTGTATATCTATACGTACCGCACGGACCACAAAACTGTAAATGAGACGCCCAGCGCTGCAATGTGGCAGAAAATGGAACTTACTGGTATGTCATATACAACTTTGACCCTTCCTCTTTTAGGTGATGTTTGTAGTTTGTAATTAAATCCCTAAATATGCTCTCTTTATTTAGGTAACACTTTAAAAGGGTTACATTTCACAATAGATCCACAATTAAAAACATGGATTTCCAACGTGATTGTTGCGTGTTTTCTGTTGTGGAATGCCCGCGGTGATTACACTACATGTGAAGGCAGCCTAATATCTTTTGTGATTTAGGGTGTTATCCCTGGTGGCCTAGGTCACTGCTTTCCCTTACATCCTGGCACCATTCCTGGGATTGTGGGTTCAAGTCCCAGGTATCCGGGTCATTAGGGATAGTTGTGTCACCTTCAGCAGGGATAAATGATTCACCCTGTGCAAACAGGCCTGGTCCCGTTCTCCATACAGGATAAGTGAAGTTGCCCTTACGGGGTTGGAAAGAGTTGTCACGGACCTTAAGCCTATTTTTTGTTTTGCTTCTAATGCTATATTAATACATATATGGGTTTGGTTGCATTTGGGTATGAATATATTTTCGGCAAAAATCAACTTGAAGTCATTTGTATTGGGAGGTGACAAGAGCACGGAAAGGAAAAACACAAAAACTGAAATCTTACAAAAAAATCAAGAAATCTGCACATCATGAATGCAGGCACACAGAGGTCAGCTCTCCATTTACTCGAAAGTGATGTCACACCGCCCCATCCTGATAAGCTTCATCCACCTCTCCGTCAAGTCCAGATTGCTGCATACAAATGACATTTTGTTTGGCTGCGAATGTTATATTTCCATTGACCTTGACAGCTGTGCACACTTGGACTTAATAATATTCATTTGAAATGTGAGTGGAAGAAAGTTGAAGCTTGTATGGAATATCATTGGTAATGCATGACGTTACCGGCTTATCCGGCCGGGTCTGTAAATACTGGAACGGTTTATTTTCTCTTGGAGATGTAATAGGGAGTGTGGGGAGAAGGGTAAGGGGTGTTAAGTAATGGCTTGTCACCGAAGGAATGATACTGCGTAGAGGGATCCTTTTAATGACGGTTATTTGGAAGTGATATATTGTATATTATACTTACGTATGTCTTCAGGGTATCACAAGTCCGAGGATCCTTTTAGGCTAAGTGAAAAAAATTACATTGCCAAGTTCTCTTGCAACATTTACTTTGTAGACATTGGCTTCTAATACGTCTACGATGCATTTAATTCATTTCCAATTTTCTCTCCATTTTGCATTGGTTTACCCCTCATTTCCATGTAAAAAGTGCAGTGCGCCATTGTTGCAAGAGCAGATTTACGTAGGACTTGCTCAAACATCTGAGCATTAGGGTGCTTTCACATGTAGCAAAATATTATGCCGCAGAAATCACACCAAAATCTGCATCTCTAACATGCGGATTTTGTACCTGATTTGCGGCAAAATTTAACCAAATCCGCATCAAAACCTTCATGTTAGGCACAAAGATTTTGGGACGGATTTTGAAAGCAACTTTATGATCTTTCTAATACATGTCGTACAGATACAGCAAAGTTTTATCTTATCCTAATAACAAAAGCCATTGCAAAGGTACGGATGCTTTCAGATTATCGTTCAAAAAATCGTTAAGATGAGCGAAAGTGAACAATAATCGTTCAGTGTAAATGCGAGCCAACGACTAACGAGAATTAGCCGCTTCTCGCTTCTCGTTCATTTTATACAGGCATAACAATCATCGATGGTTCGTCCACTTCTCGTTCCGCTAAAACACTTCTTGTTCCGGCTTTCATATTATCTAATGTGGAAGACTGAACGATACTAAACGAGTCAACGATGGGTCTGCCTGTCTAAACAGGCTGTGTAAGAGCGAACGATCCAGCTGTGACGTTATCAACTCGTGGAAAAGGGAATCGGCTCATCTAAAAGGAGTCTAAGAAAAAGTTTGGTGCCGCAGTTTATTTAACTAGTAGAGTGTCAAGATGAACTCTGCTACATCTAAAAACGGTGGGCCTGTCCTTCGATCCCATTACTCTCAATAGGAATAAAAGAGTTTTCAAAATTGATTAAAAAAAGGCAAAACAGCAGGCAATTATGAAAAGCAATACAACAGCCTATATTTACCGCCTCCGGGCCTCCACTGCCCCAGCGCTGGACTTCCCATTCCCCTGCCACCTCTTGTTTCCATGCTGCAGTCAGTCCCGTTCCATATACAGACTGTCCGCTGCAGCAAATCCTAGCACACAGCGGAGGCCTGTGATTGGCTGCAGCAGTCTGTACACTGAATTTTACCATCTGCAGCATGCAAACAAAGAGGGCTGGCGGGAAAAATAGGAGCCGCCGCGTGGGTCCAGAGCCAGGGAATATATGTTCTTTTAGGCCGCCTTCACACGGGCAATATCTGCTGTGGGCTTTTACAGCGGATATGCAGGAAAACCACAGAGACCAAATCTATAGCTAAAGAGTGCAGATTTGACCTATATAAATGCGCCCACAGGGAATGCACACATAAAGCAGGACGCTGTGGACTTTGTTCTGCGCAAAATCTGCAGCTGCAAAAACCGCACAAAGTGGTGCATTTTTTGTTGCAGATTCGCTGCAGATTCCACCCTTGGGATAGTAAACGGTTAAATCCCCAGTGATAACCTGCAGTAAACAATTGACATGCTGCAGATTTAAGATCCGAATAGTTATGTCCATTCTGCGTGGATTTTTTCCGCAGCGTGTGGACGCCATTTGTTTAAGTGTCATGCACTATGCTGCTGCGGCTGTGAAGGCTGCAGACTTTACACTCCATGTGAACACATGTGGCTCGCAGCCCCGCGCCGTGCGGCTGGCCATAGGAATACAGACTTATAATTACATAGTTGATACAAGTCCATCAAGTCCAGCCTGTAATCCTACTGTGCCGATCCCAAGGAAGACAAAACCCCCAATGATGTGGATGCTGATTGCTCCATTTTGCTCCTTTCATGACTCCAAATGGCAAGCTGCATACAGTAAATCCCTGGATCAGTCTCCCATCTCCAGAAATCGAGTTCTCAGAACCTGTACTATTATATCTTTCAAGAAAGGCATCCAGGCCCTTCTTCAACTTGTTGTGTAAATCTACATCTTGTCGCAGGGAGTCGCTAAGAGTCTCACAGCTCTTACAGTAAAGAATCACAGTCTGATGGTGAAACCTTTCCTCATCTAGACGTAGAGGATGCCGTCTCTTCATGGTTACAGGCCTGGGAGCAAAAATATAAAGATGCTATAATGCAACTCGCGTTAGCGGGTTACAGCTGTAATAATGCCATGGCTCAGCGTGACTTGCCGCGGTTACGTTAACTGTGTAGCACAGCCGCTGTTCAAAGTGAATGGCCGTGCTACGTAATTCATATAGTGCTGCTGTCAGGGGAAGCCAAGGCCCAATGTCCCAGGTTGACTTTAATTGCGTAATCCGCACGGAGGATCCGCAGTTCAAGCCACCCATAGGGAAACATGGGTGTTCGCAACGGAATGAAGGCATACGGATTTGTTTTACGGGCCTTTTGGATGCAGAAATCAAATTGCAGCATGCTCCATCTCAGTGTGGTTCTTGCATGGGCAGGCCACGGATTCTGCGGGAAAGCAGGAGTTTGAGAAAAAAAAAAATACTGCGCATGTGTGCCAGTGTGCCCGCCGCCGCTTCTGCACACATCCGAAGTACGGGGAAAAAAAGACCTGGATGGGTAAGCAGGGTCCTCGGGCAGGGTCAGATTCCACTGCGGGCTCCTGAATGCGGAATCCACCCCGCCCGTGGACATGAGCCCTGGATCAGCGCTGATACCTCTGTTATTATTGTACTGTCCATCCACATAGTTGGACATGCAATTAGATTGCTCCTAAAGGACCCTAACGCTTCCTTTACCTAAACTTTTTACATAGCGCTTCACTGTATAAAACATACGTTAAAAAAAGCCAGCAATTCCCCACAGTGGCTCATGAATTTTTGCATTTTTTTGTGTGGCTTTTCTTTTTTTCCACACATTTATTACATGCATTTTTTTCCGCAGTCATATTCCCATAGAGAAGCCCATGCAAATACCATCCACAGCCTGCTGGGATTGTGAAAAAAGTCACTCACCCAAAAAAGTGCACAACAAATGAAAAAAAAATCCCCCTTTTTGTAGTGCGTGTCATATATTCCTGTTGACCTGCAGCTAACATTTTGCTGCAATGCTTTTTGCCACAAAAAAAATGTTTAGCTTTTCTGAAACCTTCCCTCAACGTCTAAAAGGGATTACAAAAAAAAAAAAAGTTTTTTTTTACATCCTTTACAGTTAACCCTATTGAGATTCATACCTTTTTTTCTGCAAAAGAGAAAAAAATAGATTTTTAATTCATTGTTTTTCATCTATCGTTTTAATGATGGGAAAATGAAAGGGTTAGAAGAATATTTTTTCAGTGATTTTTTTTTTTTTTTTTTTTTTAAGCAACAGATTTAGGAAACAGATTTTTTTTCGGTTGTCCAATCCATTTTATCTATTTTGATCTGGTGTTTAAAAACTTACATGTCCCCAAAAAGCCCCAAATGTAAGCTATGATGTACCGAGGTTCACAAAGGACATGAGTTCAATAAGTTCGGCCTGTAATTAATTAGACATGTGTTAACGTTGATTAAGAGGAAAGCAAAGCAAAATCTCCAGTGAGCCATCTGCCATTGTAACCACAAAGGGGTATAAAAAAGCCTTCCTTCCTCACCCCATATCTAGCTGTCATGTCATCCCATTGTTAATTATTCAATTCCAGATTGATAGTCAAATCCAATTTCTTGTCTGGCTTCTCGGCCATTCAAGCCCCTTCTTGCAGTGAATTCCACCATCTATCTATCCAGACAGTGAAGAATCCATTCTTTTATTGGCAGTGAAGATGCGTTTCTTACGGTGGCAGTCAATTCTACAGTCCTTGGTCTGATTAGTTTGTCAGACTAATTCTTCTTCCTTCAGTATATTTTTAGACAAGATCAAGTCTCATCTACCATATAATCAAGTCTGTCTTGTTTGTTTGGTTTCTCTTGCAAAACGGAAACATTTTCTAGAGAGTAAACAATAATCTGGAGAAGAACAATAAATGTCGTCTTTAGGATGTTTTCCGCCGGTGATCGAGGTGCTCTCACATTTATTGTCCTTCCGCTCGGTAGAGGATAGAGTGCCGGATCCATTATATTATGGACCCCCAATGACAGTCGACTTACCTCATTAGCTATAGCAGGTTCTCTCATGATGTCCGTCATTGTACTAGAAAAGACAGCACTGTATATTGCACTATTGTTTTAGCCAAATTTGGTGGTTTCTGCAACAAAGGCTCCGATACAGAACCTCCAATGCAGATGTGAATATATCCTAATATATATTAGTGCCAGTATTATGACTGCAATACCTTGGACCTTCTAAGGCTCCAATGAACCAGAATTAGGGTACCCACAGCCATAGATCAACGAGGTTCCATCGGGGATAGGTATAAAAATAATCCTGTTATCCAAAACATTAAAAGTATGTAGGCATGTCCAGCACACTATTGGGTGGGGGTAAGCACTCTTCTGAAGTGTTCTTACCCATAGTGGTTTTCTGAATTTTTTTAGTAAAAACAAAATGTGTTTTTTTTGGATGATGTCTGCATTTTATACAGTTTTTTTGGTGGCTTTTTTTTTTGTTCACATGTGATTTTTTTCTTTCATTAGTATTTTTTCCCAATAGAGATGTTTATAGAAAAATGCCACAAAAAACTCCATACACAGAACATGCTGTTTCTAGCAAAAAACATCATGGACCCTCGAAAAAAAAAAACACTACTAAAGCGAGGAAGAAATGACACAAGAAAAAACGCAATGTTTGTAGGGCTTTTTATATTGTTACAGTGTATAGGCGCCAACTCGCCTCTCCTGGTGGCAGCATTGTGCGCTCAGTTCCCCTCTGTAGTAGACGTCCGACTCCATTGTCTGCACTGCGTTTAGCAGTGGTCTGGAGGGTGCTCTTGCAGCCTACCATGCTCTTGAAGGACCAGCATACACCTAAAAATACTACCCTTACCTATCAGCTGCCGGATTTCGTTATATCAGGCATCCTCCCTCTGTTGAGGGTGCCTGATTATTGTAGTCATTTTTGGCTGCTCAAGGTGCTAACAAGTTGTTCTGGCTGCCTGCTTCCTCTGACTCTGTTCCCATCTCCATTCCTGACCCTGTTATACTGACTACACTTCTGTCCACTACCTGCCCTGACCCCTGGCCTAGTAATACATACAAAAACTGTTCTCCGTGACTAGACCTGTGGCTTTAATAACCCTTTTAGTGGCACGCCTGGAAACTCTCCGAGGCTTTCTGGACAGACCATGCAGTTAAACCCTGGAAGATTTCCATGGACAGCTCTAGTGCTGAAATGTGCAGAGCACTGAGCTGTCATCTGAAATCTTCCAGGGTTTTTACTACATACTCAGCGCAGCAAGCATCTGAGATTTTCCTGCCATAATACCAACTATCAAAGTGTGAGGCATGACATGGTAATAATAAACCTGCCACTGAAGGGGTTAATTGTGCCAGACTGTCTGACTACTCTTTTTTTTTTTTTAAGTTCTTACTTATGCTACTAAAAATTTACCCCACTGAGTCTTTTTCATCTGCGTCCATTTTATTCCTCCTATCATTGTATTGGCTTTCTTAGCAGCTGCCTGACACTAAATCGTGCCAATATTCTCTGCTTGTTCTATATCAGAAATTCACATTTACAAAAATAAGATTGATACAATGAAAAAAGAGATGACGAAAGGTGTAGCCGGTCCGATGGATAAGATGAAAGCCAGTAATACAAGAGAGATGGAAGAGATACAGTATGCTTCCTTTAGTATGTACAATCCCGGTCTTGAAAGAAGTAGGTTTCAATGTCTGTACGTCTCTGGTGACGTTTTTGCCCCTCTCCCTTTCAACGGCAGCTTCAGTTCGGCTCACTTTTTCTGTACATTTCTCACAGTTTTTGAAAATAGATGACCTTTTACAATAATGTGACGCCTGACAATAATGTCTAGCACATTCCCAAGAAATGTTCCAGTAACTGCCTGGTTTGTTTAATTACTGACCCTAATTATTTTTGGTTACGAAGAGTGATAAAGAGCGCTGATTTACATAATTATTTTTATATAACGATAATTGTATTTCGCGGCCACGGGATGAAGCAAGCGCTGAGCTCTCGGCAGTCGTCCTATGTTCCTTACAATAAAGTATCGAGGTAATCCTTGTGGAACAGGAAGGATTACTAGATTTAACAACCAGATTGCCATGACATTTTACAAGGTACCAACTCCAAGCCCCTGATGACTTTGAGAATCTCTCTAAAAATATATAAGGTATTAGAATGTGTGATTTATCTCCGGACATCCTGGCAGGTCAGGTAATGCTTCTGATTTATGTAGCAGAAGTGCTGAAATTGCAATCACTAACCTGAATCAGAAGAAATGATGAGTTTGTGGGGTAAGGAGGTAATGCATCTTAACGGAGAGCAGCTGCTTAAAGGAGAACTACCAGATGCATTTTAGAAAAAGCCCTCTAACATCATTATATTGCTATGTCTGGCCAAACGCCGGATTGCCGGACAAAGAGATGACCGAGGCCTGGCAACTTGTCAATGTGGTTTCAGATGCAAAGACTGGTCACACAACCACTCAGTAAGAGTCTTTATGACGTTGCAAGTCGAATATAGCTAAATCGGCAGCGGTGGTATCTTTCCTGGTTGATCGCTGTGCAACAGTCACACATTTGTCTAACTCTGACAACCTGGATCTATATGGTGTGGACCGCCCTTATGTCACTCCTACTCCACAAATACAACCGGACTTTGGGCTTCACCCATGCAGAGATCTTTATCAAATTTGGAACCCAAGTTTGGGCAGCAAGCCTTCACGAAACAAGCCACCACGGTAGTTCACAAACTATACTGCACAACAAAGGTGGGAACAGAACCCCAAATCTATGTGACTCCCCCAGTGATATGTGAAGTATGAACATTTTGGCGTCCTTCCGTTCCCACGTTGCCCAATATCTCGGTGTCCCTCTCCTTTCTCGTCAATTGGGCCTTACTTTACCACATGCTCTGCAGGATATAATCACACCTTAATATGGAAAAGCAATGTTATTGCAGCAGGACAGTTAACCAAAACGGGGTGTAACTATAGGGGATTCAAGGGATGCGGTTGCACCTGGGCCCACGATCCTTAGGGGGGCCCATAAGACCTCTCTTTTCCATATCGGGAACCCAGGACTATGACTAAAGCATTATAGTTGGGGGCCCTGGTACAGATTTTGCATTGGGGCCCAGGAGCTTCAAGTTACACCTCTGGTTATCCCCCATCCACAAGATGAGGAATAACGTTATGATTGGTGGGGTTTGACCGCTGGGACTCCCACCGATCCTAAGAACAGCAGTCTGGTCACGCCTCCAAGTGAATAGAGCTGAATTCACACTCCATTGACTTCAATCATGGCACTGGAGATCGCCAAGTTCAAGCACTTCAGCAATTTTTGGCGTTGTCATTGAAGTGAATGGAGTGGCAGTGAGCCTAAAGTGGGCTGTTCACGGGTGACGTGTCATTGCAAGATCCGCGACGATTAATCGCACGCGGAGCTCGCATGACACTTTCCATAGGAGAACTATGAAAAAGCGCAGCCTACTCTACACAAGCGGAGAATCATAGCTATTTTCCGCTCACATGATTGAAATTGCGCTATGCCGCGATTCTCTGCAGTGAGCCTATCATTAATATAGGCTCTTCGCGGAGACCTTGTAGTGCTCCCCCTCCTAAGTGATATTCCGTCCCAGCGGTGGACAGGTGGCCCAAGAGATCCCCACTCCGTTTATTCAGGGACCAACTGGAACCCCGTTCTTGAGATGTGGATAGGGGATAACTTTATAACTTGATACAGATGTTTAAAATCAGCTGTATTTCATGGAGATGTCTTACAGAGATACAGGCCCAAATGTCCTCTGCTCCAGTTTTGGGCAGAGTTGCTTACAAAGTCTTGCCATCACAAAATAAAGGGAGCAGCAAGTTATCACATTGGCACTATATCTAGAGTTACACGATGTTCACATTTGTATAGGAGGCTCCGTTTAGGACCTCCATCACTGTTCCGGCATGAAATCCCAGATGAAATGGCACGGATGCTGCACTATGTGTCTGGGAAAATATACTACCCTTCTATGGTCTCGGGACAGAATCTTGTCCCAAAACTGGAGGGGCAATTTAAATTGCCAAGTATAGTTATTACCCTAGAAATGATCCAGTTGGTCCAATTACTTGAGCGCTGTGCTTGATGTTATTATATATGCATTTATATGACTGTACGGCACTACTCATTGGGTAGTACAGTATATGACAGCATTGTAGGCACTGTAGTACATTATTCTTACCAGGGTAGCAGCATATTGTACCGTTATTTGAATCCAGTGGGGGATAATTATTTGGGTTCCGTTATTTGGTCCTATGTGGCACTACTATGAGAGCAGTGTATAGCGGTATTATTTGGACTCCGTATGGGGCAATTACATTTTTGGCATCCTTATACATCTGTGATAATAATAATACTACATTGCCGTGGATCCTGATTTGCAGTAACAAAACTGACTACATTAATAAAACCCAGTGCTGATTCCAGCTTTTATTATTAACAGGATTGCCCGCAGCCTTTTCTGTCTGCGGTCAAAACCAGCAGTCGACTATCCCGCGGCGGCCCTGCTCCGTCTCCACATTGCTCTTGCACTTCTGTTGCTTCTTATGGAATTGCTATTTGTGTCATTCTCTCTTCTAAGTAGGTTCAAAAGTGAAGCTGCCATTTAACTACATTAATAATGCATCTGGCCCCATGTGTTCAGTAATGCTGAATATTAATTGCTTCTCTTACTGAAAGTGTCGAAGCGCAGAACTTAAGCGTAACCCAGAGACCTTTATTATGCGGTTATGGTTTGAGGGGTGCGGTTTGGAGGAACAGTTCTACTTTTAAATTAAGCCCCACACATTAACCACACGTACACAGCTGGTAAACCACACGGAATGACTGATTTTTATGGTTTTGCAGCAAAATAAAGGTTTCTCTACAAATTCTGACTCTTATTGATCAGGGAATGTGAGAAGCTTATTAATAAATTGGTGAGGTTGCATCCTATAAAGAATTTTAGTATTATTTTTATTTTTACCTTTATTTTCTTAAGGGTGTCATTGACATAAATTGTTTTTGGGACTTTTTGCTGTGATTATTGCAAAAAAATGTTTTTTAAAACAGTTGCATTTTTTGCTGCAAAAAAGGCCATAGAACGGGCACCGTAAATCTAGAAATGAGGTGTGGAACCTATGTAGGTGTTTCACAGAAGGGCATAGATAAAAATGCTTGCTGCAAGGTGTGCCACGATTATCAAAAGGACTGCTAAGCAAAATGTGGCAGAATTCTGGTAAAAAGTACACCAAAAAAGCAAACAGCATGGCAGTGCTAAATGTGTTGTAGGGGAAATTCATAAAAGTGAGAATTTGGCATTAAAAAGTGACACATTTTTCTGCAACTCCCACTTGCACAAAAATGGCAATTTTTAAACTTTTTGCACGCTTTCACTATGTTGGTTAAAAGTGAATGAGGCTTGACAGAGCGGCGAGGCCAACCGTCAAATGTATGATAATTTATTCCACAACCTTGCGTAAATCTAGCGCAAATCTACCATAGGTTTTACCTGGCGTAGATTACAGCACCTGGCGCATGGCCAGCCCAAGGTGGCGCATCTTACTGCTTTGTCATATATCTAAAAGTGGCTTGTAAAACACCCGTGTTAGATAAATGCACCCCTATGTGTTTTAGACTCTTTTTGCACCTAACTCAACAGTTCTGAATATTTTATTAAAATGGACACAGGAAGAGCTGTCAAAAAGGTTTGGATTTTAATTACCTTTTTTAGCGCAAAAATATTAATGTAATGTACAATACTAATGAGATGGTGCTCAAAAGAGCAAATAAAGATGTCTGGCAAGCTGCACCACATTTAGCATTACTAATAGCCATTCTGATAGATCTGGATCAACTTGCATTAGTCTCATAAAATGGTGCATTTTAAGACACTATTGATAAATACATAATTTTATAGTTTAGTTCTGTTTTATGGCACTAATCACAGATTTAGGTGCAAGAGGGTGTCAGCTGTGTCAGTATTGATCACACCAAAACACAATATGGGAATAAATGGTATAAAAGCATTTATTAGCCCAAAAATGAAATAATACATAAATTATAAGGAGAGACAAATGGACAAGGGGAAGCAGTGCTAGCAAATGTAGAACAGAACACCTACTCCAAAGTTATAAAATATGAATGACTATATTGGGAACGGACAACAATAATAAATATTTCATCAATAGAAAGCCCAAAATAGATATGTAAGAAGAACCGTGACACAGCACGTGGGACAGGGTAAACGCCTATAACCATCTAAAACAGCCCAAAAGGAAAATCAAGCTAGAAAAATTTTACCCTAACTCATAATGGAGTTCCACCGACATGCGTTCCGCTGTACTCCGCTTTGTCAGGAGGCAGATCATTGTTGACCTCATATAGACTTTTCTATAGTGTCCAAAATCAATTCACACCGGTGACGGGAAGCCTGCGCCCCCCCCTCCCCCCGATGTCCATCCCCATGCATGTATCCTATAGTTACATGCTGTGCAATTCCCACAGCAATAAGAACCCCATAAAAGGCCTCTACTACCAAATATAAATCAGCAGGGAGAACATACTGGCTCCTTGTTAGCAGATCACTTAAATTATGCGATCTCCGCCAAGTAATTTCTGGGTATGGCAACAAACAGCTAGACAGATCTCTGTCAGTTAATAAAACAGCTCAGTGTTTGGACACAACATTCCGAAAAGCTGCCCAATTGGAATTAAAAGTTGTAATCAGTTGTGGCCGCAAATAATCCCCACGTCTCCTACCAGAAGTTACCAATAAGTAGGCTTGGCCCGTTTATATCCTCTAGAGAGCGCTTTACGGCGATAACCCTGCTTAAAGAACCAATTCCAGAGATCTCAGGCTTGATGTTCAAATCTAAAGTCACTGGAGCAGATACAACGGGCCCTCTTAGCATGGTCATGATGAGAGGACATAGCACATAAAAGGGAATTTGTAGAAGTCAGCTTTTTAAATACATCCGTCATGATTAACCCATCTTGATCTTTTTCAACTAAGATGTCCAAAAATTCCAAGTTATCCTGACTATACTTGTAATTCCAAGTCAACTTGATATTTTAATAATTTTGATTAAGTTTTTTAAGAAACTCTTCCAACGGTGATATGGAGCTCTGCCAAATAAGCAAGATGTCCTCTAAAAAATCTAGACCATGAGACAACCGAGTCCTGTCCTTAATGTTCTGGACCACCTCTCTCTCCCACGGCCCAAGGATTAGCATACGAGGGCGCACAAGTTGCCCCCATAGCAGTTCCCTCTAGTTTTAAGAACAGGCAGCCATTGAGCACGAAAAAAAATTATGCATCAGTGAAAATGTCAATAACTCAATAATAAAGTCAACCAAATCAATGTCCAAATTGGACATATTCAAAAAGAATCTTGCCGTTCGTGTCCCGTGGTCATGATCTATCGAAGTATAAAGGTCATTCCATGTCACAGGTAATAAGCACCATATCGTCCTCCAGATGTACCCGGTTCAGTATTGATCACACTCTGGAGTCCGTGCAGAGTTTCGCTACGGATTCTATGCAACAAACCGCATCAGTTCACATAAATGGGAGTCTCAAAATCCTGAATTCTACTTGTGTGTAGATGCAGTATTTCTAAGCCGATGGTTTAGAAAGTTGCAGCTCGCTCGTAGGACTTTAGAAGGTGAAAGCGTGTTTATTGTGGATGATATGAAGTTTAATTTCACCTTCCAAAGTCCTGTCTCTTAATTCTCCACACCGCAGCCATATGTTGAGCTATCAGACAGCATGACGGATTTGTTAATGTTGTCTATAGCATAAACAGCTGCTGGACACCAAGCATATATACTGTAGATATAGTGCAATACATCTGTCCCTCTTTATGTACATAACATCATTTGTATCATCTCAGTAAAAAATAAGAGCCTGAAGGTGAAATTTCTGTAATGATATGTACTGCAATGTAATATATCTACAGATGTCTGTAAATTATGATGTAGTTGTCCTTACAAAGTGGCTATGAGAAACCCTCCGTAAAAAAAACTGCAGCAGTAATCCACTTACAGCGAGTTCCATTTACCATGTGTTGTACATTAATTGATGATGCAAACGAGATTGGCCACCATCATCTGTCGTAGATATAGTCATTTCATTATCATGACCGGCATGTGGTTGCACTTCTTGAAATGGGTTGTGCCAAGATAGAAAGTTATTCCCTATCTAGTGGATAGAGTAAAGCTTTCTGATTGTGGGGGTCCAACTGTCTTGACTCCTTATAAATGGAGCAGTGGTCAGACGTGCTCTGTCACTCCATTTTTTTCAGTAAGAGCAACGAGGATTGTAGAACCCTTGAACTCGGCACTCTAGCTTTGCATTGAAAGGAATTGAACGGCATCTTGCAGCTGATTGGGTGCCGCTATGAACTTGTATTGAGTGGAAGATGCTGCTCAGACCCCTGTGTAGTGGCCGGCGCTTGTAACTGCAGGCTTAACTCTTACTGATTTTATTAAGACCCCAACGTACAATTATAAGTGTCGGACACTATTCAGGGATTGGAGCAGCAGCTCCCGCTCTGTACCCCTGTGTGTAGCGGCACTGACAGCAGGCACCCAGTCAACTGATCAGCCGGGATCCCAAACGGCGGTGTCAGGGCTTGAACCTAGGAGCTCCAAGTGGCGGCGGTCCGTGCTGAGCTACCTGGCCTTCTGAACAGCTTCCCTGCTGGACCTTAGCTTGGTTCCCATACCCCTGATCTAGTTCCTTGTCTTGGCTCCACCCTGCTCCTGATTGGATTTCCTATATAAGCCTGGCCCTTCCACTGCACCATTGCAAGATTATTGTGCCTCACAGCCTATAGTCAAGCTCCACCACCTGCCTGCTCCTCTGCAACTGAACTGATACTAACCATGCACTGACTCAAGGCTTCCCCTAACTATGCTACCTGCTGCTCCTCTGTATTGCAACAGATACTAACCGTACACCGATCTCTGGCTTCCCCTGACTACGCTACCTGCGTGCTCCTCTGTACTGCAACAGATACTAACCGTGCACTGAACCCTGGCTTCCCCTGACTTTGCTACCTGCCTGCTCCTCTGTACTGCAACAGATACTAACCATGCACCGACCTCTGGCATCCCCTGACTATGCTACCTGCCTGCTTCTCTGTAATGCAACAAATACTAACTGTGCACCTACCTCTGGCATCCCCTGACTATGCTACCTGCCTGCTTCTCTGTAATGCAACAAATACTAACTGTGCACCAACCTCTGTCTTGCCCTGACTACACTACCTGCCTGCTCCTCTGTAATTCAACAGATACTAACTGTGCACCTACCTCTGGCTTCCGCTGACCACATTCTGCTGCATAGGTTATAATAGAAGAGGCTCCAACCCAGAACTTGACCATTACAGGCGGACACCAGCCAAGCAGCTATTGAAGATCTACCCTGAGGATAGGTCATCAGTAGTATTTCCCTGACAAACCCCTTTAAGGGTAGATTAGCTCATGACTTATGGGTTGTTTTCCAGTTACTGGATCAGTAGGGAAATACAAAGCTCTTTAGAGTAACGCTTTCAGCATACACACCAAACATATCCGTAGGGCTCTATTTACCTGACAGAGGCCAAAATTGTGTCCCTTAGGCCTCTATGTGATCGGAATACATCACTATGCCTTTTTTGCTATATGGAGTAGCGTAGTATCTCACCTTATGTCTTAACATTTCCAAGATATTCCCTTGCTGGGTACACTCACATCGGTCCCTATCCTCCGACGGATCTCAGTGTAATTTCCCTAACACAGCTGCTCTCACACATGGTCCGGTTTCATAGGAAGCTAATAACCCTAAGTGCTGTATGTTTTAAGAGTATGTAAGGAAAGTGGATTATCTGGAGCAAAAACACACAGACACGGGGAGTATAAAGAGCAGGACATACAAAGTGTACAGAGATAACGGTTTAGTAGATCAGTGTTCCCTAACTCCAGTCCTCAGGGACCGCCAACAGGTCGTGTTTTCAGGATTTCCTCAGTATTACACAGGTGATGTAATTATTGTCAGTGCCTCAGACATTACCATAGGATATCCTGAAAACATGACCTGTTGGTGGTTCTGAGGACTAGAGTTTGGGACCCCAGTAGTAGATCACACTGATGAACCACATGCGGAGGATCATTTGCCCACCTAATGGCAACAATAATATTCAACTGTATTGGATAATTGAATGCACTCGTTTCCTAGTTGGCTTATTCGTTTTTATTGATGATTCATATTAAATCATTAGGGAGTTTTGTAGGATGTCGTTGGAATGCGATACAGTGAATTAGTGATTGCGTTAATGTCTTAAAAGGTTATTCCCATCTTACATTTATGAAATATCCACAGGATATGCCCTAAATGCCTGATAAGTGCGTAACCATCTCTGAGACACTCATGTATTGGGATGACGGGGGTCTTGTGACCCCTATTTGCCGATCTGCAGCCATTGCAGTCTCCATATCTCTTAGGGATATGCTGTAAATGTATATAAATGGGTGAATAAATGGGAATGCCCCTCTAATGCTTGAAACATGAGCTATTTTGGGGGGATTTCTGTCAATTTCAATTTGCTGTCTATCTAATGTCGCTACGGCAGCCCAACTGCCTCCTGATATCTTCCTTTGGAGGGTTGAATTTTCATCCGTCCTTTTATGCCAGCTGAATAAAGCTGACCAGGCACATTAAGGGCTTATTCAAACAGACGATTTTAAAGGGGTTTTCCAGGCAGAGTCCGTTGTTAGTGCCGGGAGACACCCTGCTGGGGCGGAAGCCACTTCTCCGATCCCTGAGTGGCAGCCGATTCTCATAATTGCAGCTGCAGCTCTCATTATAATCAATGGGAGCTGTGCTTGTAATGACAATTATAATGAGCGCTAGCCACTAATAAGGGGTCAGAGCAGTGGCTTCCGCTCCAACCCCAATGTTTCTAGGCACTGCGTGGAAAACCCCTTTTAAAGACACATAGAACTCGGACTTATTAAAGGCACTGTATGCACATTTGTTTGTTATTTTTTTCCCAGTCTGATGGTCAGTGTAAAACAATTGTAGCATGCCTTATTCTAGTGTAATTCTCAGACCAGATTTGCCCATTTAAGTCAATGGGTGCATTCAAAATAAAAATGGTATGCACTCGAGTGCGTTCCGATTTTTTTCATGCACCCACTGACTTCAGTGGAAGTTTCAAATGATATCAATTGAGCTTGAGCTACCTTCCTTTTTTCACACACATGAAAAACTAAGGAAACTTTCTCATTAAACTTGCTAACAATGCAAACACCGAACAAAAACCAATGTAAAATGCACATACACTGGCAGTGAGTCATTTAGTTTTCTACTAACCAAGATTGCACCCACCTGTGTGAATAAAGCCTAAGCAGTCATATGCTAAAAACGGCTGTTCAGCTGACAACTCTTATATGTCCGTAGCAAGTTTAAGATTATGTGCAGTTGATGAATATACATAGTGGATCTTCAAAAGGAGTCGAGGATCTTCTTATGTCTATGACCAATTGGCCCATAGCTATCTTCCTTGGCTCCACCACTATGTCTATGGCCAGTATTACTTATGCCTTATTGTTGGACTTCTTCTTTTAACATGATGTAGGATTTTAATTACACCCATTTTATATTCTCAGCCTTGTCTATTGAAATATATGTAATATGTTAATGCTTTCTTTCAGACATGGAGTCTGCAGAGAGGATAACATCAAACCCATCGTCAGCGACCTCTTCCTCGCCTTCCACCCCATCTGTAGCATCAGTGGTGACTAAAGGAGGCCTTCCTACAGGAATCACCCCTCTGAGCTCCTCAATTACAGCTTGTGGTAAGTGTCATTTTTGAAGAAACTGTCTACATGGGGAAAGACTGACAATGCTCTGGGTTCACAAGCCTTGGTTTGGGTCCTAATACTTGGTGTCCTTTTGTATAGGTGGTACAGACTATTGATGTCGGATGTTTTCATAGGTATCTGATGTCCTGTGAAGCATTAAAGGGACCCAGTGGGTTTTAGGACACAATTCTCTGTCCTAGGACTGGAGGATGGAGGGGGTATATTACTTGCATTGATCTTCTTCGTCCCTCTGTTGCACCAGTTCTGGAACTGTTTTCTGGTGATGGTACTTTACATAGTAACCTTGTAGGTTAGGGTGAAAGAAGACAAATGTCTATCCAGTTCAGCCTGTTTCCACCCTACCTTGTTGATCCAGAAGAAGGCAAAAAAAAACCAATGAGGCAGAAGCCACTTTAGCCCATTTTAGCCCATTTAGCCCCAAAACATTCCTTCCCGACTCCATAATGGCAGTCAGAATAGTCCCTGAATCAACATTTGAAAAGTTCCTGCCTGACTCCAAGACCCGGATCAACAACCTGCTGGTTATTTAATGTCTATATCCTGTAATATCATAGTGCTCTAAAAACGCATCTAGTCCCATCTTGAACTCCTCTATCGATTTTGCCTTCACCATGTCCCCAGGCAGAGAGTTCCACAGTCTCACTGCTCTTACACTAAAGAACCCCCTTCTATGTTTGTGATGAAATCTTCATTACTCTAAACGTAGAGGATGCCCTCTTGTTACCCTAAGGCTGTATCCACATGGGCTACAAAATCTTGCTACAAAACATCTCTCATGTGAAAGAACCCATTGGAAACCATGGGCTTCACATTGTAGCGATGTTTTGTAGTGAGAGTTTGTAGCCCATGCGGATACAGCCTACAGTACTCAGTACAAACAGATCATGGGGGAGATCCTTGTATTGTCCCCTAATGTATTTATACGTAGTTATTTGATCACCCCTTTTTCTAGGGAGAACAATCCCAATGTTGATAGCCTATCTGGGTATTTCAAGTCTTCCCATTCTATTTATTAATTTAGCTGCCCTTCTTTGAACCCGCTCAAGCACTGGAATATCTTTCCTGAGCACCGGTGTCCAGAACTGTACACAGTATTCCATGTGGGGCCTGAGAAGTGCCTTATATAGTGGGAGAATAATGTTCTCGTCCCTCACCCCTATACCTCTTTTAATGCACCCCAAGACTTTATTAGCTTTTGCAGCAGCTGTCTGGCATTGGTTACTCCAGTTTAGTCTACAATCCTCTAGTACCCACAGGTCTTTTTCCATATCACTTTTCCCGATCAGTACCCTATTTAGTGTATATTGGTGACATCCATTACTCCTTCCCATGTGCATAACCTTACATTTATCTATGTTGATTTTGATTTTTTAACCCAAACCCCCAGCTTATCTAGGTCCATTTGCAACCGAATATTGTCCTCCATTGTATTAGTTATCCTGTATAATTTCATATCTTCTGCAAATATTGATATTTTACTGTGCAGTCCTTCTATCAAATCATTGATAAATATATTGAACAGAATGGGGCCTAATACTGAACCCTGTGGCACCCCAATAGCAACGGTGGGCCAATCAGAGTATGAACCATTTATTAACACCTTCTTTTTTCTATCTTTGAGACAGTTCTTTACCCAGATACACACATTTTCGCCCAATCCGAGCTGTCTCATTTTATATATCAACCTATTATGTGGCACAATGTCAAATACTTTTGAGAAATCCAAATATACGAGATCAATGGACTCTCCTGAGTCCAGCCTAGAACTTACTTTGTTGTAGAAGCTGATCAAGTTGGTGTGACATGATTGACCCCTCATGAACCCATGCTGATGAGAAGTAATTCCGTTGTCCTCCTTCAGGTATTCCAGGATGGCATCTTTCAGAAACCCCTCGAATATTTTTCCAATTATTAAAGTGAAACTTACCGGCCTGTATTTACCAGGCTCTCTTCTTGACCCCTTTTTTCTATATTGGAACCACATTGGCAATACACTAATCCAGGGGTACAATAGTGTCCATAAATATAAGAAATAGCGGCCTGTCTATCGCCTGTCTTTAGGCAATGCAATAGTGCATTGATAGTGTTAAACTACTATACTTGCTCTGTGATTGGCCAACTCTGCTCACATGATCAGTGCTGGCCAATCAAAGAACAGTGTATAGTCTAGTTAGAAAACGATGGTGGCTATCTTGGCTGCCCAAAAACATGACTAGAACCAGCGCAATGGAGAGACAGGAGAAGATGAAATGCAGATAATATACCCCCTCTACCAAGTAGTCCCTAGGCAGAATTTTGCCTCAAATCGAAGAGTCACTTTAATGCAATAATAAGTCTATAATATAGTAACAAAGAACTATTTTGTAAGCAATTATCTAATATATAATTATCCTTCAAATTGATACATTTACAAATGTGAAACATTCAGGAAGTAGACGAATGACTCACTTTTAGGCAAGGCCTCCCCTCTCTCCATTTACTGCAGTGCTTCTTATATTCTTCTATCAGGGCAGGAGGAGCAGACATGACAAGACATGTCCATCCACAGCCTCCAATGAAAGCCACTGCGCATGCGTTTGCTTCCTGACTGTGTAGGACCTGTGCAGGCGCAGAGAAAACCAGCACACCTGCAGTAGCTTTCACTGGGGGTTCTGGATGGACACCTGTCAAATGTTCCACTGTGAACCATATTATGCACGAAGTGTCACAAAAATGGGGTATGGATTCACCGATTGGAAAAATGGTGGAAAACTTCTAAAACTAATTTATTAGCAAGCTGACTATTCTGAAGTTTTGTAAAGACCTGGTGGAGGAGCGCGCCTGTATCTTAAATTAGGAACAGTCACAACGAATTGGCAACCTCACTCACTGACACAATTGGACACAATTCTTAAACGTTACAACACTTGGCGATTTCGGAACTTCACTACTTGGCAGGGCACCTAAGAGTCCACAAATCTTGTTAGTCTCTGGAGCTGGCCCAGGAAAGTCCTCTGTATTGAACTGGCTCTTTACTATATAGCCCTGCAACACACCTGAACACATCTGGTGTGCCAGGTCGGCTGAAGATTACCTGAGTACCATTGGAACTCTGCTGTACCTGGCCTAGTGGGTATTTGCCTTCCTTGACTCACTCTGCATTTAGCAGCTCTCCTGTATCTTCTGCTGAGTCTCCGCAGCACCACACAACATGGCATCTGACACACCCTTCCATATATGTATGTCCGCCTCCTTCGTTCCACCCAACTTACCTGCAGAGCCTCCCACTTACTTTCCCTGTCCTGAACTGCCAACAAATGGAACATTAAAATAAAGAACATAACATATTGTTGTAAAACTCACACAGCTTAAGACTTTCCAAGCAACTTTTTGGTTTCGGGATCAAATTCTGTCCTGGGACCAGAGAGCTTGGGTAGTATATTTATTACCTGAACTTGTTCTTCTTTACTGTCTGTCCAACCTGCTGGTTTTGAGTCCCATTTTTCGACATCCAAGATGGCTGACTCAATCTTCAGACTACTTAATGCCCCTGTATGCATTGGTAATGTTTGACTATCAATTCACTATACTTGTTCTGTGATTGGATAATGCTGCCCTTGTGATCAGCAATGGCCAATCAGAGAGCAGTGCGCAGTGTGCATTAGCTAGATAAAAAAATTGTAGTGGCTATTTTGGATTGCCGAAAACTAAGGCAGAAGCAGCAGATCGGACGGATGTCAAAGGACTAGTGTAGGTAATATACTCCCAACCCCTCCAGTCCCAGGAAAAAACATGTTGTCCTGAAACCGGAGGGTTACTTTAACACACAATTGGGCATTCTGTATCTAGACTGACCAACTGCTTTAATCTGTACAGAATTTTGGACCTAGAAAGTCAAAAAGTGGATAGATGTTAAAGCAAGTAAAATATTTGGGACCTAAGTCAAGGGTGGATACTCATTTTAAAGATCATTTTGCAGCTGGGCCCATTGTCTGTGAGAAGTCACTTTATCTGCCAGGTCCCATAGGAGCTCCTTTGCTCCATACTTGCCCAAATGTTAAGTCCATCCAAATGTTTGCAATCCTAAAAGACTGCATAATTAATAATAAATGTAATATATTGGTTCAGATAATACGATCTGGTTGGTTTTTTTTCTTTGTGTGGTTTTATATGTCTCATCTATCACACAATGCTGTCTACTCCCCATTTATTTACCTCTATATATGTATATTTCTGCGTGTGCGCTGCCTGTTCTCAGTGACATTTCAGAAGGGAATAAGTCTCATCAACATTACAGGAAAAACAGTATTTAAAATGTCAGCTCTCTGCTAGAACATTAATCATGAGCTTAATATACCTATTGAGAACTAAACTCTGCCCACAGGAATGTGTTTCATCGGGGATTATGGAGTATTTCAATAGTTACATTTAAATAAAGACTTTTTTTTTTAAATGAAACGTCTGGAAAGGATAAGTGAAGCACATTAACCATTACATTCGTTAAGGAAATTTTGTAAAGTGTTTAATAGGAAAGTATAGTTTTCTATGTTCCTTTTCATAAATATTGGAGTACTCTCATAAAGGAAAGCCTGAAAGGATGGTAAACCTGAAGAATAAAACTGAAATGACTGATAACCGGCATCAAAAGATTGCATTTAAGTCCTCCGGGACCTCAGTAGGACCGCTGTGCCACAGAAACCAAAAAGTTATGTCAATAAGCGCAGAGAAAAAAAACACATAGAGGGTCTGCATGCGTGTGCACCATTTTTCATTGATCATTGCTAAGTAATTAAAAAAAAAAATTGAGCTGCCTTATTTTTTAAATTTTTTTTGCATGTGAAAAGAAACTAACAAATGATATACAGATCACACAGATATAAAATGACAGGCACACACAGCACATGTGGATGTCACATGGACATACGAACGCTTTAAAATCAGCCTTTTTTTAACACGTGTACATAAGGTCTTAAAGGGGTTCTGACATAAATAATGTTTTTATGCTTTAGCAGCCATTGTTCCCTGGTCTGCCTAATGGACCCAGGGAACCCATGGTTTAATGGCTGCTAAAGCATAAAAAGATAATACTTACCTTGTCTTCTGTTGTTGTTGACATCGGGGGGTCATCTCCCGGCAGGCGCTGCTCCTCCTCTTCTGTCTGCACGAGCCGCGCTGCTCCGGGATCGCGCGCATGCGCAGTGGAGAGGTGCCCTCTGACAGGAGTCAGGACGGGCTGCGTCTCCACTGCGCATGCGCAGCACTCCGGAGTTCAGCCGGACGGACGGGCCGCCCACAGCAAGCACTGCTTGTGACGTGCTTGCTGTGGCGGTCCGTCCGTTGACCTCGGAAGTGCCTGACGGACGGACCAGAGCAGGAAGCGGTCTTTTTGACCGCTCCTGCTCTGCTTTAAAGGTACAGAAGAAGATGCCGGCTGGAGGGGACATGCCTGGCGATCGGGCCAGGCAAGGTGAGTACAATTTTTTTTTTTTGATGTCAGAACCCCTTTAACCAGTTGATGAGCAATAGTCGTCGCCAAAGCTAGATTCTAAGAATCATGGTTCAAGCCTGTATTTTTTCAGACAACCACTTTAAAAGTGCTTTTTGGTCTATTTTTAATAATTTTGATAACCTCTACCCTGGATAAGTTATCAGTAATTGATGGATTGGGGTGCGGCAGTACAGACCCCAGTCCATCAGCTGATCTTCCGGCCCAATGCAATGGTTAGAGAAAGCAAGAGCAGCACTGGGAGCACCACGATGGTGCCACCATTGATGATGACATTTGACCCACTGCAGAATGTAGCAGGTCAGATGATCAGCCGATGGACAGGGTCCCGAATAGCGGACCCTGTCTATCAACTACTGATGACCTTTCCAGAGAATAGATCATCCGTTAAGATAGCCTGGAATACCCCTTTAAGAAAGACCTGCCAGGTCCTTCTATCAGCAGGGCGAGCTGCATAACTTTGCAGCTGTGCCCCCACTGATGCTATTGCTGCTCTTCTTTTCTCCCTACTCGCCTCCATTACCTTGTACGGATTCTCCATAGATTCAGCTCCTATTACTTTCAATGTTTCAGGTGCGTAGCTCGCACCATTCACTGTCAATCACTGATGTCACATTTGATTGATATTAAGTGGAGGAAGCCACCCACTTGACATATTCAATGTGTGCAGAGCTGAATCTAAGGATAGCTCATATGGGGGAATGAGGGTAAGTAGGGAGTAAAGAAGTGCCATGACAGTGTCAAAAAGGCCATGATTGCAAAGCTTATGCAGCTGCCCCTGCTGACATGAGAGCAAGATAGGTCCTCTCTAAAGCACTAGGTCCACCCAGTAATCAAAGGACTAATGACCACTTGTCTGTGAGTGAGTGAGTTACATACTCCACCCCTGATCACATGGCAGTGACATCATCAAAGGTCCTTCATCGAGTGAGTTATATGCTTTGCCCCTGATCACATGACTGTGACGTCATCACAGGTCCTTCAGACCACTCACGATTTCACCCTCTTCATACCACCCACGAGCAGCTGAATCACCAGAGCTCTGAGCTCCGTCCATGATCACATGATGGTGACGTCATCACAGGTCGTCGGAAAGTTTGACCAACTCCAACCATCATCACAGGTTCTTCAGGGAGTTACATGTGATGATGTCATTCACTATTTTATATTATAAGTGGCGCATTGCGCCACCAGAAACACTGGTGCTATAAATAATACTAATAATTAGTTATTTATGCATATAAAAATATGACACTTAAAGTGTACTGGGACTTTCACTTTCGAAGCACTTCTGCGTTACTGGTGTATCTTGTCTTCACCGGAAGAATGAACGGAGACCTGGGTATGACAGCTGGACATCCAGGAGACGCACACAGGTGGTGATTGGCTGATGCTGCCTGTCACTTACCCACTGCCCTGCCATCCCCGCTCCTAACAGTGTCCCATATCTCCTCTCCTGTCTCTGCTTTTATCCTGGGCTGTCCGTGACCCAGCCACGGCGCTCGAACAGCCTGACATGTGTCTGCTCACCTGCTTCCCAACTGCCTGAAAAGGATGCATGGTTGGATGGCTTAGCGGGGGGACCGACACAACATCTGCGCACTTCGTTCACAGCTGCCGGCAGCAGCCTCCTGGCGTGCAGCCGGTCACTCGCCCTCTGATCTGTACTGGGTGCTGCTACTCTGTCTGCCTCCGCAGTGTGGTCCCTGCTCTGTTGTCACAATGTTCACGGTTGGACGTGCCAAAAGCACCACTGCGGATTTCCATCTGCCCTGGTTGCCGAACCCTGTTGCCAGGCAGCCGGTCAGTCTCCCCGTTGGACTCCACAGTGTGCGGGCAGCTGTAAGTATGTCCCCGGCTGGACAGGTATGCAGCCAATCGGCAGCTAGGGGCCTGACAGGGGCGTTCCTTCCTGCTAATGGTTGTCAAAGCCCTAGCTTCCGGTGTGGACAAGATACACCAGTAGCCACTTCTGCTCCTTTGACCTTTTTCAGCTTCTTCTGGCAGTTGAAGACAGCACTTATATCAATTTTTCCAGAAGTCTTCCTTTAAATGGGGTTTCCGAGATATTACAGGAATATAAAGAAATATATAGGGTCACCTGAATTTAAATTTTTTCAGACCTACGTTATTATTACAAGGCATGCGTAAAAATCGCTATGGTAGCATAATAGTCAGTACCTCTTACAAAAGACTATGCTACCAGCATGACTTTACTATGACAGTGGCCCCAAATAAAATCTTCCTCTGAGCCTTGGGTTTCTGTTCAATATGGTTTTCGTTCTGTATTTTTGGTTTTCGTTCTGTTATTTTACTATGCCTATTACCATAAAACCCGTTTTATTTAATCTCGGAGGACATTTTCAGTGACAGAAGTGGTATATTAAACATCCTGGCATTTTACTGACATGTCATTAAACTACTCCAGCATTACACGGCAACGAACGGAGAACTAATTTAGGAAAAGCAAACATGCTTTCTGCACCCTCTTTACTGTTTTAATGCGCAAGTGCGTTTGCACAACACTGAGCACTGTGGTTTTATATAGTGCTGCAAAAGGGACACGTAAGCAATTCTGTCTGCTGGTTTTATTTAATTTTGCTTTCTATTGAAGGAAACAGGTAAGCATCCTAGGCAGGAAAAAAAAAAAGATCCTGTTTTTTTACTGACACGTGCAAAGTGCTTACTGATGTCAGCAGAAGTCCGTAATGGAAATGGCCATTAATATACATTCTCCTGCTACAGGCAGAACAACATAAATTCACTTAGTGTCACAAAGGATGCAAGCTTTCCGTCAGAGGCTCCAATGTATGCTTTATCCTGTATATATTTATTCCTGCATCTGGTGATTCGGGGGACTAAATACATTTTTAGTTTTTATTCATTAATCATTGAAATGAACAAGAGAGAAAAAAAGAAAATATGTTCCTATAAATCAGTCCGCAAGTCTTCTTACACGCTTCTAAAACTGTCTTGTTATTCCGGGTGCACATATATCAGTTGCATCCAGTTGCTTTATACCGGAGCTGCACACAACTGTTGACTTTTTTGTGCACTTTTTGCATTTGCCCGGAGTCTGCAACCATACAATGTTTCTCTATTTGGCGCAGGAAGACATTCGCCATGCGATGGATGCCACGAATGGTCTCAGAAAACTATTAGATTAGTTCTGGTATCAGTTTCCCTCTGGCATTTTGTTACCACCACAATGGAGGAAAAAAAGAATGGATAGCTGGATATAGGGGAAAGAACCCTTAAAATCTGGCAAAAAATGGGTCTGCTTCCTACTTAACACAGATTTTTTTTTTCATATTTGCTTTCACTGCTTCTTAATTAAAGTATCGAAGAAGAGGTGTTGCTAGTTAAAGGGCCACTCCAGGTAAAAACACATTTTTCTATCACTGCACCCCTCACCTGATTTCCTGTCACACGCTGGACATCTCCTGTGTGTATCACAGTCACTTCCATGCAGTGCAGCCTCTTGTCTGGTGCTTATCAGGCACCATCTTGAGGCTGAGATTTGGCCTGCTTTCTTTTTCACTATTCTGTGATATCAGTTCCATAATGCAGCAGCACAACATCACATAAACAGCTGGAGCCTGTACCATCTCTGCCTGCTGGGAAGATGCTGTAATCAACTTTACCTTCTATATTCACCTAAATAAGTTACAAACCATAACTATACAGTCAGGATGCTGAACTATCATCTCCTCTATTACAACTGTGTGATAGGAGCCTTTACTCATCAGCAGTAACTGTGATAGGAGTTTGTGTATCTCCCTCTAAAGAGCTTGTTTGGTAGGGTCTATCAAACAGCTATTATGTGACTGGCTATTTGAGAGAACAAAAAATCAGTCTGGGCTAGCCAGAATGAGAAGATATGACCCACCTGAGGAGAAGGACTCCAGGAAGCTTTAGATAGAGAACTATGTATACTAGAGGACTAGTTACATAATGAATGGAGAAAAATATCACCGCAGTGGCTCTTTTAGGGCTCATTCACTCAGGCATATGTGTATCTCAGTTGCGTAAATATGCAGCGTATTTACGCGACTGAAATACGCATATTCTCCACAACTGGAAACCACCCGTGGGACTCAGTTCTTTCTGTCCTTTTAAATGGATCCTCTGCTTAGCATGATCCCTACTTGACAATACACTTATCACAAAGTGTCTTCCAGTGTTCAACAGTTATCTGTGAGAAGCCTTACAGCAAGTGTTCTATTTTCCCTGCAGCACCTCCACAGGGAAAATTGGGCATTACACAGTGCCAATTCAAATCATTTGTATTGTCTGTGCAATATGCAATAGGTTCTCGAGAGGAAAAGATGCCATTTGTAGCTGCTTTCCACATTGGCCAAGGGATGAGGACTCTAAACAGAGGATCCCTCTCCACTAAATCAGAATTCCTTAATAGGGTGTATGAAAATCATTTTTCTAAACTACACAGTCCCTTTAAGATTATTCACAATTCAATAGAAAATGAGGGATGAATACAGACTTTGTGCTTTCAATGTACTTGTCTGAGAAGAATGCCATCTCTAGGTACATTACAACAATCAGAGATAACACACAGGCAAACTCTATCGAGGGTCCTTCAGGGGACCAAAAACTTTAAAACATCAATAAGTCACCAGAGTATTTGTACCGAACAGAATGAGGAGTATGAAGACAGGCCTGGTGTGAGGCGGGGAACTGGTGGAACCTGAAAGTGATGAGTTTTAATGATATATTCATATGAAGTTATTTAAAGCTGACATCCAGCACACGAAAAAAGTATAGAGCGCCTTACAGGGGTTCTGCAGGAATATACCATATGAATTTAATAACTCGGCATTACATGCTACGTTTTGTTACCTGCGTTAACTGGTTGCAGGGATGGGTTAATGTGGTTGTACTAGAATTAAGTTTTATCACCTATCCATAGGATAAGTTATAAATGTCTGATCAGTGGAGTCTCACCACTAAGACCACTGCCGATTCCAAGAAACTGGTCCTGTGTACCCCTCTTCTTGTCACTGTGGGGATGCTTCTCTCATCCGCAGTGACATCAGATTCAATAGAGTGCTGGTCACGCATCCGCAGCCGCTGTTCCATTCATTTCAATGGGGTTGACGGAAAAAGCCCAAGGCTTGTACTTGGCTATCTCAAGCAGTCTGGTTAAAAATCAATGAAACGGCACGGCATGTGCATGGCCACCATTCCAGTCAATCTCCTCTCACCTGTGGAAGGTGCAGTTAAGCTTGCAGTGAGGAGGAGGAGGACACAGGGCCCCCATTCTTGGGATCGGTGAGGGTCTGAGCAAGTACAGTAAAAGCCCCACAGAGTGATGGTGACATGGAGCAAATACACCAGCCCTTAAAACCCCCTTTAAAATAGGGGTATTCCATTCTCAGACTTCTATGGCCTATCCACAGAATAAGCCATAAAAGTCAGATAGGTACTACTTCCACCTCTGAGACTTTATTTCTTCTGTTCTGGTGCTCAGCATCCCAACCCGTCTATACAAGGTGGCCAGGTGTGGTCAACATTACGGAAACAGTAAAATGGGGTTTGCTGCTGTCTCCATAACTCCCTTAGAAGTCAATGGGTCTTATTCAAACAGAGTAACACAGCAAGCCGCGTTGATTCCTTATCTCCCAAGTTATGGAAACAGTATAGCTCACTATGCTATTACGTTCTTTGACTTCGATGGGACGTATGGCGATAGCGTAGCTCAGCTGTTTCCGTAATCCCTGCCACCTCATAGAAAGCGATATTCCCATCTCAGACATGTTTGGCTGATATAGGAACAACCCTGGTTCTATTGTATCTTGTCTCCACCAGAAGCAAGGGGTGGAGAGATGGGTGAGTTGTGTTGAGATGCAGGTGACGCCCACAGCTGCTGATTAGCTGGCTGTCCCTGCTGCACTGCCAGCCATCAGCTCCATGTCTCCGCTTCCATCTTCTCCCCTCCGGACTCTGGCTGCCATCTCTGCTGCTGTGAGTGCCGACTACCCTGAAGCTGTGTTTCCTGTCCAGCCCACCCGCTGCTGTGCCATCTTCTCTCGGGGGTTTTCTCGCTGGAAAACCCTGTTTTGCTGCTCCTGCTGCCGTCAAAGTTCCCTGCTCTGTCCCCACTGCCCGCCTCTCTCCTCTGCTCTCTGTGCCGACCACCCCACTGCTGCTGCTGCTGTCACACTTCCTTGTACCCGCTGCCCTCCCATATCCGCTGTTCTAAGTGCTGACCACCCTGATTCTGCATTCCCTGTCCACCCTGCTGCCCTGCCATCATCTCCGACTTGCTGCCCAGCCATCTCCGTCTTTGTCTAACATCCTTCGCAGCCTGCTGCTCTCACACTTCCCTGCCATGACCCCGCTGGCCGGGCGGCTGCCTGGGCCGCCCATCTACGCTGCTGCCAGTGCCAACCACCCCGCTGCTTGCAGAGTGCCCTGTCCTCGCTTCTCTGCGGCATTGGGGAGTTCAAATACCAAACTGCCCAAACATGAGCCCAGCCAATCAGCAGCTCTGGGCGCACCGTATACCTCCCACATCTGTATCCCAGCTCTTCACCCATTTTTGTGGTGGAGACAAGATACAATAGCACCAACACCCCCCATCAGGTGTTATTTACATGATTAGGAGTAATTTCATGTACGGTTAGGATATACGTTCCATTGCTGTTGAGCACACAGGCAGATAGGCCTTTCTCCCATAATGACCACTCCAGTATGGCGATAATTGAGGCCGTTTAACCTTGCAGGAAGGGGGGGGGGGGGTATGCTGTCAGTTCATTATGGAAGTCAGTTTGCACACAGTCTTGCTTTGTGTCAGACATTGATATTTTAGACTAGTAATGAGTGATTACTTTGTGATCTAAAGCTGATTTCCTCAGCTGGATTTAGAGATAAACCCGATATGTCTTTTCTGGTCCGCGTCTTGGCTCACTGTAGCGTATTCATCTTTACACCAACAAATAATTTATGAGTTGACAAAGAAGAGATTCTTTCATGCAATGCAGCCAAAGTGACCTCGAATTCTTATTCCTGTATTCCATTTAATGGTCCTGCATTCTCCATGTAGAAGAGGTTTAACAGATGCAGTCACCTTTAAAGTAACATGGTATTTGTATCCTCTGTGAAAATTGATGTTTTCCTGTCCTTTAGCTCCTTCAAGTGACTGCATATCGGCTAATTAAGTATTCGCGTATGACTAATGATGCCATTTAAATTCTATACACATAAAGATCAAAGCAAACCGCCAACTTATTTGTGACAAATTGTGATAGAGATGAGGAAATGTA
The DNA here is from genome assembly GCF_035609145.1 of Eleutherodactylus coqui. Lineage (NCBI taxonomy): Eukaryota > Metazoa > Chordata > Amphibia > Anura > Eleutherodactylidae > Eleutherodactylus > Eleutherodactylus coqui. Next base: position 87,238,784 of record NC_089844.1, read on the forward strand.
AAATACAATGTGTAGATTCATTTCGAGAAATGGGACATAGATGATATCGATTAACTGGAGTGCTTATAGACCCTCATCGTACATATACATTTATATTATATACTGTATATCTGCAATGTAGATGACTTATGTAATGATAGAGCGCCACCGCAGGAGAAATGAAGCACTACATGTCAATTGAAATCAAGGGACTGTCCATATAATGCCCAGACATGCCAGGGTCTCCAGACAGAAAGAGAGAGGTGCTGTTTTTGTAGCTTGTCTATTGAGTGGCTAAGGGCCCATTCACAGTCGCATATTTTCTGTCCGTATTACGTCTGTATTTTCTATGACCATAATATGGACAGCAGACAACACAGCTGATTTGCATTGTTGTATGAGCATATGCATTTATTACATACTTTAAAAAATTGCAGCATGTCATATTATGGTCTGTATTATGGACTGAAATTGACCATTAAAGTCAATAGGATCATGTAAATATGCAGTGAATACGCATGATACTATGGAGCCTGCGCGCTTTTTTTGTTTTTTTGAGCGGGTGAAAAAAAACAGTGAATACACTTATAAAAAGAAAATACAAGAAGGCATAACTATACAGTGAATATGCACAGTTTGGGTCTGTGTATTTCACATACCGAAACTGCATATGCCGTGTAAATGAGCCTTAACTGTAACTACTACTTAACATGGCTATGCAGCTCGATGCACTATGATGGTCCACCCCTTTAGCACCGGTGAGTTGCTGAACACAGTGTTGTGGAGGTGTATACCAGACCTCAGAATCTAAGATGGCACCCACTGCTTGTTCTGGCTCTGCCCCGCCTGTCGAGTGTTCGTTGCATCCTCCAGAGAAAATGGAAAGTCGGTTCAGCAGAGAGTTCCCTAGTCTCACTGCTCTTACAGTAAAGAACCCCCTTCTAGGTCGGTGCAGAAACCTTTCCTCTAAACGTAGAGGGCACCCCCTTGTTAAAGTCACAGTCCTGCATATAAACAGATCATGGGAGAGATCTCTGTACTGTCCACTGATATATCTATACAAAGTTATTAGGTCGCCAGTTTGTCAATGTCTTTTTTAAAATGGGGTGCCCAGAACTGTACACAGTATTCCAGATGAGGTCTGACTAAGGGCTCACACCCACTTGCGTTTTTTTAACTCTGCGATATCGCTGCGTTTTATTAATGCGATTGTCAATGGGACTTTCTAATGTTAAAAACGCAGCGCAAGTTTGTGCTTTGCAATTTTTGTGTGATGCGTTTTTAACATTAGAAAGTCCCATTGACAATTGCATGAAAAAACGCAGCGATATTGCGTTAAAAAAAGTGCAAAATAAACGCAAGTGTGCAGGAGCCCTAAGGAAGAATAAAGGGGAATAATGACCTCACGTGATCTAGAGGCCGCCTGCAGACGGCCGGGTCGGATCCGGCAGCAAGAATTCTCGCTGCGGGACCTGAACGGAGCGCCTGCAGAGAGCAGCGCGTACCCACCCGCGCCCTGCATCTCCGGATCTTTCATGTGCCGGCTGCCGGGCCGCCGGCGCATGCGCAGACCGGAGCCGGCCGCGGGTGAGTGACGTTTCTGTGCGGGGCTCGTAGAGCCCCGCACAGAAATAGAACATGCCGCGGTTTGTTTGCCACGCGAGATTTCACGTGGCCAAACCGCAGCTGTCTGCATAGGATTGCGTTTGTTAACGAATCTCATGCAGGCTTCCAGCGGGAGGAAATCCCGCCGTGGAATTTCCACCCGTCTGCAGGCGGCCAGACTCTATGCTTCTCTTAATACATCCCAGAATTGTGTTTGCCTTTTTGGCTGCTCCATCACATTGTTGACTCATGTGCAGTCTATGATCTATTGGCATACCCAAGTCTTTTTCACATGTGCTGCTGCTTAGCCCAATTCCTCCTATTCTGTACGTGCAGTTTTCATTTTTCTTGCCCAGATGTACATCTATATAGTATCCTACCCTCCCCGGTTTTATTTGTAGGCTTAGTCCCAAGAGAGGAGCATTTTGAGAGGTAGGAACTCAGCTTTCCCAGGTTAAGATATCCACCTGGTATTAATGTTAGGACCCATCTGAGAGCTTGGTCACCTGGACGTTGGTAGATGGGCCAATGTAATTTGATCAAATTATATACTAAGAACCTTGCATTATTTAATGTGGTTAGATTATAGGTTTGTATACCTCTGATAGTGAATTTATTTTGCGTGCTGCTGCCAATTTTGGTTTCTGCCTCTACTGTATGTTGCAGCCATGGTTTAGCGTGCACCTATACATTTCTATTGGGATATATTTCCAATGGGTAGTGCTGACCCCCCTTTTTTTCCCTTTCTTGCCCAGATGTAGGTTGCGGTTGTGGCTTGTTGAGGGCATCGTCATAGCAAATTCGATAAAAGAGTTTAAGAGGGGCCTGGTCATCTGAGTGTTACAATATTATAGGTTATATATAATCATTAATATTTTCAAGGGTTGTTGATCCAGGGATTATTCTGATTGCCAGATTGGAGTCTCAAATGAATTTTTTTCCCCTAAATGAGGAAAATTGGTTTTACCCTATTGTTTTTTTTTTGCCCTCCTCTGAATCAATATTGGGGGGGGGGGGGGGGGGTTAATAGGCTGAATTAGATAGACATATGTCTTTTTTTCTGCCTTACATACTATGTTCTGTGTCCAGACCTAATTGTGGACTGCATAGAATGATGTTGCGAGACAGATTCAACCCACAGGCCTTGAATTTGACATATGTGCTCCACGCTGTTGCACAAGAAAATCCCACAAGGTTGGCAGTGAAATCCTGGCCCCGGCTAGTCTACCACTGATGACCAGGCCTTGTTGGAAGTCCCTCAGACCACTCAGTTTCTCTTTCTAATGTGGATTCGTGCCAAAAGTGATCCAAGAGAAACTTCCTTACTTTATTATACGCTTCACTATGGAATCTTGCATCTAATTTGCATGCAGAGAAGCTCCAGTCATGAAAGGGTCGGGGTCTCTAATAAAATGATCATTAAAAGTAGGTTGGTCATATATAGCGATCTGAGGATTTGCCATAATAGTGAATAAGCTTGAGACCTTCATTTCAGTCACTTTACCTGTTTTACTTTTATGCAAAGGAGACTGTGTAAATTGCCATACTTACACAAGCTTTCATATTGTGGCAATGAAATTAGGAAGCTGTTTATTCATCTATGTGAGGAAGTGCTATGGGTGTGTATAGAACCCCACCTCTGTGAGAATAAGAACACCGCATATAAAACTCAGCTTAAAACAAATTTCTGTACTTGACATGAAACTGGGAAGTTGCCCAACAAAGTTCACCTTCATTCTTAACCTGTATGATGCTTTATATATCAGGAACTAAGCTGAATTAAAGGAACTCAAATTTCGTTACGTATCTAAGGCTGTCAGGTGTTTGTTACATATCACTAATATACTTAGGGGATTTGTATAATATAATGTATCTAGTATGAACCAGCAGGGAAATTGTACTCGCATATAGTTTTGAACAAAAACTAAGTACGCTCTCGTTGAATTCTATAGTGTTTACAAATCAGGACGTTAAAAAAATCGGGTCCCTAGAAGGTCTTCAAATTAGGTAAATACAATCTTAGATAAACAACACTACCTGGCAAATTACACTGTCATTGTTTATTTAACAAAAACTAAGCCAAAATGCAGAAGCAGTGTGTGAAAAATTAAGTACACCCTTCCATAGGAATTACGAGGGTAAGTAGCAGCCAGCTGCTGCTAATGAAATGCTCTTGATAAATTGATCACTAGCCAGTGTGACCACCCCTATAAAAGCAGAAGTTTTGGCAGTTTGCTGGTTAGGAGCATTCAGGCATGTGTTAGCCAATGTAAAAGAGGAAATACATCAGCAGTGATCTTAGAGAAGCAGTTGTTGCTTCCCATCAAGTAGTCTGTTATTCTTCACTGAGAAAGATAATTCACAAGTGGAACGTTCAAGACAGTTGAGAATCTTTGTAGGAGTGAACATCCCAACGAATTCACCCCAAGGTCAGATTGTGCAATGCTCAGAGAAATTGCAAAAAAAACCAAGAGCTACATCTCAGACTCGAAAGGCCTTAGATAGCAGGTTAAATGTTCACATTCATCACAGTATAATTAGAAAAAGACCTTAGGAGATCTGTGCATAAACAAATGCCCACAAACTCCAATGAACTCAAGTAATGCTGTGAAGAAGAATGAGTCAAAATTGCTCCAGAATGATGTGAGAATTGGATAACGTAATTCAGAAAAGGATTATTTCAATGTATTGCTGTTGAAAGATTGTTCTACAAGCTGTTGATTCATGGGGCGTATTTAATTTTTCACAATCTGCTTCTGCATTTTGGCCTAGTTTTTCGTAAATAAATAATGACACAGTGTAATTCGTCATGTGCTGTTGTTCATCTGAGGTTTTATATACCTAATTTTAAAACCTTTAAAGGACCAGATATTTTTTCTATTATGTCCTAATTAAAAAAAAAACCATAGCATTTACAGTTTTTCTCATGACTGTATACACATGCATAATGTAGATGTTTCTGCATGGTACAGTTTCTAGTCATATCTTAAATAACAATATACAGTATATGGTATCAGAAAACAGAGGTAAAACTTGTAAGGGTTCTAAAACATTCTTTAGCCACCATAAAGAGGTGACTAAATACAAAAATACGAGCCAAATAAAATACGAAAGTAGATTACCAAAACTGATTAGTTTACAAATTTCAGTCTAATGCCTTATTGTTAAATGAGTTGTTTGGTTTAGAAGCCCCTACTAAAATGCTGAGTTAATAGAATGGTTTCCCTATTTGATGATGATGATTATCCGTATGGCCACATCCGACCTTCGGTCAGTTTATGGATCAATGTTCTTCACGCATTCCTGTCTTTCACCATTTCTTTTCAGTTCAGTGATTGACATTTTCGTGGTGGCCTTGATTGTATCTAGCCATCTTGTTCTCAGTCGCCCTGATCTTCTCTTTCCACTGACATTGCCAAGCATCAGTACTGTTTCCAGTGAGTTAGCGCGCATCACATGGCCAAAAAAATAGAGCCGCTGATTGATGATTCTGCCCTCTAGTGATATTTTCGGTTTGACGCAATCTAATACTACCTTGTTCATTGTCATGGCAGTCCAAGGTATCCGTAGCATTCTCTTCCAGCACCATAGCTCAAACGCATCAATTTTCCTTCTGTCTCTTTTTCTGAGCGTCCAACTTTCGCAACCATACGTCGTTATGGGAAATATGATTGCATTTATCAGTCTGGTTTTTGTTGCAGTGCTAATATCCTTGCTTTTCCAGATCTTTTCCATTCCTTGCATTGCATTCCTACCAAGTCTGTCTCTTGATTTTTTTTTCGGGACTAAAGCATTCATCTCATATCCCGTTCCCAATCAACAGAAGGGAGTTATGAATGGGCCGCTGTGCCTGGGTAAACATTAAAAGGAACCTAAGGGATGTTTTTTGTTAGGTGAGGTGGCAGGGAAACCAGGTGATCCATTTTTTATACTCTCCCACTCCTGCAATCCATTGGTGTCCCCCTCTTAAGTTTGCGTGCTGTGCGAAAATATGACTCTTATCAGAACCCCATGCACACATTTTCCCATAGACTTGTATAGGGCAGCGCACTAAAAAATATATCAGCCGGCTCCCTGTCAACTTAGTTTATGGTGCTGTAGGGACACGACAGGTTCCCTTTAGAGAGGCCACTATGCTTTAGTGTTCTGATGTTTTGTGGGGCCCCCCGGGGAAATAAAAGGCACAACTTTTTTATGCCAGGCTTAGAAATCTTTTATAGATATTTTTAAGTGTTCTATTTGAGTATTATCTATAGCCTGATTCTTGCAGTAAAGCCTAAGTGCATCTTATGTTAAGTGTATAGAAGTATGTGTTTGTGTCAAGGACTCCAGGATCTGAGGTGTTGCTAGAATAGAATGTAAGGTTAATTAATAGAAGCTCAAGTATCATTTTTGTGTTACTAGTCTGTATGTATACTTTCTGCTGTTTAGTTCATTATCGCGGAAGATATATATACTTGTGAAGAGCCATTTAGTAGCATGCATTGTCCATGGAAGGGAACACATCACTAGATTTTCTTTTTTTATTAACACATATACTCGAGTATAAGCCTACTTTTTCAGCACATTTTGTATGCTGAAAAAGCCCCCCTTGGCTTATATTCAAGTTGTGATTTTCTCCGATTGCTCCCAACGGAGCCACGGCTGCTGTCGGTGGCCCCATTGAGAGCAATGGACTGCCGGTACCCCTGCAGTGATTTTTCAGGGAAGGGCTTTAAATATAAGCCCTTCCCTGAAAATCATCCCTAACATGCATAAAACATACAAAAAAACATACTTACATTTCCACCGCTGCCAGGGCTCAGGCACGTCTAGCTGCTTGGGTTCTATCACTGTAAAGAAGTTCTTTCAGCAGGCGGGGATTTAAAATCCTCGCCTGCTGAAAGGGCTGTATCTGATTGGCTGAGCGTTCATCCAATCACAAGCAGCGCTCGGCTATTCAATTAATTCAGTGAATGGCCGAGCCCTGCCTGTGACTGCCTGAGCGCTGTGACCAATCACAGGCAGCGCTCAGCTGTCATTCAATGAATGGCTGAGCGCTGCCTGCGATTGGCTGAGCGCTCAGCCAATTTAAAAATCCCGCCAGCTGAAAGAACTTCATTACAGTAACGGGACACAACGGCTAGACGTGCCTGAGCCCCGGCAGCGGCGGACTGGTGAGTATATATATTTTTTTTATTTTTTACACGTGTGAGGGATGATTTTCAGAAGAAGGGCTTATATTTAAAGCCCTTCCCTGAAAAATCACTGCAGGGGTTGCTGACAGACCATTGCATGCAATGGGGCTGTGGCAGCAGCTGCAGCCCCATTAATAGCAATGGTGCACGGACCATGCATTTCCCACCCTAGGCTTATACTCGAGGCACCTAATTTTCCCAGTTTTTTGTGGTAAAATTAGGTGCCTCGGCTTATACTCGGGTCAGCTAATACTTGAGTATATACGGGTAATTAAAACTAGATAGTGACATATGCCCTTTTTTTGTAATCTGTTTTTATTTTTTGATGACTAGATTTTTTTAATTCTACTTTCTGTACATGACTATAGGAAAGCCATCTTGCCAGCGTTGCTGCTCTTCTCTGTTAACAGCTATTCAGAAATTTGCTTTACAGTAGCGACATGGACCATAGGAACCTGAAGTCTGAAGATGAGTCATTGACTTCTATGGGAGAGTGTTGTGGGCACTCTCTGTGCCCTGTGCAGGGAGCTTTGGGGGGGAGCTGTGACCATTAGCTAATCTCAACGGTGGATCCTGGGTTTCTTATATAGTTGGCACCATTCATTGATGATAATGTGATACCTGCCGAAAAGTTTAGAAGTTTTCTCTACAGACCAGGACGAGTTAGACTATTATGAGGTTCAGTGAACAGAGTGATGTTAATGGGCCTTAAATGCTTTGTCTCTGTACACCTGCCAACTGACACCTGTGTTGGGAAAGGTAATTAACATATGACTGACACATTTCTTGGTGGAGATAAGGGTTGTTTTAGCTGGGACTTTGGGCAGTCACCTGTAAACGCTCTTCTCAGTGATTGTTCAGGTGACTATCTGTCTGTCTAAAATACCCTTAAAGACATAACAGCCACATGCTGTTACAATGTAGAAACCATACTGTAACAGAGAAGCATTGGAATCTCACAGTGTTCAGTATGACAACACATTAGGTTCTGTTCACATTTCCTTTATATCCAGTTTTCTGTTCCATTACAGAATATAAGAACAAAATTTAAAAAATTAAAAATGGCACGCCACATCCATCAAGTGACAGAAGTCAGCAGAGCCTAATAGAACCCATTACATAGCAACATAGTATGAAGGCAATGTCCATCTAGTTCAGCCTGTTTACACCCCCCTTGTTGATCCAGAGGAAGGCAAAAAAACTAAACACAAACAATGAGGCAGAAGCCAATTTACCCCATCCTAAGGAAAGAATTTCCTTCCCGACTCCATAATGGCAGTCAGAATACTCCCTGGATCAATGTTTGAAAGTTCGTACCTGACTCCAAGACCCGGATCAACAACCATGCTGCTTATTTAAGGTCTATATCCTGTAATATCATAGCACTCTAAAAAGACGTCTAGTCCCCTTTTAAACTCCTCTATCGATCTTTGCATCACCACATCCTCAGGCAGAGAGTTCCACAGTCCCACTGCTCTTACAGTAAAGAACCCCCTTCTGTGTTGGAGAACCTGTTTTCCTCTAGACCTTGATTCTAAGGATGCATTTACACATAGCTGATTTGGTGCAAATTTTGTCGCAGCTTTTGGTGTGGATCCACAGCAGATTTCATCCCTTCAATTTCTTTTTTTTTAAACTCGCTTTATTTGCACAAATAAAATGGTACAGTACAGAGTACATTGGTAGTTGCCCATCATATAACCTTCAGCGTATTATTTGTGTTCTGTACATTAAAGAATACCACAGTAGGGGAAGTAGTTTTCTTATTGAGAAAAACATGCAAGATTCTCCGGTACTGTATACAACTATTGCAACTGTAAACTTATTGTCTGATATTGGAGATAAAACAAACTAATTAAACTAAAACGGTCTGTGCTGGTCTTGTTATTTCGATTAGGGTTATATTGGTCCAATGGGTAATGTGGAGTGTGCGTCTAGCCAGGGGCCCCAAATTTTTTGATGTTTGTCTGGGCACCCCCTGTTTTGATATATGATTTTCTCGTAGGGGATTATGGCGTTTACTAGTTGGATCCATTTTGTAATTGTTGGTGGTTCTGCGGCCATCCAGTGCATGGCTACTGTTTTTCGGGCTAGGAATAATGCCTCTTTAAGAAATATGCACGTGTATTTTGACCATGTCTCTTCTTCTAATAGGCCGAATAGAATTATTTTGGGGTCTAAGTTTATGTTGTAAGGGGGTATTAGAAGTTGGTTTGTGAGAGAGACTACATTGGACCAAAAGGTCTTAATGCACGGACAGTCCCACATCAGGTGCCAGAAGTTCGCATCCCTTCAATTTCTATTCAATTGAAGAGGTGAAATCTGCTGCAGACCCACACCAAAATCCATGACAATATCTGCAACAAACCAGCTACATGTAAATGCACCCTAATGGGTTCTGCCCAGTTTCTCTCATCTTTCCAGGAAAAAATAGCGTAGCGTGCAGCACTATTGATTCTGTCATTTATGACAGAAGCCATGATGGAACGAACGGAAATGTGAACAGTAGAGATGAGCGAGCATACTCGATAAGGCTAACTACTCGAGCGAGTAGTGCCTTATTCGAGTACCTGCCCGCTCGTCTCTAAAGATTCGGCTGCCGGCGCGGGTGACAGGTGAGTTGCGGTGGTGAGCAGGGGGGGATGGGGGGGGGGAGAGAGAGATCTCTCCTCCTTTCCTCCCCGCTCTCCCCCGACGCTCCCCACCCCCTGCCGGCACCCGAATCTTTAGAGACGAGCGGGCAGGTACTCGAATAAGGCACTACTCGATCGAGTAGTTTGCCCTATCGAGTATGCTCGCTCATCTCTAGTGAACAGAACTAAACTACCACTAAGCACACGATAAATATATGTATATGATTCACCTATGGAACTGGGCATTAAACTCTAATCTGCCCAATATATTTTCTTCCCTGGGAAATAAACACCATGAATACTCCTGATATCGCCATAAACATTACATTGTCAGAAGACCAAGAGTGCGCCATCCTAGACGCCAAGTGAGAAATGCACCCTTTATTCATTGGGCAGCATTTTAGAAGACTTACAATCCATCCCTGGACTTTCCCGTCTCCTATTTAGGAAATAAGGTGCCATTTAACTTTTGACTTTAGGAAACAAAAGGGCTAGCAAACACCCTAAAGAAATACTCTAGTTGTACCATATGTTTGGACAGCTTAAAAGAATTAACAAGGCGTAAATGAAAATGATTTTGATGTTAGGAACTCCACACCAACAGAGGGAAAATGTACAAATCCATACGCATATGTCGCCTGGTTGTATTTAAAACCAGCCCATAGCCCTAAGGCTACAACATGCCCATCACTACACTGCCATGGTGGCCGGGCGACTAATCTATTCTAAAAGGGTTGTCTGGGATTAGACATAACTGTCTGCTCTCTTTTCTTTCTCTGCAGTAATACATTCTGTACACTTAGTGTCATTTTTTCCCCATATCCTACATTTCACCTTGCGGATGGACCACAGTCTATCGCTGCTCTTTTCAGTTTTTCTGCTGATTTTGGTACAGTGGTATCCACGCAGAATTCACATTGGTTAAGTTATTTTGTTTTGCATGTTTGCTGGGATTATGTTTGGTCTAACAAATCCACTCACTTTATTATATCTGCAAAATATTCAGCCGCCGCTGTTTCAGGCTTTGCAGCGTAGCATCTTGCTGAAGCCGTATTTGTGCCGTGCTGTCTTATTGTTCCATTTCCTGGGGATGTTTTATCTATTTTGCAAACTATAAATTATAGCAGGAGAGAGCGCTTTACAGGAATACAGCTAAGATGAAAGCTAATTGCTATGAAAGTTAAGTAGATATTTTCTTTGTCACCATAAATGTATAACTAGCATTATCCGTAATGCTCTGTAACGTGGGCAGATGGACAGAAGTATTAAGAGTCCATGGTATAATTAGTGCTGTTGTTTTGTAAGGATTCAGCCTATGCAAAGACCTCTGTCTAGACATGCCATAAAAGCTGCCGTGAAATTAACAGAAGAAGACAAGCAAAAAGAGGAAAGAAAATAGATTTTTCTTTTTAGCCCGTTCTGAGTTGGCACATAGTAGGGGGGGGGGGGGGGGCTCTGTAACAGATTTTGCATTGAAGCTCAGAAGCTTCAAGTTACATACATTTGGGGACAGATTTGTGATGATCGCTGCTATTGCAGACCCTTTATTTAGGAGGCGCTGCACCAGTTTTGTTTGGTCCGTACTGATCAACTGAAGACTTTCTTCAGTATAGCCATCTTTTAGCATATCCCAGGAACATGGAAGAAATGACTGTTAAGCAGTGGCGCACATAAAAGAAATGAGGCTCCATAGCAAAAACTGTTTCCAGAAATTCAGGGAGGTATGTTTCATACTTACCTGCCTCCTGGTGCCAGCACCGTGACCCCCGAAAGTTTGCACAAGGCCGTGCATTCAGCACACAGACTGTGTCATTGGACTGGAAGCTGAAGGCTGTGTTAGCACGCTCCCATAGAGATCAATGCGAGCGTATATACATAGTATCATCATATGTTAGGCTGAAAAAGGACAAATGTCCACCCAGCTTAGCCTGTTTCTGCCTCCTCCCATGTTGATCCAGAGTAAGGCAAAAATAAACAATGAGGCAGGAGCCAATTTACCCCATCCTGGGGGACAAATTCCTTCCCGTCTCCATAATGGCAGTCAGAATAATCCCTGGATCCTGCACTCTTTAGAGAAGGTTCCTTCCAGACCTAAGTTCGGCAGTTGAAGGGTCGCCCTATCAGCAACCCATCCACATAGGCTTCAGGTATCAGTCCAATGACACCATCCATGGCGGTCTTTTGAGTCTTACAGCGCAGGCAGCAAGAGGCAGGTAAGTATAAAAATTACCTCCCTGCACTACTGGGAACCTGCCCTATGAGCACCATAACTTAGTTTATGGTGCTCATAGCTGGTGATAGGTTCTCTTTAAATGAGCCCCCATTATGTTATTCGGTTTTTCCACCCAGGACAGGAGGGTCTAGTATTTCTTTCCCATTCCACATCCTTTAAAATTACCCTTAAGCCAATTCTATGCCTCCTTGTTTGCTAACAATGTAGTTTATGATTGGAGGAAGGTCCTGCATATGTTCTCGCTACCCGGTGTAAAAGGCGTGATGTAATCAGAGCTGGGGCCCCCTTTTTCTAATAGCAGTCGCATGGTCTGCCTCTATGGTACTTGTGCCCTTGCTGTTATGTGCTCTTTTATGGTGACTCTAATGTTTCTACTTATGACGGGCTTCTGTACTGGTAATTATAGAGGTGCCATGGATGTCTATGTATGGGGGTCACTGTGATTGCCAGTTATGTGGATATAGTTTCTGCTATTTGTGGGGACGGTAAATAGAATTCTAATTAGCCCTTATAGGCATTTTGGCTGCCTACTGAGGGGCACTAGTTGTTTCTTATGAGATCAATGTGGTAGCGTTTATAATGAGGCACTGTAGTTGTCATTATAATGAGACTTTAGTGACAAGATTTGGGGGTTGCACTGGCCAGCCCCCCACCTGAAGGCTTGTAGCTCCCTGACACATAAGACAAGTACTAGAAGGAGCTATTCATAGTTTCTATAGATCCTGTACAGAGTGTTGCCATTCTATATAGCAGCGTGTGATACCTTCAACAATTATTAATTGGGCTCTGTTTACATCTGCATTGAAGTCTCAGTTTTGAGCTTTAGAGCTAGTGATATCCATCCTACAACACAGAGATAGCTCTCTGTTGTGGCTTCTGGTATGAATGGAAGCCACAATACAAATGAGAACATCTTTGGTATACTTCAATATATTGTAACTTTTGGACTGGGGCTCTGGAACTTCAAGGCATGTCACTGAGCATCTCTCTAAGTGATATGGAGCTACAGGTGCCAGCATGCTGGTTTGTAGGTCACCATGAGATTTTATAGTAATCCCACTAGACTAGAGCATGAAATTTAAATAGTGCTGGGCAAAAGTTTTAGGCAGGTGTGGAAAAAATGCTGCAACATAAGAATGCTTTTAATAGTTCATTTACATAAATTAGCAAAATGCAAAGTGAAAGAACAAAAGAGACTTCTCTGAACAGTAGATGAGTGTACCTGGGTCCCACTGGTTTCTGCCAGTTCTGAGCTGATGGCACTATTGAAGATCTCACAATTTCGAAGGGAAGTAACATTGATGTGTCTTTCATGTGCTGCACTATGTTTCCTTGGCCGAACACTACAGTCCTCAACGTTGCCCATTTTTTTGTACTTCTTCAAAAGAGCTTGAACAGAACATCTTGAAACCCCAATTTGCCTTGAAATCTTTTCCTTGGAAATACCTTACTGATGCAGTATAACTACCTTATGTCATGTTGCTGTGCTCAGTCTTGCTATGGTGTATAATCTCTGACATGAAACTGTCTTCCACAACCTCACCTTTCTAGCAGAGTTTCACTATTCCTTACCAAGTTGTAAGCTTCCTACACAGCTGCTTCTGTTTCAATGAATGCCCATGTTTCAACCCACATATGAAAATGATGATTCCTATCACCTGTTTGGTAAAATTGATTAATAGAGATGAGCGAACGTACTCGGTAAGGGCGATTTCGCAATCGAGCACCGCGATTTTCGAGTACTTCACTACTCGGGTGAAAAGTACTCGGGTGCGCTGTGGGGCGGGGGGTTGCAGAGGGGAGTGGGGGGTAGCAGTGGGGAACAGGGGGGAGCCCTCTCCCCCCCCCCTCCCCGCTGCAACCCCCCGCTCACCCACAGCGCACCCGAGTACTTTTCACCCGAGTAGTGAAGTACTTGAAAATCGCGGTGCTCGATTGCGAAATCGCCCTTACCGAGTACGTTCGCTCATCTCTATTGATTAATCATACACCCGACTATAATCTTACAAAATCCTTGACTTTATGCAAGTGTACCTAGAAGAATTGATGCAGTTTTGAAGGCAAAGGGCGGTCAGAGCAAATATTGATTTGATTTAGATTTCTCTTTTGTTCATTCACTTTGCATTAACACTTCTATTTTTGAAAGCCTTCTTATTTTGCAGCGTTTTTTCCATTCCTGACTAAAATTTTTTGCACAGTACTGTAGGTTTCCTTAAAATTGCATAAAGAATATAAGATGAAATATCAGTAGCCGACAGCTCTTCTTCAGCAGCTAACCTATTCCTTTCAGCATGCCATGCAAGCATTTTGCTTTAGCATTTTAGACAATGAGCTTCAACTCCCAGCATGCTTATCTGGCATATTATATAATAAACTATAACCTTAGCACACTTGGCGTGCATTCAAGACGATGAATGTTTAATCCTATTAAATCTGCAGATTACATCCCTGTTGCCTTTAAGTATTGTATACCTATTTTCTAATATTATGTGTTCAATGACAGGTGGAAAGGTCTTGCTGCAAAGGTACTGTCTTTATTTTTAAGAATTCTAGGTCTACTCAGTAAGAAATAAAACTATGACGGACAGAAAGTCTTTTAAGAGGTCAGGCAGACTCATCTGGCATAATGATTTTGGTGGCCATAAAAATAATTTATTAAAGAGGTTTTCCCATCATCGTCCTAATAGGGCATTTGTACGTCATAGAGTGGAGATTTCAGTTGAGGATAGAAAAAAATGTTGCTTCAAAGGGGTTGTTCACACAGTAATACTTTGGGCAGTATTATACATACATGGGTATTTGTAAGCCCAAACCAGCAGTGGGTCAAAAAACATGGAAGAGGTGCAAATCTTTCTATTATAGTTTTTTCTCTTTGTAGATTTCATTCTTGGTTTTAGCTTACATGTAAGGTAAAGATAGAGTCATGACTGACTCCTAGGGTGACGTCACATTAGCTGAGTACTCACTTTACCGACCTCGGAAGCATGGAAGGCTGAGTCAACCTTGAGCGGCTACCTGAACCACATGGGGATTGAACCCGCAACCTTCAGCTCATAGGCAAGAGCTTAGGAGTGCATTTCTGCTGCTTTAAAAGTCTATGCCAGACCAGGATTACAAGTAGTGAGGTAAAATAGAGACCAAAATACTGACTCGTGAAAATGGCCTATGAATGGAGCCAGAGCCATTGCCAAGAATGGTGTTGTTTCTGGGAAAAAACACACCTTTTTTTTAATGTTGTACAACTCCTTTAAACTGGTCAAGCCGTTGATATGTTGGTTTTAAACGGCAAGATTGCTGGAGTCAGAGCATATGGTAGCTAAGGAGTAGAAAGATCCTGGCTTTTTTGGACGATCCATAGGACTCACGCTACCCCTACACAGGATCATTAACCAAATAATGGCTCAAAAGAACACATTCAAACTAGAGTTGTGCAGTGTATACACGGCCACCGACAAGGTGGCGTCTGATAAGTCACGAGTCCTTTCATTTTAGCTTACCAAAAAAATTGGCGCTCGTTGATCAAACATCGTCTGATGTAAAGTCACAGTCATTCATATTTGAATGACTTGCGAACACTGGAGATCCCCTCTATGAACGATACCTCGGCAAACAACTAATGAACGGTCATGTTTGCATAGAAGCAAATGGACTACTGTCGTTCCTACACTTCAACGACTTTTCTGAACGATAGTTGTTTTGTGTAAAGGTACCTTTAGTGGTCGGAGAAGACAATGAGATAGTCAAGACCTACATACATTTTGTTGTAGAACTTAAGATCCCTTTACACAAGATGACTGTTGGGGACTTGTTATTTGTATAGCACCAACTTATTCCGCAGTCATTTATTACTTCCTGGTAATTTATTTATGACCCCCAGCAAGCTGGGTACTCATTTGACCGACCTCGGAAGGATGGAAAGCTGAGTCAACCTTAAAGGCTGAGTCAACCTCACGGGGCACATTAGTGTCCCACAGCCGTTGAAGCGACTATAGTCAATGAGCTTTTACACAGGAGTAAAAGTCATTCTGTGAATGGTGGCGGAACACACCGAGGATCGTTCTGGCCCACCCTCCTCCATTCGTAGACAAAAGGCAGTCGCTCAAAGATAGAATGACTCCTGTTTACACGGCCCGATAGTCATTTGGTTTTTAGGTGACTTGTCAGTAGTTGCTTCTACATGGGGCAACTATTACCCGAATTCACTGCTTCCAGCGATAATCGTCCCATGTAAATGTACCTTTAGGGTGCTTTTAAATAACTCAGTTTGAACCTGATTACATGCACCGAGTGACAATATCAACGCTCTTATAAATGGCTATTACACAGGCTGATGTAGACTGTATGGGAGACACACGATCATGAATACAATTGTTCATCTCCAATATGCTTTTGGAATTGTCAGCAACACGTCCTAGTAAGGGTGTGTCCATAAGGGCGATGTTCCCATGTGATTTCCGTCTAATTCCAAGATGGTTGGAACTTATACGGAAAAAAGAACCCATTCATTTGAATGGGTTTAGTTCACACAAGCAATTTTTCACTCGGACCGATAGCCTGAGTTTGAAAAATTGATGCAGGTGAGATTTTTGGGCAATCCTTGTTCAAGAATCAGCCATTAATTTTAAGGGGAACTTTAAAAATACGCATTGCACTCGCATGCCATGTGATTTGCATGCGAGTGTGATCAATTTTAAAGCATTTTACTATTTGGAACCGCATGCATTTTTTTCATGAGAAACACACATAAATATGATGCAAATTACGTTTTTAACACAAAAGCGTATTGTACATGCATACATATCACTGTGAAATTGCTCATGAAGCTGTCAGTTTTTTACTAACCTACACCACAGTCGCCCATGTGAAGACACCCTAACAGGGGGAGATCTGCTGCTGACAGTGATGATTCTTGGTGCCACAAAAAAGAAGCGATCACCTGTCAAACTGGTGTTTGCTTTGTTTGCCTGTTGATTGTCAGCATGTATGCACAGGGCAATAATCGGGTGAATGAATGTTTGGACAGATATTCGTTCCTGATTAATAGACCATGTAAAGGGGCCTTCAGGAAGAGAAAGATGGTATGGCAAGTAATATGGTCATTTCTTAAGCCTGATGTTCCTTAGCAAACAAGTTGTTACTCAAGAAAACAATAGCAGGTAAAGATGATTGGGTGAGAATATACCCCTCCCCCACCACCAATGTACATACAAATTGGTGATTCACTGGCCAAAATTAGCCTCATGTACCTTTGGTATTATAGGTCAGAAAGGGCATCGTTTTTTCTTAAGGAGAGCACCTAGAAGGGAAAATACGCTAATAAGGAAGATGAAACAATGGAGAGAGTGACATAATAAAAAAAAAAGAAAGGAAGATGGAACAATACCTCTGCAGCGCCACCTATTGGAAGGCAGCATTCCTACAAGTCAATGTCTGACGCTTTAGACAAGCAATGACTGGGAATTATTATAAGGCTTGTCTAAAGAGTCTGACATTGACTTGGCGGAATGCTGCCCACCAGTAAGGGGTGCTGCAGAGGTATTGTTCCATTTTCCATATTTCTTTTTTGTAATATGTCACTCTCCCCATTATCTTCAGATGGTAAGCTCGTATGGGCAGTGTTCTGTCTCTGTGCCATTCTTCATTGGCTTCATTTTACAGGTTTATTGCTTCCCCTGATCATAAATTACTGATGGGTATGTGGACGCTGTGTAGCTAATGATTATATGGGATACTATGAATATCACACAAGAGAATCTCCATGCAGCTGGTGGTATTCACCTCTTAGAAGGTCCAAGAATGATCTAACGTCTCATAATGCGATTAAACTTTGCAATATTTGGAACATTTGTTTTCCTATAAACATTGTCTGCCCGGCGATCATTCCTTCGTGTAATTGGATGGCACAGTCGAGGTTTTGATAATTACTGGGAAAACCTGTCAGTTTGAAATGTCTATATTTGTGTCTGACCATATTAATTAATGTGTGCTTTCATCTTTGCTTTCCCAGGACACTTGTTCAGAGCTTCTGGAGATCAACCATTCAATCTGTCCAGTGCCTTTCCAATGATCAGCCACCCAGTCTTCGGCCTGCACGCAGCCAGCTCAGGACATTCCGAATTTGGTGGTTTGGGAACGCTTGGTGCACCCACAGCCTTAGCAGCACATCCCCAGTTAGCTCCTTTTCCAGGTAAAAGCTGAATCCAAACAATATAGTATATGACATCACTAAACCCTGTTTAACCATTGGTGGTCTAATTAAGCAACTGTATCTGATATATAGAGACATTCTGATGAGTACATCTTAAAGGGGTATTACAGTCATTAAATGGAACCCGTCATGTCCCCATAAACTAAGTTACGATGCTGTTAGGGGACGTGACAGGGAGCCGAGAAATGTATTTTTTATACTCGCCCGCTTCCACAATCCAGCGGTGTTTCCCTCTGAAGATAGATTTTATAGATTTTTTTCTTCATTTTCTTATGATTTCAAAATGTTAAATTGTTACCCATCAAGAAATGTCCAATGAACCTACTGTTAATAGCACAGTGCAAATCCTAAGAACAATGGTGGAATTCTGTGCTTGTCTGACTGACACACAGACCTTTCCGAGTAGTTTACTTGTTTAGTCAGCTGTATCTGCGGACTTAAGACATGAAATGACACAAAAAGTTGATGCTTTCAGCTCCTGCAGTTCTGAGTTTAAACAAGCGCCTACAGAGCAATGCCGATCACCAGGAGGCAGACAGACATAAGCCTGTTGTGTTCCAGCTGTCATCATCTTTATCCTCCATGCTCTATCAGCATGCCAGTATACCTCCGTGCCCCACAGATGTATACATGTACATGAAACGCAACCTACCATATTCCATTTCTTCTACTGGAGGAAAGGGGAAATCCTAATGCATGTAATTATTTCTTAGTTGTACAGTTTATCACTTGGCCACCAGTGAAGCTCCCACAGATTGTCACCCAACTTTTGTGTATACATAAGACTCATAGCAGAATTGTTGCAGAAGTTTCTGCAACTGAAAATCACTGCCATGCATCTGAAATGGGTTATTTCTGCAGCATGGGCATGGATTTCTGAAAGCCACATTCAGATGGATAGAACAGTTGCAGAAATGTCTGCAACAAATGTGCTGTGTGTCAATATTCCGCCTGTGGAATCCTGCACTGAGTCCGGACCTGACCGCGGTGGGTGACTCTTGCGTATCTGTCATCTTCGCTGACGTCCGCGTGAACCTCCCTTCTTCAGGCTTCTCTGTACTGTGGATGGTCCGCACGGGTCGCCGTTGGACATGCGTAGTGCAGATATTTTTTAAACTCCTGCTTTTCCCGCGGAATCCACGGCCTGTCCACAATGTGAATTGCAGACAGACTGCAGGTCGGATGGCTTTCTTTGACTTCATTGGAAGCCGTCCATGCAGAAACCGCAGTAAAAATGGAGCATGCTGCGATTTTTCATCCGCGAGGGGAAACCGCAATTGGTTTCAGCTCGTGTGCATGAAGAATGAATTTTCCTTAGCATGATATGGGGGGGGTTATTGCTGCGGAATCCCGACGTGTGCCTGAGGCCTAAGGAAGCTGGGTATCAATTGTTGTAATGGAAGCCACATTAAAGGGGTTTTCCCACTAATTACAATTGCAGCTCTCTTCCCATACATAAAGGGGGAGAGAGTTGTCAGTCTGCATGATGCGAGAATTCGGCACGGCCCACCTGCGTGACTGGGAGCTTAATATTGACAATATTGGCGCTCGCTTAAAAGGCATTCACACAGGTTGATACAAACTGCATGGCAGACAAACAATCCTTATTATGATCATTCGTCCTCCATATACTTTCATTATTATCATGTGCTGCCCACCACAATGATTTTTGACAAAAAAGCATTTGCTAATATGATGTCCGATCGCTGCCCTTTTTACATGGTGCAATAATCGAGTGAACGAACATTGTGAGTAACATTCATTCCCGATCAATAGCCCATGTAACAGGGTCTTTAGTCAACCGTTTTACCCAGTTGTTGGTAGGCACGGCTGATTTTGAATAAATTATAAAACAACAGCTCAGTGACTGTTGTCTGTCTCACGAAGAGAATACAGTCCATAGCGGCATCATTGAGTATATCACTCTACAGTTTGTGGTTGTTTATTGTAGTCACTGGACAGCCAACACCTCTTCTCTGGTCAACAGATACAGTCATATGATCGCTACCAGTGACGTTTGTCACAGTGGCCGATCCACAAACACAAGCGGTGGAGTGATACACTCAATGCCACCATTATTAGCTACATTCTCATCGTCAGACAGACTATAGTGGAAAATGCTCTTGAATGGGTCGAAGACCAGTGAATTCTGGGGTTAAATTGTACCAGAGGCTACAGTATGTTGCAAAGTTAGATTACCAAGTTTGGACTGACCATTTGGACAGTATCTGAGTACCCATAGCCCCTCAGTACTCATTACACTTTAAAGCGACCTTCCGGTCCTGGACAAACACAGGTGACCATTGCGCTCCTATGACTACCTGATGCAGACTGTGCATTAGTTTGCATTATTAGTCTAAGACCCTACACGCTACTTTGATTGGCCGGCACTGCCCACATGAGCAGTGCTGGCTGGTCAGAGCAGCATGTAGTATCTTAGACTACCAATGCATAGTATGCACAGTCTGCATCAGGTAGACAGAGGAGTGGTGCAGCCATCTTTGTTTGTCCAGGATCACTTTAAATTTAGGACCTCTGAAAGGCAACAATTATTCTTTTGCCCAAAGCCCCAGACTACTCGTCTTCCAGAGCAATCATTTACTGCTGAAATACAGTTGTACGGGTACATTTACACAGGACGAATGTTGGGCAAATACCAGACACTCGTCCCTGTGTGTACTCGCTCCCGTGTTGTTGCACAGGAGCTAGTATCGCTGGTTCACTCACAGAGCGGCCAGCAGGGGAGTGGGCAGTGCAGGAGATTTCTCTCCTCTTGCTCCCCCACCCCTCTCCATTAACTTAACATAGCAGCTGTTCAATACTGAACGGCCGCTATTTAACCTGAATGATGAGTGATCAGCTCATTGTCCATCGTTTATGCTGCATCGAACGCCCGCTGTGTTAAGTCAATAGAGAGGGGCGGGGGAGCAAGATGAGAGAAATATCCTTCAGCCTCCTCGCTGTGAGCCAGTGATACTCGCTCATGTGCAGCAGCACGAGAGCGAGTATGTGTGGGAACGAGTGTTAGGCATAGTTTGCCCAACATTCGTCCCATCTAAAAGGGCCTTAAGACTTTTGTAACTACTTAGATAGAGTTAGATATGAAAAATTCAGCTTCTGCCCATTATGTCTCTCTACATTATTTGACTTACCTGTGAGGCGTCTTCTCTGATTTTTAGGTAGGTCAAACTTTGGGGAAATGTTTGTTGTTGACCATTAAAGGTTGAGTGACAACTGTTATAGCTTTCCCAAACTCCTTTGTGGCAAATCTGCCTAGTTAGGCAGCAGTACAGTCATTTTCGACTGCTGGAAACAACCCCTATGGCGGCTGTAACAAATCATAAACGCATATCTGTAAGAAATGGCCGAATCTTTTACAGTTGGGTGATTTCTTGATTTTACTGGAAAACACTCTTTGAATTGAAGAGAACTTATTCGCTCCATAATATGAACAAATCACAGAAAAGGGACATATGCATTCAAAAGATGACAGAATGCTTCCATACTTACTGTACATGGATACAAAATACAAGAGCAGGTCACATCTCTTACATGCAGGCGGGCAAATGACTATACGGAGGAGTATTGTACAGGTGCAATATACTGATTAATAACCACTCATATACTGACCACATAATAAGGAGGGCTTCTTAGTATCATTCTTGTAGCTAGATAAGCATACAAAGTGTGCCAATCCCATTGATACGTGTAATGCACCATGCTGGCTTACAACCTATTAATGACGCCTCATACAGTTCAGCCTGGCGGGCTGTCCTACTCCCCAAGAGTGAAAGGCACTGGCTGTGACACCCCAGGCTCCCCCAGTATTTTATAGCCAGACTAGTTGCTGCAAAAATAATGTTAAATATCTCTAAATGCAAGGTATTAGTTAATATTTTGCCCAAAATACGTAAGCTTGTGACCCACGTTGCTCAATATTCTGGAAATATTTAGTCTCACCTTGCACATCCAATCAAACCATCCTTCCTATTCGGAAGAAGGCAGCATCTCCATTATTGTGAGGAGTATGAAAATTCTAGTGCCAGTTACCCCGGAGAAGTCTATTTCTTGCTTCCTTGGAGACAGCTTATTTTAGTTTGATAAGTTATATAAGAAAGTTTAGTTATACACGGAGATGTTGTTCTACCTCGGAGGGCATATTATGTTGTGCCGTGGGCACCCCAGAGGTTTTACACATACAATCTCTGAAGCTATCAAATCTCCAGCTGTTGTTGCTACTTATTTTGTCCTCTTTGGAGGAAATGAATGGTACTTGTTACTGCAGTTCTCCAAAGACATTTGAAATCATTGAGTATGTACTACCCTTTAGGGAGCCATTGTATATACTGTAATCTACAGCTTCGTTCTAATAAGCTTTGTACAGTGGCTGAATCTATGCGCTATACCGTTATCCTCCTTTATATGTAGAGAAAGCCTCAGAGGCGTCTTGTCTAATACCCGAGCCCTGATCAGCAGTCATTGCCAGCGTATTTTAGCACAAAAAAAAATTATTATGGAAATTGTGATCTCTCTGTCCACATTCTGCATAGAAAAGCACTCAGGCTCTATTAGAGTGTCACAAATCACAAGCCATTATAATGCATCCATTCCTGGAATATCAGCAGGAAACTTACTTTGATGTAATAATAAAATAAAACATGCCAAGTCATCACACCCGCTTCATTTGAATTTTCTTACTTGCTCGTCTTTCACTCCTTGCTCGGAGATAAGGTAATGGGCTATATTTTTAAAAGACTAGTAAATGACAGTCTTAGCTTTTCTGGATTTCTTTCTGGATATTCGTGTGTTCTGAAGGGCAAAAGTTGTACAGAACTGCGCCATTATCAGCAAAGGAAAATACAGGCTTCCTGCTTGGAAGGTATTTTATTCAAGGGTGTATGTACCATCTAGGCAGTCCATGTACCCCCATGTGGTGCCCTTGGAGAGAGGGGGCCAGTGCTATGTTATTGGGTGGCTGTGCATTGTTTGCAATGTACAAGGTCGTATTAAATTAGCCCAATGGTTCTGGAAAGGCATGGATGGAGACACAAACACTAGGGTGGCAAAACTCAACACCCTAACGAGGGCCCTATTTTTGCAGTGATGCCCCTTGTCTTAAATATTTGCCACTACTGGGGGTCTTGCCTTTAGAATCCCTCCCGGCGTCGGCACAGGCTGGTTATGAGCAGAGCAAGTGGGACTGCAACTGGCTACTCTCAAAATCATGATGGTGCCAAAGTGGCCATATTGATCGTCTGTTTTGCAATAGCTTCTTGGCAGCCCTTACTAGTTACCGCACCATTGAACCAAACTCTTAGAATCCTTTTTACACTGAACGACCATTGATCCTGTGCTTTCACACACCATCGATCACTCGCCAAATAGAGGCGGAGTGTGCCGGAGATCTCTTCCATCCTCCATTCACTGTAAACAGGCAGTCATTTAAAGATGAATGACTGCCTGTTTACACCGGCCAATAGTCATTAGATCTTTATGCCTGCATAAACTGAACAACGAATGGTTAGTGAACGAATTATCATTCGTCGTTCAGACATTGGCTGCGTTTACACCGAATTATTGTTCGGTTTCACACAATTTAGCAACTAACCAAACGATAATCGTTCTGTGTAAAAGGGACCTGACTACCTAAATATAACTTTACCTAACTTTGTGTTTATTTGGGGCATTTTATCACAGTTTATAGTTCCTTAAAGATTATTCATACTCAGTATTGCTGAATGGCTCTCTTGCTAGTCTGACAATGAAGAGTCTCATAAAGGTTTGTCAACACCATAATATACATGCAGGATAATGCACCGTGCCTCGGGCCCAATTAGTTCAACGAACATTCTGCAGAGGTCCTACGAATGGTGTTCACCCAGCATGAGCCCAATCAAGTATATATGGAATGTGGTGGAAAAGTCTATTCACACCCGAGATCCTGCACCTACTAATACCATAGAACAGTGGGTTTCTATTCAATTGGTATAGCTTAACATCCCTCCAGGTGTCGTCCATCCTACTGTGGATCCAATGTCATGTTGAGTTACTGCACTTTACCAAGCTAGAGGGGGGTCCTAGACAATATTAGTTCCCATCCCATGACTTTTGGCATGTCAGTGTATATTCTGTTAATGACCACATCTTTTATTTTTGTGGCTCCTTCTGTAAAGGCTGATGATAGGGCATGAAGCAACAATGTATTTAATTGAGAATTTCTGCCCTCACTTTACAAGTATAAATCCACCTGGGAAAAAATAAGACTATTATAGAAGTGAAGTGGTATCTATCTATCTATCTATCTATCTATCTATCTATCCATCCATCCATCCATCCATCCATCCATCCATCCATCCATCCATCCATCCATCCATCCATCCATCCATCCATCCATCCATCCATCCATCCATCCATCCATCCATCCAGTCTATGTACTATTGCTGTATATAACCAGATTTCCCTTCTTTCGAGGTACAGAATGGTGGAGAGCGACAGATCCACACACCCGCGCTGCTTTCTTTCCCCCATTGCTTGGAATCCCCCCCATATTTACCACCCCATCCCAGAATCATGACTCCTCCTTTCATCTACGGAGCACTGGGAAAAATAACCGTGGAGGAATCGAGAAGGGTATGCTATAACATGTGCACGTGTCTTAGTTGGATGGCGGGTAATCCTTGAACTTGCTGATTATTAATGTTGGGGTGTAAATGAAATAAACATTCATTATAATTACAGTTATCACTGTTTTATCAGTCAGTTGTTAGTATGCTAATTACAGTTATTAGTTAAGCTATACAAATGTAATTAGTGTTTGCCTTGAGAACATTTCATTTATTTCTTACACTGTAGTATATAATTGCATTTGTTATATTTATTTGTTCTTTTGTGCTCCGTCTTAAGAACTCTTTTTTTCTTTCTTTCTTCCTTATAGAGCTTGTTACCATTTCATCTGCTTGTAGGTTTTCTCTGTATCATAACTTGGTTTTCTTCTTAGCTACAGGTGTGAATGGATCTATCAATGGAGGTAGCCCAACACTAGTGACCAGTAACTGCTCCTCTGTGCTATCAACCACTACCACTAATAGTCCGGGACAAGTGAAGAGCGCAGGTTCTGGAGCAGGGAGCCGTGCAAGCAACCAGGAGCAAAGCAAATCAGATGGCAGAAATGAAAAGAATAAAGATAAGGTTTGCTATAGTCATGGAAATTACACTAAACAGTATTCAGTTGTTTAACCCTTTCCATGAGAGCTCAAGATGTAGGTCATATGAGTACCACATAGGAAAGATGTCCATAGTTATATCACTAGTTTGGTTGGTATGCTGCCTGGGAAGTTTAACGTAATCTGTCAGCTTGAGCATGCTGTCCAAACTGCAGGCATCCTGTTATAGAGCAGGAGGAGCTGAGCAGATTGATATATAGTTTTATAGGGGAAAGATTCAGTATAACTTGTGTTTTATTCATTTAAACCTTTGCTTATTTTCAGCTGAACAGTCCGATGGGCGGTCCTGACAGTGATTGACAGCCTTCCCTGTATGCACAGCCATTCACAGATAGCTGTCAATCACTGATAGGTCCGCCCACTGGACTGTTCAGCACCAAATGAGCAGAGGTTTAAATGAATAATATACAAGTTATACTGAATCTTTCCCCATAAAACTATATATCAGTCTGCTCAGCTCCTCCCGCTCTATAACATCATGCCTGCAGTTCGGACAGCATGTTTAAGCTGAAAAACCCCCTTTAAGTGCTCCAATATACTGTATCATACATTCACCATGTGGGTGAAAATGGTCCATTTCATCGGGTGAAAGGTCTCTTCTCAGGCCTGTGATGTCATGTACATTGGTCATATGACCTGAGAGCAACTCAGTCCCATTCAAGTTAATACCAGGTACAGGAGCTATACAATGTGTGGTGCTGTATTTGATATGGACTAAAATGATAGCGGCGCTCACCCAAACACCACTGTCATTTCAATCAGCTGATCAGCGTGGATCCTGAGCAATGGACCCCCGTAATTAACTATTGATAACCTGTACTGAGGATAGGCCATCAATAGTATATTGCTGGAAAATCCCGTTAGTGGAATGAGGCTCCATAGGTCTCAAGTTCTTCAGGCTTGATGGATTAAACAGCCAGACTTGGACACATTGCTAATCGGACACCACCACTGTTAATGGTGATCTCCACATCCCGTTACTTTACTGTTTCTAAAAGGAAACAAATAGAAGGACGGGCTTCCAATAGTGAAGTAACGCCAAATTTGTGATTCAATGCGCAGGATTTATAGGTACTTACAAAGATAAAAGGCATAAGATCAATCTTTGAGCGAATGCCAGAGGCTGACTCCTGGCATTATCAAGCCTGACTCGTGTTTTGTTTCACTGCGCTGTTTCTTCCGGGACTTGGTTTTTTTCACCACCAAGAGTCCATTTAAAATGAAATGTGACCACCCACATTTTTGAAACCATATACATGAAAACTTCCATTTGTGATTAGCATTAAAATATAAAATAAGCCCCCAGACAATATGCCATTATGTTCAGTTTAGATGCCATATATTACAAATACCTGCATACTTTCCTTCGCCACGACAAAACACAATTACAGCACAATAAATATAATATGTCAGTGTCTGGTGTTCACAAAAAGATTGATTTAATGCTTTTTATCTTTGTGAGTACTAATAAATCCTGTGTGAGGAATCACTAATTTGATGATACTGAAGACTGAAAAAGACACATTTCCATCCAGTTCAACCTTGTAACCTGCGATATTGATCCAGAAGAAGGCAAAAACCCCAATGAGGTAGAAGCCAGTTCTCCTCATTTTTGAGAACAAAATTACTTCCCAACTCCAAATCTGGCAAGCAGAATAAATTCCTGGATTAACAACCCCCCAGAAGTAATCAGTGACTATAACATTTAATATTGTACAGCTCAAGAAAGGTGTACAGACCCCTCTTGAATTCTTTTTGCGACTTCCTCATCACTGCATCTTCAGGCAGAGGGTTCCATAGTCTCGCTGCTCTTACAATAAAGAACCCCCTTCTATGTTGGTGTAGAGACCTCCTTAACCTCTAGACATAGAGGGTGCCCCCTTGTTACAGTCACAGTCGTGGGTATAAACAGATCATGGGAGAGATCTGTATTGTCCCCTAATGTCTCTATACATAGTTATTAGGTCACCCCTCAGCCATTTTCTTCTAAACTACATAACTCCATTTTTGATCACCTCTCTGGATATTGTAGTGCACCCAGTGTCGTAACTATAGGGATGTGACGTATGTGGTTGCTCCTGGGCCTATAAGGCTTATCTTCTCCATATAGTAGTTGGCCTAGTAGTATGAATAAAGCACTATAGTTGAGGGCCTTGTTACAGATTTTGCATTGGGGCCCAGAAGCTTCAAGCTACATCTCTGAGTCCACCCATTCCTTTTATTACTTTAATTATCCGCCTTTGAACTTACTCAAGCTTCGATATGTCTTTCTTGAGTACTGGTGCCCAAAAACAATATTCCATGTGGGGTCTGACCAGTGATTAGTAAGGACAAAGAACAATGTTCTCATCAAGTGCCCCTAGACCTCTTTTGATGCATCCCATGTGGTGTCTGATTAGAAATATATCCTAGACTGGCGGGTTACTCCATCAAGCTTGAGAACTATGGGGACTCATCCATTAAGTTGAAAGTTTTTTAACTGTCCTTTAACATGGCTTTTTCAGGTTCTTCTGATGGTTAATGTGTTGGAGATGTGCAAGATTTGAATTAAGAAGCTGACCTACTTTTATTGACTCTTGGCTGAACTTCCGTCATTATGTAGAATATGTTCTTTGACTTTTGTTTTAATTATATGAATTATGTTCTGTAGCAAAAACAAAGGAAAAAAGCAGTTGAAAGTTCAAGCTCCAGCGACTCTGGGTCTTCATCTGATACGTCAAGTGATGGAGCCAGTAGCAGCGATTCTGATGACTTAGAAGAAGAAGAAGATCAAAGCATAGAAGAGAGTGATGATGACGACTCCGAATCTGGGAGTGAAGCACAAACTAAAAATAAGAGCAAGGTACAAAACTTATCGGAGTTTACTCTTCTATGTATCTTATTTGGTATAAGAATTTTCTAACTTCCTCTAATATGTACCTCAGGGATAGTGATCAGACCTGCCGAACAAGAGTGCCATAACACATTCTGCAATCCTGCCTCATACACAAAAAAATACTTATAGTACTTGGGCCAGACCTAAGTATTTTGTTATGTAGGGTGCAGGGCTACAGGAGGCATCCAGCTTTGGCTTAGGCCAGGCTCACACGAGCGCGTTGTATAATGCAGCGTTTTACCGCTTGCATATGGCAACGTTTATTCACTGCGCATGAAAGCAAATCTTACTCAAGTTATCATGCACAGTCTGACTTTTTTTCGTTTTTTCTGAAATTTCCCACTCTGTCGCTTAGCAACGGCGACATTGCGAATAAAAACCGCACATACGTAAATGTAAATGTGTATGTACAGCATTTATTATGAGCCCATAGAGAACAATAGGGCTCTATCACGTATAATCGCGATAGAATAGAACATTCTGCGTTCTTTTTTACAGACGTATTATACGCAATATATATCTGCAATTGTGAATGGATCAATGGAAATAAATGTACTTTCATTGACTTCATTCACCACGTATTGTGTTAAATTAAAATAGTGTGAGCCTGCCCTAAAACGGATGCTAAGACCACTGGAGACAAAATCATATCCCACTCTGATCTTGGAAAAGGAAAACTGGTGGAGCCATGATTGGTTGGTCCAATCTTCAGCAAAAGCTCCTCAACAAAAAGTGGTTGTCTCTGCTCAAAGTCCCTAAAAACTGGGGCCACTGCAGGAAAATGAAGAGTCAGATGGTGCCCATTTAACTCAATAGGTATCTGTTGTTTTCAGTTGACATCTACGATTACCAAGTCATAAAAGTCAAGGAGGATGAGGCTCTCTGACATTGAGGAGAGACGGAGAGCTTGCAAAAACACCCTTACTGGTGAATATAAGAAGGGATTGTTTATTGCAGTCACCCCCTGTAATTCAACAATTTTATGGCAGCTTCGTTGCACTTACATGTTCTTTTTGAAGGCCTTGTTTAGATCCTTTTTAGCAACTATTAAGGTAAGGTGAATGTGAACCCATACAAAATGGACAAAGAAAGATGTTACGTTTTATTTTACTAAGCTAAGTGATGTGTGTGGTAAACGAGCAGCAACCAATCATATCATTAAGTAGACAACCTAGGTACTGCTGCTTGTCTGTTGATCCATTAGTAAGCAAATCAATATTGAATTTAACAAATTATCCTAATAATGTTCCTCAGCCGGCCCCAATCAGTTAATCAATTCACTACAATTTGTTAGTTAACTTCTTATTCCAAGTCTGTGAATAGAGTTGAGGCTGACAAAGACATTTATTTAAAGAAAATGCACTATAACTTAATATTAATTAGTCATTATTTGGCTCATGTTAAAATAAATAATGTTGATTGAACCAAAACAGTCTTATCCTGTTTAGGGTTGAGCTTTGCTAAAATTTCGGTGCAAACCAAAACCTCCTGTGGTTCATCTTGGCCCTACCCACTAAAATATCTCCTATTCTTTCTTCCCTACTTTCTCCTCCTTCTTCCCACTCCATTCTCCTCCTATTCCTCCTCCTCCTTCTCTTCTTCTTTTGAACTAATTTGTACCAAACCACTTATCCTCTTCCTCCCCTGTTCTCCTTTCAAACTAATTTGTATGGAACCACTCCTCCATTTCCTCCCCTCCCCTCTTCCCCTTTCGAACTAATTTGTACCAAATCACTCTTCCTCCACCCCCACTTTCCTCTCCTCTTTCTCCTCCCTGTTCTTCTCCTTCTTTTCCTCCTATTCTTTTCCTTTCAAACTAATGTGTACCAAACTGCTCCTCCTCCTCACCTTCTTCTCCTTTCCAACGAATTTGTACCAAACCAAACTTTTGAAAAGTTCACTCATAACTAATGTTAAACAAAAAGGTATGTCATAACACTTGACCTTTCTCTGTGTCTATTCTGCTCCCATATAGTAAATTTCATCCAGGAAATTGCTAATCAAAAATTAATAAATGATCCGAAAGACTTTCAGGGCTCGTGCACATCGATGTATTATGGCTGTGTACATGAGCCATATAAAATTAGTGCTAAGGAGAGGGTCAGATTCTATAGTGTAGGATCAGGAAAGCTTGATCCAATAGAAGAGTATGCAATACTATCCCTGACACTATAACTACAGCCTAAACAGTGTAAAAGTATTAGTTTTAGGCCCTTTTTACACACAGGTCACCAGAAGTAAATAATGTAATGTGACCTCATGAAATCCCTTTCATTAATATTTCAGATTTGGCCTCAGTAACACCACAGCAGTAAAACTACTAAGCATTTATAGATTTATAGTCCCCGATCTATATAGATTTATAGTCTTTGAACCTGGGTAAAGCAGTTGTGTCACGAAGACGACCCCTTTACAATAGTTAGCTAATCTCCGTGTGTCTGGCTCTTGGAAACCCCAGCTTTCTGCTGACATGACTGGAAGTCTTGTTTGATGGTTGAAATGTAGTGCTATATGTCATCCATTCCAATTTCTTACATGGCCGTGCCGAGTTTGCCAAAAGGGGAGCCACTATTATTTAGTAGCCATCTGCTCTCATTGACAGTAGGGTCTCGAAAGAGAGAAATCTTTTAAGATGACATACAGTCCTGTTACTTCGGCTCTCGGCTTAGAAAACACATTACTATGGGGTAGTTCTTGTTTAAAAAAATTGTCATAACTCTGGATCATCAGGTTAAAGGAATTTTTCAGTCCTAAGACTTAGTAGTTTCTATTCTAACTTGTCTGTTCTCTAAAGCAGTCACCGGCTGCAAGAACCTGAGGTCCAAGGGTTGTTACAGTGAAAACAACCCAACCTATTAATCATATAACATACCGTACACAAATTCAACTTGATTTGTTTAGCCATCATTCTTGCTTTTGTGCAAATCACACCAGCCTAAAGTTCCAAATAGTCTTGAAAACGTAGGATTTCTCTTCAATTACACATGGGAAAGAAAGTTGTATTTACTGCTGTTTGTACAGGAAGGATTCCGGAGGTCGGCGTAAGGAGCACAGCTGTGTATTCGTGTCTTTAAGAAATATGACATTTCCTTTATTTATTTTTAGGTGCTAATTCATAACATCCCTGACCTGAAAACAGATGGAAACCAAGTGGAGAAGTTGCCAGAGAATCGCGTACACCAGCAGTTACCTCTTGTTCCTGACTCCCAGAACCGCTCACCATTCCAGTCCCAGCAAAAACATCCTCAGGTTTTGACCCAGCATCTTCCTTTTATATTCCAAAGCTCTCAGGCCAAGGAGGAAGCTGTGAACAAACACACAAGTGTAATACAATGTACAGGACTGGTCTCCACTACGAAACCCTCTAGTTTGCTTAATCAATCCAATAAGGATGCCAGCTTGAAGCTTGGAGCCCTCTCTTCTGATGGACTCAAACCAGGGAATAAAAATACCTCTGAAGAACCCATGCCACAACCCAGCGACTTGAGAATTAAAAGGGTAAGACAACTGACTCTTTTTTTTGGCATTGCTATAGATGTTCAAATAAGCTTTCAGGAGGTTGTGGTTGAGCTTGTGGAGATCTAGTTGGTGTCTTAAAGTAATGTTCTCTGGGGAAAAGTATGCAAATTAACTCTCCTCCAGAAGGAAGAAAACTGTCCCTCTACCGCCACCAATAGGTAACTACCCAGTTGTTGGAGCAGGTTAGCAATATTTAATGGTTATTGTTGTGCTGTAATTAAAGTCTTACAACACTTAAAGGGCCACTACGGTGATTTTTCTTTTTTATAGTTACCTTGGTTAGTTATTTCCTTCTATCTTAATCTCCCGGCCTCTTTTTCCTTAGATGGTCATGTGATCTCAGTTCAGACCAGCTCAGATCTGCTTGAAGTTACGTGTTCATTTTCTAATCAATTTCTCAGTCTGCCCGATGCTGTTAGACAGGACTTGTCTGCACAGTCATTCCTGTCACAGTTACAGATGATGATTAGAGGCTCCTGTCACACAGGTAAAATTGAGGAGATCACAGCTCATCCTCCTGACTGTATACTTATGGTCTGTAGCTTATTTAAAATACTATATGAGCTGGTGATAATTAATTAAACTGTCCTACTCCCACCCCTGCAGAAAGAAATGGTATAACTGTGCTGATGCATCATGGGATAGATGTGAAAGTAAAAACCAAATTCATTTAGTATCCAAGATGGTGGCTGATATGGGGGCTGCACTGCAGAGATGTGGCTGGGATACACAGAGGAGACCTCCAGTGTGTGAAAGGCAGTCAGGTTGAGGGGGGCAGAAATGGAAAATGTGTTTTTGCCAGAGGGGCCCTTTAATTACTACGTCTCAAACGACGAATGCGTAAACCCAGTGGTTTATAAGGATACCTCATTAATAGCGGAGGAAGCCAGTATTGACTTATGTTTGTGCACTTTGGGCAAGCAAATGCTTTTCATCACATTTATCAGAATGCAAATGACCAGAGAAAACTCTGTACAGGCAGTGAACGACAAAGAATGACAGGAGATTTCTGCTCTGAAGCCTGCAGAATTGTGAATGCAGCTCTCGACTATATTGCAGGTTGTAAGTAGGGAGCAAAGTAAAATATTTAATGCAATGTAACTAACAGTTTACATCCCACATAAGTGGTTGGCATTGGACTCTGATCAGACAGTTTAATCCCTTAGATGCTGTGGTCAATAGTGAGTGCAGCAACTAAAGTGGTAGACAAAAGGAGGCAGCTCACTTTGTCACATCAGCAGCCCAGCAATGGGATTGTGGCATGCCGATGAGTTGTTGTAGTAACAGGGGGCCCCTACAAAGGCCCCTAAAATCCTATTGTGCCTTGCCTATCAGTTTTACACCAATAGAGAATAATTCACTGGGAAAAAAGCTATTATATACTGTAAGTTACTTATTTGGTATTACTGTAATCAGAATGCCCATGTACAGTACATGTATCTCTATACAGGTGTAGCAAAATGTAACCCAATGCTGATAACTTGCTGCTACAACTTATCATATCTTAATACCACATAAGCCATTGAAAAGCTAAGCCACAGTTTACTTAGCATGTTAAGCGTCAAGTTAAAGGGGTATGCCTGGCTTTTACAAGTAGTTGATTAACGGGGGTCTGCCACTTGGGATCCCCACTGATTGTCCAGCACGCTGTCAGGGCAGTGGAGTCGGACGATGTCAGGGCTGGTAGTGTCATAGCGGCTTCACTCCCAATAAGAGTGCTGCGCTACGTTACACTTGCTCCTGTCTATAAGGAGGAGCAGGAAGCTTAATGGGAGGCAGTGCTCGCATTGATTTCAGTGGGAGTGAAGCCGGCTATTACAGCTCCATCCTTAATGTTTAACGCACGCTGATTTTGCGTGCACAAATACGCCTGTGTGAAGAAGCCCTTAGACTGAGTCTCAGTAGGCATATCAAGTGATGTACGTTGCTGCGGAATATGTATGTGCTACATAAATGTGTCAAATAAATAAAAGTTATGGTAGCCAGAATGCAAAGCGGTAAAAAAAAAAATTACTCAGTCCTACAAAAGGGTTAAATTTGGCATGAAATTCTTGTAATTCCTTATCTATTTTCCCCATCAGAAAATATACATAGGATGTGGACCAGTGATCAGGGCGTTTCACATCCCATATCTAAAAAAATCTAATTTTGTTGATAAATTGAAGAATTTAGTGAACACCCCGACAGGTGAAGCCGAGGTCAGAGTGGGATTAGGAACCTGGAATTTGCCGGTTCTTTGAGGGGCTGTGATTTGTAAGCGATACGATTACTTGTTACCTGAAGACGTTTTGGTTCTCTAACCGATGTTTAACTGTAAGATGACTTGTAAATGTGAAGTATATATTCTCTCTTTGTAGCTCTTAAAAATACAAATGTTAAAAATGCAGCAGCGCGGCGACATATCTATAGCGGCGCACTCCTTCTAAAATAGCTCAGAGATTCCTGCTGTGCCCTTCAATGTCTCACAACAGGACGCTCGGCGAGCGCAGGAAAAATAGCTTCTTACCCAGAAAATGGGGATTTTAGATATTTTCTGTGCAGACATTTCTGCATGTATTAGTCAGTGGTCATGGAAGATGAAACAAGCAGGTTGTTTGGTTACGGAATTCATTATTTTGAAAAAGCAGCTGGCGAGTTCACTGGGGGCAAACAGCAGAGGCGCGAGCCGCAAAGTGCCCCAAAAAAGAGGTTATCTGGGACTCTGATATTGAAGGATAGTCCATAGGATAAGTTATCAGTATCAGATCCATGGGTCACCCTGTGGCCTCTACATTGTATAGCAGATATGCCTGGTATTACAGCCCAATCCCAGTTACCTGAATGGAGCTGCGTTGCAGAAAGGCCATGTGACCGATGGACTTGATCTGACAAGTCAAGGAAGAAGCCATAGCGCTTGTCTGAGCACTGTGGCCCCTTCAAACCATTGCACAGTGGGGGCGCCTACAATCTGAATTTGATGGCCTATCCTATCAATAGGTCATCAATATCGAAGTTCTCGCTAATGCTTTTAATCCTTTGAATTGGACACATGCATGTGGTTAAGATTCCAGTTGTGACCCGCAGTCCTCTGGCCACATCTCTGCTTTCTTTTCAATTCTGTATGTACAGTGTGCCTAAATAGTCCTTTCCCTTTGCAAACAGCACTGCATATCTTGGGTCTGTTCAGTACTATTAGCCAGAGACATAACTTGGCACTCAAGGAATCTGATGCTAAAAGTTATACTTGGACAGCCCTTCTATGCCGATGGGTGGCAACTCTGCACTCCTCCATATGTGACTGTATCGTGCTGTATAAGGTTTGTATATCCAGAATTGTCCTGGACAATGATAAAAAGCTAATTTTAGTACAACCCCTTTAAAGTCAGCCTATCACGTTATTTTTGCCCTATTAATGCCATATATCTATGCATGTGCACCCGAAGGAGGATTGCAGGGGTAGCTTTATTTTTTTCAGCTGAGGTTCACATCTTTAGATATCACTGCTGTAGTTCTTCCCGCACCGCATGCAATTTAGCGACGAATAGAGATGAGCGAACCTACTCAGCCACACCCCTTTTCCGCCCGAGCGCCGCGATTTTCGAGTACTTCCGTACTCGGGCGAAAAGATTCGGGGGGCGCCGTGGGTGAGTGGGGAGTTGCAGCGGGGAGTGGGGGGGAGAGGGAGAGAGAGAGGGCTCCCCCCTGTTCCCCGCTGCTACCCCCCGCTCCGCCACGCCTCCCCCAGCCCCCCAGCGCCCCCCGAATCTTTTCACCCAAGTACGGAAGTACTCGAAAATCGCGGTGCTCGATCGAGTAATTACTTGAAACGAGTACGTTCGCTCATCTCTAGTGACGAACCATCCGACTGCAAGCAGTCCAGGCTCTCTCCCTGCTTCTTCATCTCAAACGTTCATCCTTCTTTGCTGAGTGCCGCCTCCAGCTCTACCCACTGAAGATATCAAGGGTTCCACCAAATGTACCAATGACGCACTAAGGGATCGGGCACATGCACGTGACGTAATTCACAAGTCACAGCGGTTCGGGCTGCATGAACAATCCCTTTAAGGTACCTTTACACGGGAAAACGAACAGCTGAATAATTGCTCAAAAAAGCTAACTCCAATGATAGTCGTTTAGTATAAACATGGCCACCGAAAAGATGACGAGCGATAAATCGCCAGTCTTATCTTTTCAGCTTACCAAAAATAGTCACTGGTTGATCAAAAGTTGATCCAAAGTCACCGTCATCCAAATACTAACACATTTGCTTGGAGATCCTCATCTCGTCAAACAGCTGGTGGACAATCATCACTGTGTAAAAGGAAACAAATGACTATTGGTCATACGCTTCAAGGACTTTTCTAAGCGACTATCTGAATGCTAGTTGCGCCGTGTAAAGGTACCTTTTAGCATTACTTGAAGATAGTAGGTGAGCGTCCTGTGATCATGGTGTGGCGGTTACACATTCTTGGCTTAGGAATCAGTTTTTACCCAGGAGCACCCCGGGAGAAAACAATATTTAACCTGAGATGTCGGCATCAGTGTCTTGTAAGCATGAAGTTCTTATTTGTCTCATGCAAAGTCTCGAGAAATCAATACAAATTCCTAAGGGTTTGTTCAGCTTTTCAAAAAGAAAATGCTGGACAATTTTTTTTTTATCCCAAGGAATTACAAGAATGTTTTAAAGTCTCGACTCAGAGTTCATCTTGAAGAACATTACCATCCCTGTCTGCAAACGCACAGGGACAAGGCTGGAGAGAAGTGAGCACTTTATCTGATTGCCCTTTGTCCTCAGCCAATAAAGCAGAAAGATACCTCATTACCGGCCTCCTATTACCATGCTGTTTCTGCGCTGACACCATACTGCAAGAGCCGGTTGTTGCTGAAACTTCTCTGAAAATGGGAATTATTTGCTGAGGAAATGGCTGTATTGCCTTCGTGGTTCTGACACAATCATAAATCATCGCAATAATCTCAACAGATAATGACTCTTGAGAAAATCATCTGTTCAAACATTGTAAAAGATAAACTGAATTGGACATGGTGTTACCTCAAATTAGCCTATGGGAGACGTTTTGTGTGTTAGCCCTAACCAAGCCTGCCCTCTTCAGCACTGTCGAAATCAGTAAGGAGTCTCATCCTCGCAAAGTGCAATCAAGTCCTGCTTACAGCCTGGGAATTGGAAGTAGTTTTATTCATAGCGAGGAGCCATTCATCTGGGGAGGAGTACTTGTACAGGACATGTTGGATAATTTTTTTTAAGACATTCATGAAGTCAACATTTTGTAGGAATGAAAGGTCTACAGAATTCCAATCAACCAAAACATGATCTACATAGTAACATTTACAGGGTCTTCCCTATATCCATCATTATTTATATGGATGGATATGCTGTAACATTATAATTGGTGGTACGTAGCTAAAGGTTCATGGGCCTGGGTGCAAAAATTTATCTTGAGGCCCCCCAACTTCTCTTAACCGCTTAACACAGAGGCGTAGCTTGAAGCTCCCGGGCCCCAATGCAAAATCTGTAACAGGGCCCCCAACTATAATGCTTTATTCATAGTACTGGGCTCCCTGTATGGAGAAGAGAGGCCTTATGAGCCCCCTAAGGCTCCTGGGCCCAGGTGCAACCGCATCCCCTGGATCCCCTATAGTTATACCAGTGGTGGTACACCCATCGTTCCAGAGAACAAACGGGACATAGGATTTTTTCCTGCAGAGCAGTGCTGCTTGTGGGGATCCACTGTGCAAGGAACTATAAGGCCCCATTGTAGTTATTGGGGCCATATAGCAGTTCCTTGTACAGTAGGTGATAGGAGTGTCACTGTGTTAGGGAACTCCATGAACACTTAGGTCCCATTGACACAGGCATATTTTTTGTACGTGTGCTATGGACTGCACACGGGCCAATTAAAGTAAATTGGTTTATTCATATGTCCATTTTGTATGCAGACTGATGTGGGTAGAACAAATTGCAGCATGTTCTATTTTGGTCCATATTCTCAGACCAAAATCTCCCATGAAAGTCTATGGGAGCACATTAAAACACTGGTGTCATGTGTGTGCACCGATTTTTACACATGTTGCCAGGCGACAGTAAAAACGTAAAAAAGTGTCATCATTTGAACCTTCTTGTGTTGACACACAGACATAAAAATAGCACACACACAACAAAACAGCATGAAAAATGCAGTGAAATTCTTCTTTTTTTCATGGACCAAAACTGCATATGCCCATGTGAATCAGCCCTTTGGTTTTGGGGCATAATTCTGTCTAACTTCTCTTAACTGCTTCACACAGAGGCATAGCTTGAAGCTCCTGGGCCCCAATGCAAAACCTGTAACTGGGCCCCCAACTATAATGCTTTATTCATAGTACTGAGCTCCCTATATGGAGAGGAGAGGCCTTATGGGCCCCCTAAGGCTCCGGGGCCCGGGTGCAACCGCATTCCCTACATCCACTATAGTTATGCCAGTGCATACAGTATATGTGGTAGGGAAATTAGATTGTAACCTCCACTAGTACATTTTCATAGATCCTGTGTTAATCACTGTAATATTTTGGCAGGTCGTGAATCAAAGATGATAATTATAGTAATTGTTGTGATCCACCTTCTAAAATCTCTGTGAAAATGAAATTTGAATTTGGTTTGCTAATTTCCTAAAACTCGTCTCAGACATACGTCATCCCTCGGCTTTATGTAGTTGACATTTTTATTTTAGGCAGCATACTGTACTTTTTTTCCGGTGTTCTTCGTATCGCTCTTGTACATCTAACATGCAAAATTCTACTAAGCGACTTTGCATGTGGACCCTTTAAAGAAAAAACCTACATTTTGTGTCAACAGCTCCTCTTACAGATCTATATGTCTCCATGGTAACGGACTGCAAACAAACCCTGCGTAATCTGATCCCACATTGAATAGATTGATCTTGAGCCTTAGCGCAAACTTTGTAACAGGGTCTTCCCATGTATAATGTACATTTGCAGTACTGGTCTCCACTTATGGGGCAGATGGAACTTTTTGACCTTCTTCAGCTCTAGGGCCTAAGGGTGGCTTCACACTAGCGTGTTTTTGTGCGTACATAGATGCGTACAAAAACACGCGTGAATGCAGGGCCGTGCATTGCCGTCAATGGAGCCGCGGCTGCTGCCAGCTGCTCCATTGAAGGCAATGGTCTGTCAGCACCCCTGAATTGCTTTTCAGGGAAGAGCTTTACATATAAGCTCTTCCCTGAAAAACCAAAATTTTTGCGTAAAAATAATAATAATAATGCACGCATTTTCTCCAATGGAGCTGCGGCTGCTGCCGGCAGCTCCATTGAAGACAATGGTCTGCTGGCACCCCTGAATTGTTTTTCAGGGAAGAGCTTTACATATAAGCTCCTCCCTGAAAAACAAGAATTTTAGTGTAAAAAAAATAGAAATAAATAAGAAAAAATACTTACCTGTCCGCGACTGCCGTGTCCCCGCGGGGAGGAAGAACACATCTTCCACATGTGGCAGATGTTTCCTTCATCCCTGCGAGGAAAAAGAATTCCCTGCTGCACCTGCCACATCTGTGATAGATGCAGCAAAGGAATTCTTCATCCCTGCGGGGAATAAAGAATTCCCTACCAAAGCTGTCATCCACATAATTCCCTACCACATCATTCCCTATGATGCACGCATGTGCTATCTTTACAGGCACGCACCTGTAGAGTGTGGACATGTGAACACACCAGGGAATGCATTGTTTCTAATAGAAGCGTGTTTTTATTGATAAATAGTAGAAAAACCATAACTGATG
Organism: Eleutherodactylus coqui; assembly: GCF_035609145.1. Taxonomy (NCBI): domain Eukaryota; kingdom Metazoa; phylum Chordata; class Amphibia; order Anura; family Eleutherodactylidae; genus Eleutherodactylus; species Eleutherodactylus coqui. The sequence continues at coordinate 87,278,007 of NC_089844.1, forward strand.
ACGCTGCTGCATGGAGAACCATCACTAGAAGCTCCCAACACAAAAGATTATGTCCAGCAATATTTAATCTACCCACAGCAGAGATGATTCAGTACAATGCGTTTCAACCCTCTCAGGGGTCTTCATCAACCCTACCCTGATGAAGGTGATGGTTCTGCACGTGGCAGCGCCATCGGTGGTGGTTTTTCTGCTATTCATCATTTTATGAAGTGGATGTTCAGGACGACAGCTCACCTTGTTCTTTTTGGCTTGAAGCCGGTGGGACCTACAAGTGTTCAAGTGGGTACAGGTATATCCCCAAACATCAGCGTTCATTGGGATTGTGCCTATTGAAACACAACCTCTCCAGCTGAGAGGTGAAAATATTTTGTGCAATTTTTTTGTGGTTTTAGACTACTACTTTTAGATCTGCGGTCTCGTCTTCTGTTTTTTTGTGGGTTTTTTGGTGTCCTGAAATTCAACATAGATTTTATTGACCTTTAAATGGCTCAAAAATCATCAGCCATGTATGCCCATTTGCCTGAACGTTCATTCCCCCTAATCATTAGTAGTATAAACAGGTAGCCAACCAATGATAGCAGCATGGGGATGAACAATCGTACTGACAATCATTTGTCCCTATACAACCGAGCATTTGCTCATGTACACAAATAACCAAAACCAATTGACATGCTCATTGCCATTCAGCACTTGTTAGCATGAACATATTTTCTGTTCATGTAAAAGAACTCCAAGTCTCAGGCTATTTCAGGGATGAACAAAACATATGAGTGACGTGCACATGCATAGGGGCCCAGTAAGCAGTGGGGGCCAATGCTAACCCAAAAGCAAGTAATAATGCTTCCTGTTATCTACTAAGTTGTATTTAAGGGACTAATCTTATACATTTTATGGGTCACCATTTCTGGGTGATTGTAATCCACCAGAGCAATTGACTTCTATATGAGGAATTTTCTCGAGAGACCTGAAGGAGGTGCCCTCTCTTAAGTTATTGGAGTGGGGGGACCATATATTGTTTTTACCCGAGAAAGGGGGCATTGTTGTCTGTGTCCACCCCTGATGTGTTTACATGTCATTTTTCTGTTTCTGTATAGGATCACCAAAAACAGACATTCCCTGCACAACTAAACAAGCCACAGGACGGCTCCAAGCACCAGAAAAAGACAATGGTATCACCGCCAGTTCCCAGTCCCATTTCTAACTCTGTAGCTCACCAACAGAAGTCCGTAGAGAATAATCACTCCAATCCCTTCTTAACAAACGCTCTGTTGGGAAATCACCAGCCAAATGGAGTCATTCCTTGTGTTATCCAGGATGCCCCCCTGGCACTTACCACCAAATCAAAGCAGGAAAATAAAGTAAGCGAAAATGTAGCAGTTTCCACTAGCGCCCAGTTTTCCACGCCAATTAATCTGAGTTCCTGTGGGAAAAAGAATTCATCCAGCAAATCGATCCTCGGACCAAGCAAATCCCCTTTATTACACAATCTTTGTAAGGAGAAGACTGTGGACAATAATAACTCACCAGCAATAAAAACATCCCATCATTTAAATGCTGCAAAGTCTTTACTAGATAAGTTTCGAGGAACGGACTCTGATATCCCCAGCAGCAAGGACTCCGATGACTCCAATGAAGAAGATGACGACGATGAGGATGATGATGAAGATGATGAGGAGGAAGATGAAGACGATGAAGATGATGATTCAGACAGTCAGTCTGGTATGTAACTCACTTATATAGAAGTTTAGTGAAAATGCATATTCAAGGATTTGTTATTCTGTCCCAAGCTCGTTGTTATGCTTGTGGAGGGTGCAAGTACAGTGCCCCTCACCAACGCCAAAATCTAATTAATGTCCACACTGGACCATTATAGACATGTATCACCAGACTTCAGGCAACACAAGATAATAACGGTAACAGAAATACGGGGATGAGAATGTTGTAGACCTTGCCTAGAAGCTGGACAATCACACTAATGGGGACGGCCTCATCTTAGGAACCTCGGGGGCCTAACCTATCCCTAGATAGACGATAGGTAAGATGTTGTATGCAGAAGAAAAGATATATAGCTCTTTTCTTCTGCATATATATATATATATATATAGCTCTTTTCTTCTGCAAACAACATCTTACCTATCGTCTATCTAGGGACAGAAGTGTTTGAAGCAGCGGACTCCTCTCAGCTAAGTACCTGTGGTCATTTATTCTGTGTGGAGCTTAATCACAAATACTGTGATATATATATCTCTCTCTCTCTCTCTCTCTCTCTCTCTCTCTCTCTCTCTCTCTCTCTCTCTCTCTCTCTCTCTCTCTCTCTCTCTCTCTCTCTCTCTCTCTCTCTCTCTCTCTCTCTCTCTCTCTCTCTATATATATATATATATATATATATATATATATATATATATATATATATATATATATATATCACAGTATTTGTGATTAAGCTCCACACAGAATAAATGACCACAGGTACTTAGCTGAAAGGAGTCCGCTGCTTCACCAAACACTTCAGGCAGGACAATAACTGGCGCCCATGTAGAGGCGGGACCAATATAAATACACTTTCATTATTGGTCAGCTAGGGAAAACACCTCCTTGTCGCCCAATCAGTCCATACACCACAGATGATGTTGTAGCAGGGTTGTGAGGAAGGGTACATTATACACTGAGCCCAGCGAGGGATTTCCAACGGAGAACAGCCCAGGGGCCTTCTGCAGTAGCAGGAGGAAGACACTTATTGCCCCCTAGCACTGAATGACAAGACGCATGCACCAAAGGCGCAGTCCTGTGGGCCGAGGCCTCTGTTGTGATGTCACCAACGTGCCGCAACACTCTTGACCTGTAATTTAGGACCAATAATATCTCTTTGCAAAAGGTCATAACATTATGCTGCATAGTTTTTCTACTTTTGCTAAATTACAGGTTGTTAGTTTCCCTTGCTGCAGACACAAGGATACTGCTTAAAGGGTTTATCCCATGAGTTACTATTATTTTTTTTTTCATTGCTTTTTATTAGCTTTTAATTATAAGGTTACAAAAAAGTAACAATGAGAATAATGATAACAGCCAGACATTGTATCAAAAATATGGACATCTTGTAAGCATATATATAGACATATAAGGTAACAGAAAAGAGCAGTAGACACGATGAAGCTCATGACAAGAGAAGGCCGTGTGTGATGTAACATTACTTCGTTTTCCTGAAATTGTAATCTTCTCCCAATGTTTTCCTTCAGGCGTGATAGTGTTTTCCTTCTGTCCAATATTTAGAGCTTTTCACTTATTTATAGTCCAATGTCAAGATATTTTATTAAGGCAAAATATAGTGAAAAAAGGAAAAGGTATTCCTAAGACAGTTAGATATAGACAATATCCTGAAGTTATAAACATCTTAACGTTTAACATTTAAATTGTGAACTTAAAACCCTCAACCCTTGTCTAGAAGTGGGTACAACTGAAATTTGGGGTAGAGAGATAAGAAAAACCAAAGGCCCATTTACAGGGAGTGATGATCGCTCAAAAATCGCAAAAAAACGATCGTTTTAGCGATAATCGTTGCGTCTAATTGCGCGGCCATCGTGCACTTTTCGGGCACTGCTAGCTGATCATTAAATTCAGTCCAACCTAAAAATCGTCATTCAGCCTTATCAGCATTTCTCCACGGGGAGTGCTGGTAGCATTGTTTCCCCCTGGAGAACAAAGAAGCTGAATGCAGATAAGAGCCCTCAGGCTATTAACTACTTTCAGCTAAGGATTCATTTGCACACTTAACTGCTCTTAAGTAGCTGAGTAGCTACTTAAAAGTTTATGCAAAATGATCGCTGAAAGCTGTCACTCAATCGGTCGTTTGAGCAATCTTTGAGCGATCATCGCTTCGTGTAAATGGGCCTTTACAGTTTAAAAAGTCATTTGGGATTCATTGTAGGGTGGCAGTCCAATTTTAATTTCCCTAACTGACCTGCATTTTCCGAAGCGAGGTACCAATTAGTATATCTAAAGAGAGCTACACATACCATAATTTTGGGAGTGGTGAGAAATGTTTCTATAAAGGAGCTCCACTGCCGAAAGAACTTTTCGGCTTTTAAGTCAGTCTGTCTTTCTATTTCTAGTCTGTCCATATGAAGGAGGTGTTTGATCTGCTGTATGATATGCAGTATCTATTACATTTTTTAAAATTATTCAAATCACAAAAAAATGTGAGGATTTGCCTGATCTAACAGAAAAGTGAAATATTGGCTGTACCCCTTTAGGAAGAAGGAAGATGGATATACATTATTTAGTCACCATACCAAATACTGCTTAGCTTTTACTCTGGTGTTTGACCAAGAACATGGAATTGTGGATGGGCAACCCTTCTCACCTGAGTCATTAGCTCTCAGTGCACTGAAGGTACTGATGATTTGCAGATGCTCCACCTACTTGACCACAAATTTAAGCAAGTGTTGAGTCTGGTGATAGACTTAAGTTATCTTCTAGTCTAAAGCCTAATATATCTGCATACACCTCTGGCCACACAGCCCTGCTAAATAGCATGGCCCATATTTATCAAAATGTAGGGACCTCTTTGATGTGGTGCATGTGATGATTTATTCCTCCCATGATCATTATCCTATATAATTTCACACTCTCCCTTGTACAGAAAAACTTGATCACCACTGAAATGATTCCGGTTGACACTTTTCCCAGTGAGCCATTCCCTTTTTATTTAAGCATCACATTAGATGGTCCCTGCAGCAGACAAGCCTAGTTGTTCCCAAAAGGTCCGAATGCTTTAAGGATCTCATGGACTTGATTGTTGAGGAGTCTTTGAGAATATACTGAAGTATATTGAAGGGTAGGGAAAATCTAGCTACACCTAAAATCCAGCTACACCTAATGGCAGCACCCAAGATTAAAGAGAACTCTGAACCCAGTTGTTAATTCATTTAAATGCTGTCAATTCGGTTGGCGGTATTTAAATGGCCCAACAGAAAGAGGAGGCTCTCTCTGCTCCTGAATGGGGAGCCATTCGGGTTTTATGGCGGCCTGGTGCTTATGTAGGCCCACCGGGTTGTCATATATTTTTGCCTATGTAGCAGGGCTTAATAGGATAACTGCAGAAAAATAATCTATTGCAATACCGCAGTGTTACAGTATATTATATAAGCAATTAGATGATCTCTAGTTCCTATGGCGGCATTAAATAAAACAAGTTAAATAAAGTTGTTTTTAATTGCAAAAATAAAAATATAAAAGTTACAAAAAAAAAAACATTTAGCCATTTTGAACATAATAAAACAAAAATAATTAGCTGCTGCCGCATCCCGTGTAATCTGACCTATTAAAATAACTGATTCATTATCCCACATTGTAAAAACGACATTAGAGCAAAAAAACATACTACGCCAAACTTTTTTGGGTCAACCCAGTCTCCAAGAAAAAATGGTATAAAGAGCCATCAAAAAAGTTGGATGTACTCTAAAATGGCACCAATAGAAAGTAAAGGTTGTTTCACAAAAAAGGATAGGTCATCAATAGTACAACCCTGGAAAACCCCTTTAAGGGGTTAAAGAACGACCTCACCTATTTGATCATACTTGGTAACTCTTCGTATTAAGTAAATGTAGTGGGTAATGTTGTGTAAGTTACAATGCAGGAAGCCCTAGACCTTGCAAAGTTTTTATGGAAGTAGTGTACACAGCTGATATGCCTTCTGGCCCATGAAATGGCTAAAGATGATTGGAGTTGTTATCAAGAGACGGCTGCAGGGCACAGCTTGGGCGCTCTTGACAGGCAGTGTCACCATCTCCACCCAGACTACGCACGTGTCTAAACATGAGCTGCCAAATCTGACTGTTTTCTTTTCCGAACAGAGTCAGACAGCAATTCAGAATCGGACTCCGAGGGATCGGAAGATGATGATGATAAGGATGAATCTGACAGCGACACAGAAGGAGAGAAATTGAAGTTCAACAAAACTACTTCCCCTGCGAACAGCACAGCGAACAGCATCGCAACGCACGCCACACCTCTGAACCTGCAAGTGATAAAGAGTCCAAACTCTGCTCCCACCACACAGTCTTCTGACTTCCACAGCTCCTCTGCAACTCTCAGCCCCAACACGCCATGTGGTATCTAATATTTGAATACTTTCCTATGGTCTTCTCTTGCAATGATGATAATTCAGCAGTTATTATGGGGAGCTTTACTGTGGAATGGATAATGTCAACATATGATGGTGCCTCATTTATAGTATATCAGATATTAGTAAATCCTTAAAGGGAAATTTACCTATTGCTTGGATTCGCAATAAAATTGTTTGTCTGTCATGTGCTCCTTAGCAATAGATTGCAGTCTGCAATTTTGTTTGCCCTAGTCAATACTGATTTAGTTGCAATTTTGAGTTTCTTGCTGTGGAGCATAGGACAGAATGTTGAGTATCCGTTGTTCAAATTATACTAAAAGGAAGGTTTCCCTTTAAAATGGTTGTCCCAGGATAAAAAAAAATAAATCTTGTTATTTATATAGCACCAACCTATTCCATAGCGCTTTCAAGTAATTTATTTATTACCCCCTCACCAAGCTGGCTACTCATTTTACTGACCTCGGAAGGATGGAAGGCTGAGTCAACATTGAGTGGCTACCTGAACTCTGCGGGGATTGAACTCGCAACCTTCAGCTCGTATCCTCAGAATAGGGGATAACTTGCTGATCGGTAGGTGGCATGCATGGCTGCCACTCAGTTCATTTCAATGGGGCTGGCAGAAATACCCAAGAGCTTGCTGCTTAGCTATCTCCACAGTCCCATTGAAAGTGAAAGAAGCGTTGGCACAACCAGCTCTTCATTCAGTCTCCTCATCTCTGAGGTGGGGAGCTGGTGGTATGCCCACAGTGAGGAGGATAGAGGACACAGGACCCCTGTCCTTAGGTTTGGTGGGAATCTCAGTGGTGAGACCCCCACCGATCACCAAGTTGTTCCCTATTCCACAGGATAGGGGACAACTTAATGATCGGTGGGGGTCTCCCATGGCTCAAAAGAATAAACACAAAAGACAATCATTCCATGTGAACACGGCCACCAACAGGGTGCATCTCCATGCAGATGCCTTCACAAGTTGTTCAAATACAAAACGACTATGACTTTACACCCGGCAACTCGTAATCAACAACCATCAACTATTTTTTAAGTGAGTTGAAATGAACCAACTAGTGAGCGGATTATCACTGTCACCCTGCTGGTGGCCGTGTTTTCACGGAACGACTGTCATTTGTATCCGCCCTTTCAAGCGATTATTGGGATGATAGTTGTCCCATGTAAAGACAGCCTTACAAGCAGTAATGTCTCGTTTTTCAGGAGTCTTCTAGATGGAGGTCTTTCATGGGACAGATACTCCTCCAGGGAAGAAGTAATTGATCAGAAATAATATAGTATTTCTGATCAATTATATTTAAGGAGGATACGCCTTTTTTATATCCATCATGTCAGTGACCTATAGCTGCAGCGTGCAATATAAGCTCTAGAGTATAAGAAAGAAATTGCCTTTTACACATACTCAATGCACTCTTGCAGTATGCCTAATGGAGCCCTATCTTCACATTTTATATGATTGCTGCTGGAAGCTCCTTTAAATGAATCGGTATGTGAAATTCTATATCAACTGATATAAAATGGAGTTTTCAATAAGCCAAATTGAAATATCTTGGCTTAAACTCGGTCGCGCAATGTATCCCAATGTAGGCAACTTACAGATCCCTCTGCTCAACGCTTGTGGAATAGTAGTGGGGGGTTATGGGGATATAGTTATCCAAAATATGGTTAGAGATGACAGTCTATATCATTACCGTATGTCATTATTTATTGTACATTCAGCGCTAATAATTTATGCTTTATGATACCAATATGAAGGCATAACAATACACAGATTGAATATTAACACAAGTTAAACTTTATTTTTTTTAAGGTTCGGCCAAAAGGAGAAGAGTAACAGATGAACGTGAATTGCGTATTCCATTGGAATATGGGTAGGTTATTTAAAGACCTATTATCACAAAGTAACATATTTTTCTACATATTTTTTGTGTAACAGCTGCTTGGCACTTTCTACTTTACTTTAATCAGATGTAAAAATAAATGATGACATATTCTATTTTTCACACTGGCCACTTAAGAGCCTTTTCTTCAGACCGGTAGCGGCAACTTATTTTACAGCCTACAATAAAGTAAATGTTATCAACTCATTATTGCCCATCAGACAACAAGCTAGTGATAGGTTTATTCTACTGTCTGAGCCAAGATAAGCAGCTTTCACACTAACAATAGCAAAGTGAAGATAGCTGACATCGTATTCAATAAAGCCTCTTTTAAGCCCCATTTAGATGAGACGAATGTCGGGCAAACGATGCCAGACACTTGTCCCCGCATACACTCGCTCGAGCTAGTATTGCTGGCTCGCTCACAGAGCGAACAGCAGGGGGGCGGGGAGGCTGCAGGAGATTTCTCTCCTGGCTTCCCCACCCCTCTCCATTGACTTAACATAGCGGCCGTTCAATACTGAACAGCTGCTATTTATATAAATAATAATCTTTATTTGTATAGCGCCAACTTATGCCGCAGAACTCAGCGTTCAGCTCATCGTCCATAGTTTATGCTGCATAAACGATGGGCGATGAGCTGAATGATCATCGTTCAGTGTAAATGGCGGCTGTTCAGTATGTTAAGTCGATGGAGAGGGGCGGGGGAGCAAGAGGAGAGAACTCTCCTGCAGCCTCCCCACTGTGAGCCAGTGATACTCACTCCTGTGCAGCAACATGGGAGCTAGCATGTGTGGAGGGCTAGTATGAAGCGGAGGCTTCATGCTTGGCAGTTAAATACAGTGGACCCACTGTGTGGCCTCCGGAAAATGCAGAATGGAGCCAACAGTAGACCAAGCGATACAGCCCTTTCCTAGAGCCAGTGTCACTTCTATTGGGGCCCTACTAAATGGAGATTGATGGTAATCTAGCAATATGCCATCAATCTTTGTGTTGAGAGAGCCACTTTCATGACTTACTATTAATTTTTCTTTTAATACTCTCTTTCACACTGAATAGCCATTTTATTAGGGAGACTAGCCCTTTCATGATTGCATGGAAATTAGAGCTGTGATCCCATAGTACAGCATAAAATCAAGTAAGCATGTTCTCCGTGGATCAGTTTTTAGTGTGAATCCACATTAGAATGGGAAACTCCAGCGAATTTGAATGAGACCCGGTCATCGGTGCTAGACTATCCATGGCCAGGATTTCAGAAACTGACAACCTTATAGGGTGTTCTTGTACTAATGAATCGAGACTTTATCAAGAATGGTGTTATCGAAATATAAACATCCATCAAAAGGGGATCCTGTAGACATAAACAAGTCATCGACAAAAGTTGTTAGAGGAGGATGTCAATAATCTTTCTGACGAATCCCGGGGGCTTCAACTAATGCGTCTGAACGCGCAATTCATCATTCCTTAGCACGGATGGACTGCAACAACAGAAGAGCAGTTCCACAGCCTTTGCTGTCTAAGAGAAACAGAAAGAGAAGACTCTAGTGGGCAGTGGAAAAACATCGCTTAGTCAGATTTCTGTTGCAACCCTTTCTGTCAGGTGTCAACAGCTGGTGGACGTAAAGTAATGATGTTGGAAATGTTTTCTTGGCCCACCGGGTCCTCTGAAGCCCACAGATAGATGCCACTGTGAATTGCTTTGGTTCTGAAGGCCAAAAGAGGTCCAATGTGGTACTAGAGGGGGGTCTCTAATAAGGTGGGCCTTCAGTGTAATGTACATAAAGGATCCCATAGTACTCCCTTAACAAGGAAAGTGAATAAAGCTGACGTTGTGAAGCACACGAGGAAGCTATATTATTTTCTAAATTGTACCATTACAGTTGATGCTACAACATCATAAGGTAATAAAAATATAATGATCACCATCTATTCTGATTTGCATTTTTTCATATAATACTAACAAGGTGATTATCATTATGGCAGTAAGTAAAAAGACATTGCAAATGTCATAGTGAACACAGCTAGTTCAAAGTAATCTCAGGCAGGCCGGGTGAAGGTACTAAGGATCCTTGGTAACATTAAATTATTCAGCTCCTTTATGTGTTGTTTTGTGCTAGCTACTAAGAACAAAGACGAACACGTCTGTGGTTGATTCCACCGTCGCTTTACCCAATGACTATGTAATTCGTTATTGATTTAGGTATGACACCCTGTATCTTATGTAATATTTCGAATCATTTCTATAGCTGGCAACGAGAAACAAGATTAAAGAACGCCAGCGGACGGATGCAGGGAGAAGTGACTTATTTTGCCCCATGTGGAAAGAAATTCCGGCAGTACCCAGAAGTCATGAAGGTAAAACTGTCTGTGACCCCAGGATTTAGGGGACACCCGTATCTGGTCACGTTAGATAGCAACCCCATACGTTTCTGTTTGTGCTGTTCTGTGCTGTTGGATATGGACGTACATTATGATTATTTCACTCTTTTCTCATTGACCCTTAAGAGAGTTCGCGAGGCTGATATGAAGATCATTAATGCTTACGATACAGCCAAGCTGCTTGGTTGATGCAAGACGATTCATAATTAAAGGGGGTTAGAAAAACATGGCTGCTTTTTCCACAAAGTTGTGTCTGGTATTGCAGCTCAACTCCATTGAAGTGTATGGGACTAGGCTACAATACCAGACACAACCTGTGGACAGGTAGGGTGCTGTTTTTGGTATAAAGCCGCCACATTTTTCTTCTATTGCATGCCTCCTTTAAAGGAGAGCTACCAGAAGGTCTAAAATAAAGTTGTTTTTTTAGGCATTTACTATTGATGACCCATCCCCAGGATGGGTCATCAATAGTTGATCGGTGGGGGTCTATCGCTCAGTATTCCCGCTGATCAGCTAATCCTCCGGCCACTGTCAGTGCAGCCTAGCAGCACATCTGCATCGATGGTCAGAGCTGGAAACATAATAGAAAGGTTTTGCATCCATTGAAATTGATAGGAGTGATGCCTTCCATCACACTTCTGGCTGTGACTGCATTGAGGAACCAGAAGTGTACTAGGAGTCATCGCTGTCATTGATTTTAGTGGGAGTGAAGCCATCTAGTACACTTTTGCTCCTGACCACTAATCATAATGTCCGGCCTATCACAATGACAGCAAGCTTGGAGGATCAGCTGATCGGAGGGGATCCTGAGCAGCATACCCCACCAATCGGTTATTGTTGACCTATCCTGACGATTGGTCATCGGTAGTAAATGCTCAGAAAACCCCTTTATTAAGGCAACATTGCAAAACATTTGTCTAATATCATATTCCCCAACAGATGTTGTGGATATAAAAACTTCATTACCCACAATTCCTGAAAATACTTCCAGTGGTATGGCAGTTTAGTGTTTATCATAAGGACACTAAACTCAGTAACCAATCAGAATCCAGCTTTCATTTTTCTATAACCGTTCAAATTGTATTAGAAGTCGTTACTACGAGGGTCGGTGTTGCTAAGATAATATGGAGCTACCAGAACCACTTAAAGCAACTCTTATATGGGGGACACAGGTAGAGAAACTCCTCATATAGGTGGCCTTGAACCTCAGCGCAGAAATAAAATCTCTCAAAATTGTTCATATTTTTGAAACATTTTAGATTTTGTGGTAGTTCTCCTCTGCCTATAGCTGTCCTTCCTTCAGAGGCCTTGTAGCTAAAAACTAAATGTGGTCAACTCTTCTGTACAGAAGGCTTGGGCAATTTACTAACCTCCTCTTGTTGTGGAATTAACAGTCACTGTAAACCCTGGCAGGACCTTTACTATGACTTACAATTTGATGGCTACCTGTCTGTTATAACATTACTAGCCGCAGGTAGGTCTTAAAGTAGATTTAGATGCACAGATTGTGGCCCAATGTTTGACCAATCGGACTGCTATCAACCAAAATTGACACAGGTGTAGCCGTAGTGTGTGCAGAGGTAGCAGTCGTACCCGGGGACTGGTGATTGAGTATGCCCAAAGGCCTTTCTGCTGCATAAGATGACACCATTATTAGAAATGCTACATGGTAGCTTGTGTCCATTACAGATTTTACATTGGGACCCAGCAGCTTAACGTTATGACCATGGTGCTTCGTAGGACTATAAATTGACGGCCTATACTAGTCTAGCCCCAAAATGTGTGATCAGTGGATGTCAGACCAGGGGATCTCCAATAATTAATTTGGTTGAGCTGCAGTAACAGACATAGCCTTATGGATGAATGTATGTCTGTATTGAGCCCCTTCATTCTGCTGATGGAGTCGGATCACTACTGATCACATATTGGTGGCCTATGTTTAAGGATAGTCCATCAGCGTAAAAGCTTTTATAATGCCTTTAAAAGCATGCTCATTCTAATACCATTAAACGGGTTATTCCAAAATCTAAAGTTAAGAACAGGTATCCTAAGAACAGGTATCCCGTGTCCCCCGACTCTCGTCCTTGCGGGGTCGCTTCTCCCAAAGGCCATGATTTCAGACTGAACAGAACTCTGACTGCACACACACGGGTGTCGCTTCATTTCAGCGTAACTGATGGAAATTGCCAAGTGCTTGTATTGGCTATCTCCAGTATTCCCAATAAAAATAAATGTCGCAGCACTGCGTCTGCGAGAACAATGCTCCGTTCAATCTCCTCCTCAGGCTAGGCTCACACGAACGGGTCAGATTCCGCATGCGGATATCTGCAGCGGAAGTCCTGCGATCCATTGTGAAAAGTAATTGAGAATGGTCTTGGAAGATCATGGATGCTTGCGGTTTTCCGTGCGAATGTATGCATATGCGCAGTGAATCGTCCGTGTAGAAAAAAGATCGCAGACCAGGAAACTAGACCACAAAGTAGATCATTGCTCAGGTGAGTCTGTCTGACTCTTTCTCTTTCTCTCTCTCTTTCTCTCTCTCTCTCTCTCTCTCTCTCTCTCTTTCTTTCGTTCTTTATCTCTCTCTCTTCCTCTTTCTCTCTGTTTCTCTCTCTCTCTTTTTTTCTTTCTTTCTTTCTCTGTCTCTCTTTCTATCTCACTCTTTCTATCTCTTTCTGTCTCTCTCTCTCTTTCTCTCTCCTCCTCTCTCTCTCTCTTTTTCTCTCTCTTTCTTTGTCTCTTTCTTTCTCTCTCTTTCTCAGGCAATTCTGCCACCCATACGCAATGTTAATTGCTTATGAGTTGCAGGACACTTGCATCCATTGACTTCAATGGAGGCCATTCACGCAGAATCCGTGCTAAAATAGAGGATTCTGCAACTTTTCTTCCACTCGCAGGATATGCATTTCGTACCCGCGAGTGTGAAAGAAAATTCGAAAATACATGTCTTTCAATGCCCACATTTTACCTCAGATCTTGTACACCAACAGTGATCGCAGAATCTGCAATTCAAATCTGTTTGTGTGAGACTGGCCTCACTGCGGGGGCTGCAGTAAGCCTACAATGAGGAGGGTGGGGGACGCACAGGGAGTACCCCCATTCTTTGGATCAATGGCGGTTTCAGCGTTGAGACCCCCAGCAATTAGAAAGTTATCCTTTTTCTTGTGGATAGGAGATAGCTTTTGATTTTGCAATAACCCTTTTGATGTCTATGAGCATCATGACTATAAAATGAAGGAGCCGGCACTAGTAAGAGCAACACTGAACCTTCATTCTAGAGTCAGTGGGGTCCAATCCCCCCAGACCTTCACTAATAAACACTTCTTATGTCTCGATGACATGTCCGGTTCTAAAAACCTGTTGGTACGTTCTAAATACTAATATCATTGTCTCCCCTATATGTCCCCTTGAGTTTGGTTCTGTGTTTGCATCCTGTCCTGTATTTGTGGGTATATGCGGAAACCCTCCGGCCTTAGTGTTACTGTGTGTGTGACTTGGGAGAAGGGCAACAAACGGGCTGTCGTTCTTTGAAATCCTGAAGTGAAAAAATCTGTGATTTTTTCAGTATCTCAGCAGACATGGAATAATGGATATCACAAGGGACAATTTCAGCTTCAGTGCAAAAATAAGAGTGGGGGACTTCTATGAAGCCAGAGATGGACCACAGGTATCCCCTTAAAAACACATAGTTCTAGCATAAATGTAGGTAAAAAGTCATATTTCATAGAAATCTGGCTTTTCTCTGCTACTCATTATCACTGTTCCCTCCAAGCTGAACAATCTGCAAACGCCAGCGTTGGTGGTAGCGAACCGCGACTCTTCACACTTAATGTTATTTCTAGATTGATCTGCTTAGCGGGAACATTGCTCATGTGTTGGAATATAAGCTTAGTTGTCTGACATTGTGATACTTGCTATATTATCACAATATCTTCCGCTTGTTCATGTGTGTAGTAGAACGTGCCGTTATTTGTGTGTCTTTAGTACTGTTTTGTGTCTATGTTTTTCGGTGTTTGCAATTCCGTTCTGTTCCTTTTTTTTTTTTTTAGAAGAAATGGCGTCAAATGTGGCTTCTTTTGACATGTGAAAAATATTTTGGAAAGTCAACTGAAAATATGATGAAAGTCTGACTCCATTTACTACACTATAAGTCATTTCAAGGTCTTCCAGTCACTACGCGGATAGCACATAACTTACATCCCTTCTTACTGCTGCAACCTTAACCCTTTGTCTTGCATATTTCCTAACCTGAAGCTCCAAGATTTCTTGTGTAATCTTCTTATACCTTCTGTTAGACCGAAATAAGTTACTATAAAGAGGGAATTTCGTGTAAAGCAAATAAAACTACTTGTGACCACTTAAAAGGGCTTATCCCATCAAAACGTTTTATCAAATGTATGATCGTTGGCGGTGCGCTCGCTGTGACCCCAGGGTATCACGAGAATGTTACACGAAGAGTCCCCCAATGAATGGAGTGGCAGTGCATATGTGTGACCACCGTCTTTGAAGATAGCCAGGTGATGCGCTCTGCTGTCTCCCTCAGTCCCATAAAAGTAAATGCAATATCGGCCATGCATACGCACCGCCGCTCCAATTTCAAGAACTCGGGATGCGTTGCTTTCGTGATCCCTGCAGCTTCTAGCAGCCAGACTCCCAGCAATCAGAAGTTTATTACCTATTTTGTGAGAGGTGTTAAATGTTTTTGATGGGATTACCCTTTTAAGTAAATTTACTAACATGGTGGACCTCCAAACAGAAGGTACTAGGAAAAGTAAACTTATGCAACCTGCAGAATGGTCGGGCTATTAGAAGAGAAAGTAACATTACTTCTGCAAAGTTTGTAATGTTAATGAAATTAGGCTTTAACCCTTTCCAATCCACTGTCTGATGTCTTAAGACTAATGATTTAAGGCTGTACAGCTCCGATGTTGGAAGACGTCCATCGGGGTTCTCTTACTGTATATTGCCAGCCTCTCTGCTGACAGAGCCTATCCACACATTCACCTCAAGCAGTACTGGCTTTAGCCAGCATATAGCGCCGTTGTATAATGGCAGAAAAAGAGGAAGCCCCCTAGGAAAACCAGGATACAAATTGGATTGGAAAGGGTTAATCCAAGAAACCATACAAATGGTAGGTGGCATGTGGATTTTAATGTGTAAGCTAAGGTATTATAATGGTAGACCTCAAATGTGTTGCACAGATATGTCACATCGGTAATGTCAAGCTCCTTTTCATCTGTGGGAGGAGATGTAGAGACATATGGTCTTATGTACAGATGGAGCAAAGTTTAACTCGAGACTAAGAAAAGGTTCTGTGCCACAGTTTATTTTCCCTTTCAATAGCTTTTCAATGGCTTGAAGGCTACAGACACCTTCGGGAGCAAATCCTTTTTTTCACTTAAATGCTTGTATTTTGGGCTTACGGTCATTTTTGCAATAGGGTTTCATTAAGAATTCTGCATTGTTTGTCTTCTGCAGCTTCTATATGTCACTGTATGTAGAAACTGCAGACTGAATCTCAATTAGACATCTTTAAGAGTGCTGGACTAACAGCTTTGTTTCCCTCTGCTCTCTCCCCTCCTGGTTTTATGTGCTTACTTATGACCACAGCAAAGTTTCTTTAGGTGCTTTTACAATGGTTCAGATTCACACGGCCAATGCCAGCTGTATAGGGGGTAAATGATTATTAGATTGGTCGTCCCCCTTACGCTTTCATCACTGTTGACATCACATCCCCCTTTCACGCGGGAAGATGTGCTGCCAACAACGGTCAACTTTTTGGCTGCATAAAAAATGCGATCAGCCAGTGAACAAGCATTCTTGCCCAATCATCCAGCCTTGAAGTGGGAAATTTAGACTGAAGGTTGTAGATTAGGGTAGGAAATTAGCTCTGCCCAGTGAAATATCCACAATGGCCTGTTGAATTCACGCTGATATTTGCATTGTCTTATGATTGGGTCGTGCTCTTACTAACAATTTGCATTGTGCTTTGCTGTTCAGTAACGCAGTCCCGCAATAGTAGCGTTAGCCATGGACTGTACTGTTGAACGGCTCCATGTATGTATTGTAGCAGAAGGAAGCACTTCGAGTACACTTTCCTTACTTCAGTCATAGCAGCAGTCCCACAGGACTTAAAGAGACGTGGAAAGTGGATTTCTGCTTCTGACATGCTACTACATGCCTTCCTGTTCAAGTACACTATTGTTATTTCAATATACGACACCAGTATTGAGATCCGTCTTCTTGACTATACCCTGTATATTGACAAACTGTTGTTGGGCACAGCAATGGGGTATAGAGCCCTTTCTAACTACCAGTTCCCAGTCCCATACTGCCCTCCGATTCTCGTACCTGATAGCCTTCTGCTTACTAGCTGACCATGTGGAAAGGGGTTGAAACTAACTTGAAATAGGACCTATATGGGTGTTATTCCACTGTGACTGAGACTTGAAAAAGACAGCTGTAGATTCAGTGCAGTCTACAGTAACACTATTGGCTATTGGCGATACATAATAAAGTTTCATAGTAACTAACGAATCAAACTCGCCTTTAATAGTTAATTTTTTATTCCTTAGATCTCAGACCCTTTGAATAGTCCAGATCTGATTCCCTCCGATTTCTACTTGTTACATTACAATTAATAACATTTGGTCAACAGACTCAATTACTGGGTGTACTTTACTCCGCTGGGCCCACATTTAAGGGGCATCATGAAATAGTTTATTGAGATTTCTTAGAAGTTAGAAAATGCTGGAGGATCTGACAAGGAACTATCAAAATAATAAGAGGCAAAAATAAAGAAGATATATTGAAGACATCTAAGTGAAAAGGAAGCTTTAAAGATGGATACAGAGCCTTTGATTCTGGTCCTGATTAGAAGGCTACTTGGGGAAAGATGATAGGAGTTCATGTTTTGATCTTCAGTTTATAGTTTGTGAGCAGCATCGTTAGTGACTGGGCTTATTACAGCAGAGACCTTGTAAAGTATGATAAGTTGAGTTCTGCCTTCACGCGTCGTCCTTAGCAATGCTGGTGCTCAGAACATATTCCATTCATCTTACTATGACACTGTGTGATAGAGTCTTGTTTAGCGTCTCTGCAGACTTTTAAACTAGCGAGTGTTTGTATTGTCGCAGTATTTTAATATATGACTCGAAGTCCTAGAACATTCTCCGCAGTTGATACTGAACAGCTGTTACTGCCTACTTATGGTCAGCGCTTCTCTACTTGTCATCCTCTTCCTCAGCCATGTTGGTGGGGTATAACCGGGCAGGCAGTTTCAACAGAAGTGGTTCTATGCTGCATCGGCCTTTCTATAGTTGCACAAATTTCTGAATTAGCAACATAACTGACTCCTTTTGTGCTTGTTTTAGGGATGCGTTCACATGTAGCGGATTTGCTCCAGCTGAAAAAATCTGCACCAAAATCTGCAATTTTTTTGGTGTGGATTTTGAAGCAGATCCGCAGCAGATTTCACCCCTTCAGTTGAATTGATGAAATCTGCTGTGGATTCACACAATAGCTTTTCAATGGCACATAAAATAAATTCTCAAAGAACATTATCATACTCAAGTTAAACTTTGCTTCTGTATTGGCCAGAGTAAATAGGGACTAGACAGAGCACCTCTTACTCTGGAGGACATCCATGCATTACACAGACAGTCCAATCATCCTTTGGGATTGTAAAATGCATGATTTTCCCTTTGGTGACGCTGCAGGGAAATTGAACATTTACTTCTGAATCCCCTCACAAATTACAACAGAGACACCCTGTAAATATCTTATTGTCAGAGGGCCTTTCTAACAATAAGAGGTTGACTAAAACATAGAACCTTTTTGATGTTATTATGTTAGAATTGATGTCACAGCAAATGTTTGTTTTAGTTCGAATTAGTTCGAACTGAACCACGACTTTACCAATACCCCTAAAACTAGTGTATAACACTGTCCAACAGCCATCAAAGCCCTGTATACTACTCTTAGGTCACCTAGCAGTGCCTCTAAGTACTTTTGAATAGCTTTAAGGAAAAGTTAATGAAGAAAAAGAAGGGGAAAATGAGAAGAAGAGAAAATGAGGAGAATGAAAAGAAAGGAAAACAATTTTTTCCTTTCCTACTTTTTCCTTGTCCTTCTTTTTCCTCCTTCTCCTTTTTCGTTCTTCTTATTCCTATTTTCCCTTCTTCAACTTTTTCCTTCTCCAGTTTCCCTCTTTTTCCTTTCTTCCTTCTTCTTTTATTAGGTTCCCACTGAACGTAACTTTTAGCAAATTTCAACGTGAAACGGTTCAGTTCCTTCAGTAGATTCAATACTATTAGGGAACATTTATGAAATCTAATGCGGATGACTAGTCGATTTGTGCTTCCTATAACTTTCTCATTAAAGGGGGTTTTCCAAGGTTTTTGATTTACATAGAATCCAGCTCCCCCTATCATACAATAACAAATTGACATATACTCTCAAACGTGACGCCAGAGGAAGACCCGGAGCGGTGGCTTGGGATACCGCAGGGCGGTGAGAGGTGAGTATAACCTGTGTGTTATTTTATGGCAAGGACAGTTGGATTTTATGTAAATAAATCGTCAGGAAGCCCCTTTAAGTCTTGTCATTAAAAATGGATTTATAAATGTAATATATAAAAAAGAAAAGCACGGTGCATAACGATCGCCGTAAATACTTGCAGGAGGGCACAGGAATCACTTTGCATTTTTAGGTTCTGCTAATCCAGTGAAAAAGAACAAGTCACTGAACACTAATTAACCGCATAGACAAATCTTATTTAGGAAACACAAGTCAGCTCCCCTGTGCTTTACTATTCATCACATGAATTCATAAAGTGGAAATTAAATGAAGGGAAAAAACGTATATTATATCAGGTTAAAAAAATAGGCCATCTTTATGACCAGGAGCTGAACGCATTCCAAGGGAAAGTATATTTTTGCTACAGCATTCTTACAATATTTAAGCTTTCTTCACTTTTTTTTTTAAAACCAACCGGATAATTGTTAAAAACTTGGTTCCCCAATGTTTACGCTACAATGATGTACCATGACCACGGCTGCCAATCAGTAGGCAGAACCAAGACTTATCGACCTCTTCATCATCATCATGCTGTGATCAGTTATTTGTAACGCAACTATTTTTGGTTGTTTTATCTCATACGTATGGTGATTTCTAACATTTTTTGTTGTTGCAAAATACTTTTAACTCATCTACCCCTGCCATGTGCCATGTTACCCACAGCCATGTTAACAAGTTACTGCAGACTTTAGGAATCTCTTAGACCATCAAGGAGCAAATTTAAATTTTTTATGTGCCCGACAATAAATACTTCCACAGCCATCTAAGAAAAGTTAGGTGACACCAGCAATTTTTAGGCCATATTGGCTACATAGCTCCCTAGGTTTAGCTAGTCCTGGCATAAGGGGTTGGATAGTCTATGGAGCTGACCCTGAGAATGACACATTTGTTGGAGGTAAGTATATGTATGCAGTAGAGATATATATACATACACACACGTTGTATATTTTAATGTCCCTTATATTTGTATTAACACAAATTATGGGCAGCGAACATGAACTGACCAGCTTTACTGGGAAAAAATCCTCTAAAGCTGTAGTTTCTATTAAACAGGTATTCCAGTTGTGGGCAATTTTTTTGAGTTTTCAACTGATTGATCGGTGGGTGTGCGACTGCTAAGACCTCAACCAATCTTGAAAATAGGGGACTTGTCCTCTCCCTATTTTACAGTTCAAGATACAGACTCCCATTTCCATAATATAGAGGGGAATGGAGCCGCTGGTCACACATGTGCCAGTGTGTAGAATGGAGTAAAGACATAGCTGAGCAGAGTGTGCCTGCCCCATATAAAAATCAATGAAGCGGCAGCATTCCATTCATTTTTATGAGGCAGACCGGGATTGCCGAGTGCAACGCTCGGCTACAGGCCTGTATCATTGTGTGGAATGTAGCTGTGCATGCACGACCAGTGGCTTCACTGCCTACTACACTATGGAAATGGGAGCCTGCATCTTGAACTGTAAAATAGGGGTGCACTGGTTCCCCATTCTCAGAATAGGTGGGGGTCCCAATGGTCGGACTGCCACTGGTCGATCATTTTTCACCCATTCAATGGATAGGTGAAAACTGGAAGAAATGATCTACAACTGGAATACCCCTTTAAGCTTTTGCCCTTTTGTTACCGGGCTCCATGACTTGATTACCTTTTAGTTTCAATATAAATATGTTGATATTATATGTAAATTATTGATATAACCACAAAGCACATCAGTCTGTATTTGTGCTTCTATTACACTTGCTCATTTTTATTGGGCATTATTTACGACTTTCTTATTTCTCTTATATTTTTATGACTCTACTCTTCAGTATTCATCAGTTAGACTGAGAGCCATTGTGTTAGTATTTTCACTTAGTGAAGCAAAAGGAAGAAGAGAATACTAAAACTTAACTTTTACTACATTATAATAAAATTACCCTAGATAGGGTTCACGGACAGTTAATAAACAGGTGCATACGTAAAAGAAAAGCCATCATCAAGCTGGCCTAAAATGCTTAAGAGGTATGGGTATAATGCTTCATCATACGCAAGTTATAATATCCCAGAGCCATGGGTTATCCAGAGAATAACCATTTGTATAGTTGCAATCATAAACCAATATCATGCTTGGTTCAACCTGGATAACTTGCCTCTAAACAGTTGTATTTAAGCAGGCAGCTGCCCTGAAAAGGATGACCCCATAATACCTTGGAAGCTTTGCCCCAAACTTTCTGAAGTAAAGTCCCTAATAATTAAGACTGCCTTCCAATGCATTTTGCCGGATGCAGCTCGTCGGGGAAATGGAGCATTGTGCTTTCAGGACAAAAAGCATAACTTCCTGTAAGCCCTCTCAGCCAGTGAGCAGAACTAAAATGTCTTACTGTACTTGACCTATTCTTTCAGACCAAGGGTAACTGATGCACAACAGAGTGGCGTGATTACATAATTCAGTTTTTTTTAATAAATGTTACCTGTTTTTTTTTTTGGACCCATGGATGAGGTTTTTTTCTTCTGATTGGCAGCACCATCACACAGTTGGATAATCAGGCATACAAACATTTTTACAAATGTTCTTTCCCAACCATCGGCCATGTAAAAGGCTCTTAAAGGAGTTGTTCCTGAGTTAACTTGTATCACCCATCCGCAGGATAGGTAATAAAAGTCTGATTGGCGGAGATCTCACCGCTAAGACCCCACCGTACCTGAGAACGGGACTCCACTGTCCCTCTATCCTCTGCACTATAGGATCCCTGCCCCCCCCCCCCCCCCCCCGCAGTCAGGAGGGTATTGATTGGAGCAGCAGTTGCAGATGCACTCTGCCATTTCATTCATTTTCATTGGGAATGCTAGAAATAGTCGAGCCCTTCTACTCAACTATTTCTATCACCGCCATTGAAAAGAATGCAGCAGCGCCTCACATATATGACCACTGCCCCTTTCAATGTGACATTGTGGGAGAGTGCAGTGAGTCTGCAGTGATAAGAGGTGGACACATTTCCGTACAACCCCTTTAAGTTAGTCAATGACTTTCAACTGTATTGCTATGGGGAAACTCCCTAAATACATTTCCAGTACCAGGGCAACCCTGCTCCCATATGTCTCCTAAAGAAGCTTGGTATAAGGGCTGGTAAGGCATTCTATATTTTAGTCAAGATTTGTTGACAGCTTTGTCTGTCCCCATCCAATCAAGAGCAGGATGACATAGTTTTGCCCTCCATACTGTAGAAGTGACAGCTCTGCTGCTGTCTTCTGGGGCACCCCTGACTACGCTCCAGTGAGCCCTGGTTGGGAAATGCTGCCATGGGTAATGTTTCCTTGTTTGGCATATTTGTGAAGCCAAAAACATATATTTATTTCTTCATTGTTTAAATAAAAATGAAAACAAGAACATTAAGAATTGAATACAACGATCCTTTCCAGCATATTTCACATATATATAAAGTGATGAGTTATGTGCTCCGATGAAGCTACAAATAAGCACAACATGAGCTTTTATACTGCATGTGCATCTTGCTGGTAGTTGTGGTAGCAACAATGCTCTCTTACAATCACACTGATGCCCTTTTGTCTTTTTTAAGGGACTGCAATGGTGTCTTCTGAACGAGGAAGAAATTGTACCACGTATCAGAGCAATGGAAGGACGCCGAGGACGACCACCTAACCCAGAGAGGCAGCTTGCTAGAGAGGAAACGAGGATGAGACGCAGGAAAGGACGACCCCCAAACATTGGAAACCCTGACTTTGCTGTAAACGATGAAGCCAAGCTCTTGAGAAAGCTCCAAGCGCAAGGTATATTTTTTAACATTACCTCCTTTTTTTGTATTGCTTGGTCATTACATCCATGGGGATTTGGGGTGTATCCATATGGTTAGAGGTTTAGGGTAAATGTCAATTTTTGACATGAGCTTTGTGGCTGACATTGCTGCTTTTTAGTACTGAGCTATGCTTTCAGATTTAAATCTAATCCAATAATAGGCCCATCCAAGGAATTTGCTTGTTGTACCCCATATCTATGTAGGTTTCGTCCTTATAGTCTGGTTTATGACAAAAATGTAAGTATGTGCTACTGTTCATTTTCTTGCTACTTGTATAAATGTGACCAGTGGCAGCGCCCAAACTGAAAACGACAAAACCAAAGCATATATTTTTTAGGATTGATATGCCACCTGACAACCCTTATGGCAGGTATTAGTACCAAATGTTCCTGGCAGGGGATGGTGACGTAGGAGAGTAACAAACTTAAAGTGGGCCTGCTGTCTGCTCCACCCTTCAAGGCAACATTGCATATATGTCACATTACATCACTGGGTCATATTTGACATAGCCACATCAAATGCACATCCAGAATGCTCAAATCAATAGTGCCAAATATACATATAACACCTAGCTCATATCACACAGTGTCAATATACATAGTGTTAATAAGATATATATCAATAGAGCATGCAGGGTCCCAATAAACAGTGACACACAAATAGTATTGTACAGTCCCCTCTTCCGTATCGGCCTGTACTTGGTAACTAGGCTACGACTATGATACTTTTACGCCTTCTAATAAGTTCCAACCACCTACTGACTGTATCAAGCAGGACTGTGTTTGCTTCAAGGTGTCCTCTGTTTTTTTCTGGTTTATAGAAATCGCCAGACAAGCTGCACAGATAAAACTCCTGCGAAAGCTTCAGAAACAAGAGCAAGCGCGAGCGGCTAAAGAAGCAAAGAAACGGCAAGGTACAAATACGGCGCTTATATTTTTCGGTTACAGCATGCTCCATTTCACAATGCCTCCTTTACGTTTTGCCATCTTTGTTTTCTAGCTATTATGGCCGCAGAGGAGAAACGGAAACAAAAGGAGCAAATCAAGATAATGAAGCAACAGGTAAGAGTTTAAGATTCGATATAACCACATACCAAAATTCCACATGGATATGTCATTTGATGATATACGTTTATAATGTACACTAGAAACCCTACAGTTCTTCATGCTTACGAAAGCGATGCTCCTGTTGACCAGGAAAGAGGTCTTTTTAGTATATCTCATCTAGGGTAACAGCTGTTGACAGATCTTATCATAGGTTCCATCTTTGCTTAGTACTGCAAGGGTGAGACCACATGGTGTGGCTGAATGAACGTGAACAAACCATGCCTATCCACCATGGCCAATGGCCGCACGAGTCTCTTGGCAAGTTGTGTGTCCATTCGCCACCACATGTGGGCATTGTTTGGCTGGGTGTGTCCAGCTGCACATTGTGGTCTTACCCTAAGGTCAGTTTCACACAAACGTATTACAGGCGCACCTATGTACTCGAAATATGGACGAGGATTCTGGTCCGACCGGGTCTACTGACCCAATATTAGAGCATCCTGTGAGTTTGGAGCAGTAGATCCACAGTCAGGCCAGACGCTCTTCTGTATTACAGATGTATAAGTGCGCTCATAATACACTCATGTAAAACTGGCCTTAGGGTGCTATTACACTGCAAAACGGAAGCAGAGCTCCGCTGATTGCAACCAGCACCTGGACTCAAGGTCTAGGTGCCAGCCACAATCAGCTGTATGTACTAGCACCCTAAGGGACCTTTCACACGGATGAAATTTGGCCAGAGCACGTACCGCAACACATGGAAACGTTTTTGTGGATTTTGATGCAGAAACGAAAGTTTCTTAATTCTGCCGGCAATTTCACATCAAAATCTTCATGTAGACTTGTGGGTTTTGGCGCGGATATCTGCAGTGGCAGCTTCAGCTGCATATTGAAGTGCGTCCTGCCGCCAAAATCTGGCCCATGTGAAGGCGCCCTAACTGTTCTGAATAGACTCGATTTATTCATTCAGGGATACCCCATGTACCCCAACTGAAAATGCGGTACTACTACTCCTTTTCATAATAGTCCAGAGACCGTTTGTTTTGCATGCATGTGTTTTCATAAAATGACAAAAATTTTCGTTGTGTTTGCCAGGCATCCAAACTCTATATTTTCGTAAGTTATAATTATTGCTCTATACAAGTAGTAGCAGCATTCCAGCTGATCTAACAGAAATTTAGAGGGTCGTTGGACTTTAGGGTGCATTCACACAGGCAAGTACAAAACGCGGACCAAATTTGCACTCTTAAGCTTGCGATTCTGGGTGTGAGCGCGATGCATTTTTGCTTAAAAAACCGCATTGCATCTCATTTACTGTATGTAGTTGTTAAAAAAATCGCAAGCTCTTCCAGTAGTTTCAATGGTAAAAATCGCATGCAAATCGCATGGCATGCAAGTGCGGTTTTTAATAAGGTGACATAGGAAATAATGGGTGATTTCTGGAGAGTAACATTGCTGCAAAAGAAAAAGTGCCCATGTGAAATCAATGTGTTATTTTCACAAGCGAGCTCTGTCCATATCGCTATCGGACGGACCTTGCGTGTGACAATCGCCCGTGTGAATGGATCCTTATTAAAAGGGGCGGTAATAAACCAATTTGAACAATAAGCCAATCAAAACAGAACGTATTTGAGTACTTGAAGTAGATAAACAGCTCATAATGAGATCTATCAACAGCAACTAGGCTGATTGCTAATTGTTTTCAACGTAAGGTCAGAAGACCTTTATTCATACATTGCGCAGGACTGAAAAAATCAGCAATCACGGAAAGAAAAGAGTCTTTATTTTCTAGCTTATTTTGTACCTAAAGTTTTATTATCAATTAGAAATAAAAATGTTGATAAATTAGAAAGGTGCTACAGTCTAAAAACACCACAAAGAAACTCAAAATGTTTGTAGTGCATTTCATTATTACCCATTGACGGATGGATGGATGGATGGATGGATGGATGGATGGATAGATAGATGAGAACATATGACTACAGTTAGATATGTATATTGTATATACTTCTTAGGTTCTGTTCACACTTGGTTATAGTATATGTCTACCATTTATGCTGGGAGAAGCTATCAATATAGATGCCAAATGTATCCAAAGACTTCTGCGTTCCCCGAGAGCTTTTCCTGGGTGTTCACATTGGATGTAAACCATAAACACAGCAAAGCTGGTCCTACATGATCATCTTCAAGGACGCAGCTCAGACACCACAGAGACAGCTAAACAAAATAACAGCTTTATATGACGAATGGTAATAAAGTCAAAAACAAACTAGTAAAACTAGTTAGTCAGCATGTTATACAATAAGGTGCATAGTACACCCTAACCAGAGAGACAGAGATTAATTGAAACTGGAGCACAGTTAATTACTAAAGCTGTACTGATCCCACGGTCACTGATGCTGACATCAATCACTAAACCTACATACCCAGAGGAATACAAGAGCTGCACAGAACATCTCTCTCTTAAAGGTTTTCTCCAATAATTCTACTATCGATGATCTATCCTCAGGATAGGTCATCAAAAGCTGATCGGCTGCAGTCCACCGTTTAGGATCCCGGACGATCAGCTGATCGCTGGGCTTATTGTCAGTGCAGACAGAGCTGGAAGCAGATAACACTGTCTGTATTGCAGCAGCCCGGTTTGCTACTGCAGGCGCATCTCTCATTGAATTCATTAAGAGCTGTGCCAGTAGTGCCAAACCGGTCCACTGCAATGTTGACAGCACTATCTGTTTCCAGCACTATCAACACTGACAGTGGACCTGGCCATCAGCTGACCAGTGGGGATCCCGAGTGGTGGACCTCAGCCGATCAACTATTGATGACTTATCCCGAAGCTAGGTCGTCAATAGCCAAAGTCTTGGAGGACTCCTTTAAAATCTAGTTGTATACTTACATTACTCACTTCTACCATTAAGGAGACTGGGAAAGCTGGATAACAATCCTTATGGAAGCTACTCTGCCATCTGGTTTTCTCAGAAAAAGCTTGGACCTAGACGCATTCAATTTGTTTTTAATTCTGTTGACAACCTGCGCAATTTTTAGATGAGAATGTTCTTTTTATTCGCAGTAAACCTCATGATATACATGTATTTTGTATAATTTACAACTTTTTTTCATGACCTTTTTTTTCCAATCTTAGGAAAAAATCAAGAGAATCGAGCAGATACGAATGGAAAAAGAACTACGTGCCCAACAAATTCTAGAGGTATAAAGGAGTGTCCGCTGCTATGCTCTTACTGCATATTCTATATGTCATTGTGTTGTACTTCCCAGGCATGTGTCAAGATTGCAGTGTAGTACTTTAGGTGCATGACTATATAGCATTCACACTTAGGCACACGGCTGAACCTGCACAGAGGCCATCGGTGTTCTGTGTGCCTCCATTGTCACTAGGGAGAATAGCAATATGGCATCTAATCAAACTATTTATTTTCTATTAGATTCATATAGTGTATAGTAATCTCCATAGAAGTCTACTATACATCATTATTGGGCTAGTCTGATATGTGCTATAAACACCTTGCCAATATTTCATATATTTAGGTACATTCTATACAATATAATACTATACATTACATATAATATTTTGACATTCACAATGTATCTTGCCCTTCTCCATTCCTAGGCTAGGTTCACACTGGCTTTTTTTATTTCCATCTAGCTCTTCCATCATGGGGGAGGCTAAAAATAAGAAAATGCTTTACTTTTTGTGCCCTTAGACATGCATTGAAACTGAAGACCTTCACTTTCAATCCATTTGTTCATTTTTCTTCGCCATTCTGTTTTTAAAGTAAAAGCTTGACTGCCGCGCTTTTGGTTTCCAGTTTTAAAAAAAGAGCCGAAACGTATTGCAACATTTTAGCTTTTTTGACATTGCTGTCAATGTAAAATCCAAGCAGAAAGCTATTCATTTGCTTCCGTTTTTCATTTCCGTTTAGCTGCTCCCACAACGGAACAGCTAGATGAAAACTAAAACCGCTAGTGTGAATGGGCCCTTGGCTCCCAATGGAATATTACCACTTGGAGAAGTGGTACAATGTGTTATTTTGGATATTTAGAATGGAGAGATACAGGTTGAGTAGAAACTGCATGTACCCCACAACATGGTGCAGAAGAGGGAAGGGGTAGCAGTAGGTAAAATAGGAGTGGAGCACCCCCAAAAATAGATGCATAGTTCAGAGACTGAACTCCCTGGTGGTGGGAGCAAAGAAGAAGAGCAAAGAAGTTTCCCCAATGATGCAAAAGTAGTCCTTGACGTGTAACCAGCCCAGTAGAATGCTGCACCCACAAGGGTGGGAGTATGAGCAGTGAACCCTTGATATTTGCAATGATACAGAACATATACAGCAAAGGCGCATGGAACTTCCAATTTTGCCTTTTTTTATGGAAACTGGGGCATTATCTTTTATAAATGAGGTCCAATACATAATGTCCTGATGTGTGCGTCGTTGCATTTTTGCTTTACATATATTCTGACATTGATATTGATAGATTTGTATGATGAGTAGGAACAGATAGATGCTCAAGGGAGCGCTTCACTCTCTTCAATGTCTACACTGGTCTGGAGGTCAGTTCATGACACCAAATTTCATGCTATTAGTAGTGGCAGTACAGGGTATTGCAGTAATTTTTCTACTGCAGCATTAGTTTGATTTACATTGGTCAAGTAACTGGGGTCAGTACATGACTTGCCTTCACATTTTCAGGCTGGTGTTTACATTAGGTTGATTTCACAGCTGCTTTCAGGGTTGCGTTTTCTTGCTTAGTTGGGGGAGCAGGAAATGGGAATCCCCGCAGCCGAACGGCTCCGTCTCTGGACGGAACTGAGTGAACACAGGTTGAACCCCATTGACTATGATCGGGTCCGTTCGGTTTCCGCTCAGCTGCTCGGCTTTTAGACAGAAGGAAAAGTGCTGCATGCAGCTTTTATTCTTCTAGTATTCTGAGCCGGATCTGCGGTGGAACCTCCGACCGAAGGCTCAATCGCAGATGTGAAACCCAGTACCTCCAGAAAAACAGTGAATATTTTATCTACCTTTATTCCACTCGCCTCTGCACTCTCCTCCCCACTGTTCTGTCTGTTTATGCAGGGACCGTAAAGTGGAGGGAGGAGAGGGCAAGTGGGTAAGCAACTATACTGGCTGCTCTACAACTTGACTCTCCCCACTGCTTGCCTGTTCATTCTACTGTCCATTTGACGAATGTGATTACGCTTGTTGAGTGGTCACGCTTTTACTAACTTGTCTGTCTATTTGGCCATTTACTTGACCAATTTAAACTAGGCTATTGTCTTATTTGTCTTATTCAAGTGACTGAAACAAAGCTGTAATACACTGTACCACCTCTACTTATAGTACGGTGCTCCACAGTTAAAACGGATCTCCATAGCACTATAAGCACTGAAAATGCTGTAGCACTTGTCCAAACAAAGTATCTGATTGCCGGGGGTGCTGAGAGCCGGCGGTTCCATTGAAGATAATGGTCTGCCGGCACCATGAATTGTTTTTCAGGAAAGAGCTTTACATATAGGCTCTTCCCTGAAAAACAAGAATTTTGGTGTAAAAAAAAATAAAAAGACTACAAAAAATACTTGCCTGTCTGCCGCTGCCGTGTCCCCGCGGGGATGAAGAACACATCTGTCGCATGCAGCAGATGTTTCCTTCGTACCCGTGGGGAAAAAGAATTCCCTGCTGCACCTGCCACATCTGTGACAGATGCAGCAAAGGAATTCTTCATTCCTGCGGGGAATAAAGAATTCCCTACCACAGCTGTCTGAAAAGTTTGAAAAATTTCTGCCTGTTCTATTTTTGTGCAATTCTGGTTCAAAAGTCACCCATTATTTTCTATGGGAGTATAAAACAAGGATCACAATTGTATACTTTGCAAATGTTTTTTAATAATCAAAATTGCACTTGCCTGTGTGAATACAGCCTCAGTGTAGACTTGAAGGGGAACTCCATATTCAGAATGCATACATGGCTGCTATCGTCCAAAAACAGTGCCACACCTGTGGACAGGTTGTGGGTGGTATTGCAGCTCCGTCCCATTCACTTCAATAGAGCTGAGCTGCAGTAACAGAAACAACCTGTGGACAGGTTGTGGGTGGTATTGCAGCTCCGTCCCATTCACTTCAATAGAGCTGAGCTGCAGTAACAGAAACAACCTGTGGACAGGGGTGACACTCTTTTCTAGAAGAAAACAGTCATGTTTCTCTAATCCTGGACAAACCCTTTTCCAGTTTTATGTAAAGGAAGTTTCTAATATATTTTGTTCTTTAATTTCTTGCTATTCTCACAATCTCTGCTTGCTGTCAGTGAATAGAACATTGCATTGTTTACATCCTTGCCTGATGATGTGCTGTTCACACAGGTGCAGGACTTGTTACAGTGTATCTCATCTCTCTTGAGTAACAAGCCGTGTATTTGTGTCAGTTGGACATGGAGGATGAGGTTCCCAGTCTCTGGATGTAAACAACAATGTTTCCATTTATTGACAACGAGCAGAGATCTTGAAAATGATGAGGAATTGAAACACAAAGTATATTAGAAAATGGCAGAACGTTTTCTGTATTTGAAATTGGAATATCCCGTAAAAATGGCAGAATATTGTAAAATGTGATTCAGAGTGGAGTCTTCCTTTATGAGATGCCAAGACTGGATCCCATCGAGAGGAGCTGGTGGGGGACATAGACAGTAGAGAATAGGCAAGAACACTATTGAGCATGCCCTGTCATTTAACTGTCCACCAATAGTTGTGAGTTATGAAATGTATTAGTTCAGTCCCACTGGTGTAACTATAGGGGATGCAGGGGATGTGGTTGCACCTGGGCCCAGGAGCCTTAGGGGGCCCATAAGGCCTCTCTTCTCCATATAGGGAGCCCAGTACTATGAATAAAGCATTATAGTTGGGGGCCCTGTTACAGGTTTTGTATTGGGGCCCAGGCGCTTCAAGTTATGCCTCTGCGTTAAGGGCTTTAGAGAAGTTTGGGGCCCCAAGATAAACTTTTGCACCCCGGCCCATGAGCCTTTATCTACGCCCCTACTCATTCCCCTTACATGCCTTCTAAAAGATAATGCACATATGGTTTGTTCGCCCCTGGAGACAAGTAGTATATAGTGTTCATTTCATCTTTGTGTTCTGTGATCCCACTACAGAACTGTTGTTAGTGGTATGTAATCCATACATGACAGTGCACTTGTATGTTGGTGGGAAATGGGCACAGACCTCATTCATTCAGGTTGCAATTAATATTTTCTTTATGGCTGATTATTTATTTCACATGAATGACATGCAGAGACAGGGTTATGCAATAGAAACACATTATTATCTCTAATCTCATAATGTTTAATGCTTGATTTAGGATGATGAGCCGGTGCCGGAGTGTTAGTATGAAAGGTGTCTGACCTTTAGCTACACAACCATTATTTAATTGGCAGGCAAACTATAAGCATTAGCATGCAGGAGAAGTAGGGCTCTATTGTGCACTGTGTCTTGTATTGTTCTGTCACCCAGTAGGACATAAGGCTTCTCTAGCATCTGATAAAGTGTTCAGATTGTAGTTGTGCTTTTGCATGACCTTGAGACCTGTTTTGCATGCACAGGCTAAAAAGAAAAAGAAAGAAGACGCAGCAAATGCCAAAATATTGGAGGCCGAGAAACGAATAAAGGTTAGTTTAGATAAGAGCATCATTTGCAACCGTTTTCTATCTGACTTGCTTTGGTTAGGGCAATTAGACTGATTGACATGCTTTTGCTAGAATCTAGAGCATGGGTGCACAAGGTCCCAGGGCCACACAGTCAAATTGTGCTACATGATAATACTTAAAACGAATGCCAGGTTTTTATCTATCACTGTAGATATTGTAGTGATTAGTTTCATATGTTTACAGCAGTAGGGCTCCATTTTTCGAACACTGAGCTCCAGATCTCTTACTTCCTTATAGCTGCAGCCATCAGTAAAGAAATTCTGTCTACCTTCAGCCACCACTAGGGGGAGCTTACTGCATACAGCTCATGTTGAGCTCAATAATAAACCAATATGCAGTAAGTCCCTCTAGTGGTAGCTGCACAGAATTTTGGACATAAAAATGAAACCATGTTCAAAGGTGCACAATTTACTTAAAGTGTATATATTTATGGCACTGTATACAAAGAGCAGGGCCCTAGGTCCCACTTTTACAGGGAAGAGGAGACTGTCCATGCACTGACAGTTTCCAATATTAGTAAGGATGTGCTGAAGGTCCTAGTGGATCCCAATGATTAAAAGGATTGTCCAGTTGTAAACTATTGATCGTCTGTCTTCAAGATAGGCCATCAATAGTAGATCGGCAGAGGTCTGCAATCTGGGTTTTCTGCTGATCAGCTGTTTTCCAGACTGGGGTGCTTCTGCACTGAGCTAATGCCTGTGGGAAACAGACAGCTCAGTTTTCACTGCAGTGGCCAGACTTGGTATTACACTCAAAGCTCTTATTCATTTCAAGCATGTAATACCGAGCCTGGCCACTGAAGTGGGAACAAAGCTACCTGTTTCCCGCAGAAATCAGCTCCATCCCTGAGTGCAGCAGCCTGGCAAACAGCTAGTTGGTGGAGGCCCCACGTGATGGATCCCTGCTAATCTACTCTTGATGGCTTAGTTTACAAATGGACAACCCCTTTAAGTATTTATGGCATATCCTATCAATCTTTCAGAAATTTTTATAGTAGGAAAAACTTTTTAATGTAGAAATGTTATAGTTTATTATAGGAGCATGACATTTTATTATCACACTGCCTTTATGTGAGGTGCAATGTGGCTGTGACACAAAATCAAAATCATGAAGGAATCAGAGACTGTTTATTGTACCAGCCAAAGAAATAATGGGGCTGCAGATGACAGACCTCATATTGTAGCCCCTGAATAAACACTACTGTATCTATCCCCCCTGCCTAAGGCCCGTGTCACAAGGGGGTATTTGCTCAGTGAATAGAACTCATTGATTTCAATGGGTTCATTCACATAATCGTATTTTGCACAAGCATTTCGTTTGCGCAAAAAAAACTAAGCATGCTTTTTTTTCATGTGCATTAGCCCACGAAAATAGGGCATATTGAATAACTTAATTTCCCATTTCAATGAATAGGCGCATTCTTGCATGATTTTTGGTGTGCGCAAATTCACACCATTTGCGTGCACAAAAAGTACAGTAAAACACACACATGTGCAAGCAAATACGCAACGCCCATTGTGCACATACGCATCACAAATGCACGCATAAATGCGCTTACACCTGTGTGACACCCGCCTAACCTTTCTCTTAGCTCTTGATCCCCTTCAGACACCTTCTGTTTCTTTGCTGTATGTCCTAATGCTTGATAATAAATAATAGTCCCAGTGATTGTAAATTGTACCCGTGCCCTGATCCCAGACTGCATTAAATGGCATCGAGGGCCCCAGGACTGCACTAATTACATTATTTATTTACCTGTGACTCATAATATGCAATTAATGTAGCTTTAATTGCAGTCCCGTGTATGCCAAAATGGCATGTCATATAATATAATCCAAATCACAAAACCGGTTCTTCTGTGTTGAGAAACCCGTGTCTCTAGAATGAAGCCCAGCTGCAGCCAAATCTGATCAGGATGAAGTGCATGGTAAAATCTGGTTTGGAATAGTTAGGTCTGTCTATACTGTATATGGACCCCATTGTATTCCCAATGGAATTGGACCACATTGATGAATGGTTGAGGTTCATGGATATGTACATTACCTGAATTTGCCTTTTAGTGAACACATTTTAAATTGGTAGAGAAGGCAAAAGGAGATTGTCCAGTCTTGTATTAGTAGAGCTTAAAGGGGATTTGCCATCAAGTCTTTACAATGCAATCTTAGGCCTCTTTGACACAGGCAATGCGTTTTCACATTGGCCGCATCGCGGGTGAAAATCGCATGAACGGAGAAAAGCCTTAATCAAGTCGTGGATAAAATTAGCGTTTTCTCGTCCATTCACACGACCTGGTGTGGCTTATATACACCGCAGCCTGAAATTCCATTGGTCGGCATAAATCCTCAGAATTACTTTTAATGCCTAAACAGAGGCACCTGTCATATTTTTGTAGCATTGAACGCTGCTAAACTCCCACCCCCTCCCTTTTTTGTCAGCTCCCATAGAAGCCTACGGGAGCAGCCAGCGTATTATATCCGGCAAAAGATAAGACAAGATCTATCTTTTCTGGCCGCGTATAAAATCATCTACCGTATTCGGTTGCCGGTGTCCGATCTTTCCCGGCGCAACAAGGCTAAAAATTGGCCATCTGAACGAATACATTACAAATCAATGCTTCAGTTGGGTATTTCCGTCAGCCCCTTTGAAATAAATGGAATGGTGGCCATGCATGCTCAGCTATCGTTCTATTCATTCTGACATCACTGTGGCGGGAGAAGCGACCCTACCTATCAGGCTTAGGGGGACATGGGGTTCCCGTTCTGGGGATTGGTAGGAGTCTCAGAGGTGAGATCCCCAACGATCAACAAATTGTTCCTTATCCTGTGGATAGGGAATAATTTGTGATCCGGGTACAACCCCTTTAACCCTTTGCAATCCAATTTTGGATTCAGGGTTTCCTAGGGGGCTTTCTCTTTCTGACATTATACAATTGTGCCGTCTGCTGGCTAGAGACAGTATTGCGGTATGAGACATGCTGGACGTCCCCGATAACATAGCGGCCAGTAATCTACAGTAACAATACCCAGCCGGACGTCTCCCGACATTGGAGCTATCTATACAGCCTTCAATCAGAATGTCTTCAGACGTCAGACAGTGGATTGGAAAGGGTTATTATACTTTTATGCTTCAGTTCCTCACCATCTGCAAGGTGCAAAGTGAAAATACAGACTGGTGAATTGAAGCAAATTTTCCCCAAATAAATCACAATCGTGTGGATGATTAAAATTTTATTTATTGAATTATCTTAAAAGCTGACAAGCAAACTACCTTTCAGGGCATTAAATCCCCTTCATCAGTTGAGCTGAGATAAAAGGTCACTGCCCACCAAACCCTCCAGACCGTACATGCCTGGCAAAGTGCCACTTGTCCACACCTGCCGGCACCCGGTTCACATTTTCACCCTGACATTTTATCCCAGATCAACTGATGAAGGGGTTTTAATACCCCGGAACATATTTTATATGCTGACTTCTATTATAATCCACGATTGTAGTTTATTTGCAGAAAGGTTGCACCAATTCACCAGTCTTTCACCAGTATCTTCACTTTGTACCAAGCACCATTCCCTGCTTCCGCAGGGCAACTTCTGATTGGGCAGCACCTCCGCTTAAAACAATGGGTTGTTTTTAGAGATGAGCGAACCTACTCGGCCACACCCCTTTTTCGCCCGAGCGTTGTGATTTTCGAGTACTTCCGTACTCGGGCGAAAAGATTCGGGGGGCGCCGTGGGTGAGTGGGGGGTTGCAGGGAAGAGGGAGAGAGAGAGGGCTCCGCCCTGTTCCCCACTGCTACCCCCCACTCCGCCACGCCCCCCGAATCTTTTCACCCGAGTACGGAAGTACTCGAAAATCGCGGTGCTCGATCGAGTAATTACTCGAAACGAGTATACTCGCTCATCTCTAGTTGTTTTCTTAACCAATTTAGTCCCAGTTATACTACGTGGGCATGTTATCTATCCAGATCCATCTGGTCTTGCTCCATCTTTTCTCCTCACTATCACTCACCATCTTATTGAATAGGAATATTCTTGCTCACATCCATATCCTGAAAACCAGTTCACACCTTATACTTCTCACAGCTGAGGTTTTGCTATAGTTTTATACAGTCTAGACAATCTTCATCCAGCAGCTACACAAATCTCTCTTGTTCTTCAACTTTACTACAAAGTGTCAGTGCAGGTAAAATGTATCAATTTCGAGTCCAGGTTGGTTCGCTCACAGAGGACTGTCTAGACTGAATACAATATGAGCAGGACTAGGTGCATATGAATTTACAGCCCCTGGGTGTAAGTAAAAACATTTCCATACCCTTATATAGCAAGTAAAAATGGTGTGAAAATGAATTAGAGTATGTTAGAAAGTTACCGAACTGTTAAACTGTATTTCAATAAACATGATAGAAAGGAAAACACATAAAACATGTCCTGCTGGGAGGTTGGACAGACTAGAAGAGCGCAGTTTATAACCGTAAAGGCAATATATACCAATATATTTACCATCTGCAGATGAATGGATGAAGCATGTGTGTATATAGAATGTAGAGTTTTCCAGTCTCTACAATTGCTATACATACAGCATTTACAGTATGTCTCATAGCCCTTCATATCGATTGCCCTCATGTTTACCTAATAGTTGCCCTGAATATTATTTTTACTGTTTTCTTTTACTCGGACTCACTTTCATGAACAGTTAACAGAAAAACAGATTGATTAAGGAACAGGAAGGGCAGACGCTCCAAATTTCTTATGTTTAACCATAATTTGGCTTTAACTTATGTTCTAAAGACATGAACAATGTAAAGCATCTGTACTTCTGTATATTTCAGAATATACAGAAGAGTATAATTATAGTCCAACTTTTGGCAAAGATTTTTCGGAATGGAATCCACATAAACCGGCAAATGCAATAGAGCTGAGTTTGTCATCAAACAGTTTTTATTTGCACTTTGAATGTTCTGTGCAATAAGATAAATCAGCAGATGTTTCTGCAGTCCTATAGAAAACCAAAGGTAATGTTCATTTTCCATACCATAACACATTGTGCCAGATGACCCACTCAGCTTTGTTACATCACTACAGCGGCAGTCTGCAATGGTCAGTGTAAGCTACTGCTCTGCTTTGCCATCTGCTGGCTAGCTAGGGTGAAGCAATGACTAAAATTGTAATTTTGCAATTATTCATTCAATCACAGTATAGCAGAAGAGGGGAAACGTTAAATAAGCAATTCACGGGGAAACCCCTAAACAAATAACCTTTACTAAATAAATATATTAAAAATTGGGCCAATAATTATGTACAAATGCTCTTCTGCGAGTGGCAGAGGACACACACTCAGTTGTCCAATACCAATTGCATATGATAGAGAAACAAGGGATTCAGAGAAGATAGCACTGGTCTGGTATAAAAAGTCAGATACATTGCCAGAACAGAATATTCACCCCAGCGCATTAATCTAAACTCCCAGTAAGGAAAAAGTGATGAAAATCTCCTTATGAAAAGATAGTCGAGTAAGTCCCTACCCAAAAAGTGAAAGACCCCGCTTAGATTCATCAATGATAGTATTCTGATAAATGTTACAGCTCAACGCCTTTCTCTAGTAGATAGTGTTAATCACCGGGAGCCTATAAAGCTACTATCTTTCACGTTCACATGTGTGTATTTGTTTATTTTATTTTAGTGACCCAATTTTTAATATATTTATTTAATAACGGTTATTTTTTAGGGGTTTCCCCAGTGAATTGTAATTATTCGTTACCCCGTTGTTAGGGGGTGCTTGTAGTCTTTCTCCATCAGTGCCAGTCTTACATTAGGTTGGATGGTACACTATGCAGAATTTTTTTTTCTGGCACCTCCATCATAAGAAAAAATAACAATATATATTGCATTGATAGGCTGTTTGTCTGTATTCTGCTTGTGCATAGAGCAGCAAAAAAGGAACATATCCACACTAAAAAAGTTTAGTGAATATATACTGCACTAGAACCAAACTCATGACATGGATACAGCACCAAAACAAAGCTCAGTCTGTAGAAATAATATCAAAACCAAGCTTATAGCATAAGAATAGTACCAGAAGCAAGATCATAACACACATAAATACAGCACCACAACAAAGCTCATAACAGCAGCAGGTTGGCAGCGGCACCTCAAAATATCAGAGGAGCGCCAGGATGAGGATGATTCATATAGCTCCACAAGATGCTGCAACTAAGGGAGAGATCATCTGGTTGGGCGGACATAAAGGAGCAACCGCCCCCAGCCTACATCCGCCTGGTGCTCCCCAGAAGCCGAAGTCTGGTGCCCTGTGTGACCACATGGGCCACACATATCTAAGGCCGGCTATGGTCTCCACTGTTTCTTGACTCTTCCAAAAGCATGTTTTTTTGTTTTTTTTCACTCTGCTTATCTAGTCAAGTATGCTAAAGTTAAGGCAGTTTGAAAACATGTTTTTCCTAAGCAATCCTAGTTGTTTGTCTATGGCTGTTCTCACACCTACTTTAGGGCTCATTTAAGCGTTTCCATCCCTCTGCTCTGTTTTTAAAACTGAAAAAAAAAGTATTTATTTTTTTCCCCATTGATTTTAATGGGGTTTAAAAAATGGAAAGCAATGGAGAGGCTTCTGTTTGCTTCTATTCCGTTAGGTTTCCATTATTTCGGATGGAAAAATAGCGCAGTCTGTAGCATTATTTTTCCATCCAAAAAAATGGATACCTGATGGAATAGAAGCAATTGGAAATTTTTTTTGTTTGCTTTCTGTGTTTTTTGTTGTTTTTTTTAAACCTCATTGAAGTAAATGGGGGGAAAAAACTAATCATTTTTTTTCTGTTTTATATCAGTTTCTCTCTTCCAAAAATGGAGAGAGTGGAAAGATGGAGACCTGAACCGAGCCCTAACGCAGGCGTGAAAGCAGCGTATTTAGTTATTTAGAATGGAAGACACAATTAATTCTGTATTCATTTAGTTATGGAGTTAAACATTTATATAATTGATTCTACTAATACAAAATATCTGTTTTCTTCCTAAAGGAGAAGGAAATGCGACGTCAGCAGGCCGTTCTCTTGAAGCACCAGGTCTGTACTTTTCTTATTTTAATCAGTGCTATGTTAAATTACATACATATGTTAATATTGTTAAAGTGTAGCAGTTACCCACATGTGATTGGAAGCTTCCATTTTGCAAGATAGCTTACTACTAGAGATGAGCGAGCGTACTCGCTAAGGCAAATTACTCGAGCGAGTAGTGCCTTATGCGAGTACCTTAAAAGATTCGGGTGCCGGCGGGGAAGAGCAGGGAGGAACGGGGGGGAGATCTCTCTCTCACTTTCTAGCCCCCGCTCCCCTCTGCTCACTCCCGCAACTCACCGCCTACCCCCTCCGGCACCCGAATCTTTTGAGACGAGCGGGCAAGTACTCGCATAAGGCACTACTCGCTCAAGTAGTTTGCCTTAGCGAGTACGCTCGCTCATCTCTAGTTACTACCCAAGTGATTACATAATTGGGTCACATGACTCTGTGGCTCCTATTACAGTAAAGGGAAACATTTCCCATTTAATCCAACCAGAAAATAGATTCTGTGATCTGATTGGATGCTTTGGATCTTTTAATGTTTTCTTTTGCACAAATTTTTTTAAAGGAGCCTTATTTCTTTCTCCCTGAAGGGTGTCACTAGCTCCCAGATACTAGTACCAAAACAGCATTTCTCTATATGTACCGGATGTATAATGTATTGCTACTCCTTTACCTACTTTCTAGTGGCAGTATAGTGGAATATCTCACAATAGGTAGAATAATTGCACCGTATTTCCTGCTTACGTATTACCTGCCTTGCTTTGGTTTTGGGTGCTTCTGGGGGTAATTTGACTTTTTTTTTCTTCACAAATGGTTATTTTGTAATCTGCATTTATTTCTGTTTCATAATGATGTGCCAACTCTTTCTACCAGGAGTTGGAGAGGCATAGACTAGATATGGTATGGGTATGTTTATTTTTGTACGTCTTAACACCGCATCGTGATTTTTTTATTTTTTTTTTGGTTGTGATATGGTTGTCCTAGCAATGCATAAAGTGTAGCACTGGCTGCTGTCATACGACATCTTCCCCTGCATGGCTTAACAGTGCAGTGCATTGCATACATCCGCTAATTAACCCAGGATAGACTAATACATGTCACACTGCTGATCTAAAGGCTGTATCTCCGTTAAGCTGACAGGATTATATTTAGCTGATTGTGCCCTTGCACATTTGCATAAAGAAAAAAAAAATAGAACATTTCCTTTCTAAATTCCGAGCTTGATATTACTAGCGATTCTTTGCACCAGATGTATTTATTGAGAGGCATACATACATTAAAAGGTGCAGCATCACTAACTTTATGCACTGCATCAAAGGAGCGTCAGTTGGATAATCCTTTTATTTTTACATTCATGCATGTTTATATTCTTCATGAACAGTCCTCATGTTTACATACACATAAAGAGCAATTCCCCAATGTTATTACGCACCTGCAGACATCAGCAGATACAGCCAGTGCAACGCAGCCATGTATTGCTATAATCTACAGGCTGTAGTCTGCTGACAGGTCTGCTGTGCAACCCTGGGGAATTTGAAAACTTCCTGCAGCCTCGTAAAATAGAACTGCAGCAGAAGGAAGCATTCATAGTCATAATGTTCTATTAGGGAATTGCCATCTATGCAGTTCCTTAGCATATTCTTTAATCTGACCTCAAGAGCAAGCTTTAATTTAGGCAAATAGACTCCTAGTTGGATAAGCCGTTAAAAACCATGCCGCAAATGGGCAGGTCACCTGCACTTTGTGGACTAAACTATTATACATAGCAAGAAAGGGTATTCTATTCTTTGAATGTCATTTAAAAGTTGAGTAACTTTGTAAAGACATTGCATATTTTATCTTGTACTGATCCGGATTTATTAACTGTAGTATATTCCAGAGCTGGATTCAGAATTCTGCAGGCTTCAGAGCTGAAATCATCTAGCATGTCGTACTGACTAAATGTCTAAGAAGAGGTTGTTCTAGGAAGTGTAGTTTTTTTTAGACTGAGAGTCTGTAGATCTGTCAAAAGACAAGCTTGCGGTCTGTTGTCATTGACAACCAGCAAAATTTGGAATGAAGCTCTAGACCAGTGATGGCGAACCTCTTAGAGATCGAGTGCCCAAACTGCAACCCAAAACGCACTTATTTATCACAAAGTGCCAACACGTCAGGGGGCGGGGCTTATAACGACGTAT
Source organism: Eleutherodactylus coqui (assembly GCF_035609145.1). NCBI lineage: Eukaryota > Metazoa > Chordata > Amphibia > Anura > Eleutherodactylidae > Eleutherodactylus > Eleutherodactylus coqui. The sequence continues at coordinate 87,318,762 of NC_089844.1, forward strand.
GATTTTACCCCTATCATTCTAAAAAGGACAGGGCTGCTTCAAAATAGACAGCGTGCAGATTTTGACTGCTTTTGGATGCGAAAATGCTGTGGAATTTGCTACAGAAACTTCCGCTGAGGACATTCTGCAGCATTTCCACCTCTTGTAAACATATCCCAGCAGTGATAGTGACCCCTCCAGAGCAACTCCAGTGATAATAGTGACCCCACCAGACCGGCCCCGGCGGTAATAGTGACACTGCACAGTGGCCCCCAGTAGTAATAGTGACTGCCAGATGCCTCCTCCCCTGCTCTTGTGGAGCCAAGTGGAGACATCGGGGGAGGGCAGGGGGAGGATCCCGGCTGCACACTGACGTCACAGTGTGCGCCTGGATCAGTGCCGCTAGCAGTGCTGAGTGAATGCCGACAGGGGAGCCGCAGCCGCCGCTGGTATTCACTAACATGGTGAGCGGCTGACGGCAGCACGTGCCAGCAGGAAGGGCTCTGCGTGCCACCTCTGGCACGCATGCCATAGGTTTGCCACCACTGCTCTAGACTATATTACAGGCTATAGCTGTTACTTCCAAGCTGGACTCCTAAAACGCCTCATAAGGATCAGACATAATAGTTGTCCAAAAGGACAGCTATACACTTTAGAAATCTCAGAGAACAAAATGAGTAATACATAACTAGAGGGGGAAAAGGGAAATATCCCTCTAACGTACTAATACAGCAAAAACCCTGCCTAAAGCAGGGTGATTATCCTGACGAGGGCGGCCCCACTTCTGGAACCTGGGGGTTTCCTAAGCTGTCCCTAGATGGATAAGGGGATGACAATGACCAGATGTTAATTGCAATATACACCATAGTATAGGAAGCAGAAGGAAGAATGACATCAGAGGGATGAGGACTGGATTAGGAATTCACTAACAGAGGAATAACTGCCACCCTCTGAAAGGAAGGGCTGGAATATATATTCCATAAGAGTGACTGAATGTCCATCTGGGGACAACACCTGCCCTCCAACAAGTCAGATCAAATATCAGATGGATGTAGACTGGTCGGTGTCCAGTGCCAAATGACAGCGCACATTCGCCACTGTCACATGGCTTGGGCTGAAGTCAACTTTTCTGTGTTGCGGACGTAACGCTGCGATATCAACATGGCCGGCATGCTGTGACAGTGACTTAGGATCAGTACAAGATAAGTAATGCAAGATATTTACAAAGTTATTCAGATTTTCATGTAGATTCTATCTATAAATAATCTGTAAAATGGTTTTTCGAGGTGGGCATAACCATAGAGGTGACGGCCCCCATTTCAGCCAATCTGTTCAGCCAGCATTTATGCTTTCTATCCTGTTAGTGAACTTACAACAGAACATCGTGCTGCAACTGACCATGAGTATACTTTGTGCAATTTATTTTTTTTTACACTGTCTTCATTTTTCATTGCTTTACTTTTACCGCTTATGATTGTGTACCCGCTTTCTAAACCTTGACTAAAACGTGCACAACTTGACCTTATGTGCCTTGTATTTATAGCATTCACTGTGACTAGTGTCAGTGCTAAATCTGCAGCTCTCAGCTTCATGTTCACTAAATGCCTTGTGTATTTTATTATTTTTCCAACGGCGAATGTGGCTTTCTGTATCTTATTCTGCCTTTATCTTGCTAGGAACGAGAGAGGAGAAGACAGCATATAATGCTTCTGAAGGCTGTAGAAGCTCGTAAAAAGGCAGAGGTAGGTGAAGGCAATGCAATCTAAGTTAAAGGGATATTCCTATTTTATAATGTTAGGGCACATCACTACAATTTTCCATAACATTATGATTGTGGGATCCAACCTCTGGAACCCTGACAATCGCAACAATGAAGGGACTATCACTTACCATCATGGGAATATCCCTTTAAGATGAGGATCCAAACAGGTCTGTACAGTTATTACAAACTTAATTAAAGGAATCATTGTTATTGATCGCAGCAGTGTAAGAGATGGTAAAATGTGCAATTACAACAGTAAGCAAAATACTAACTATCACCTGTCCGTCTGTGAGTGAGTGAGTTACATGCTTTGCCCCATATCACATGACGATGGCGTCATCACAGGTCCTTCATCCCTGTGCAGATTACAAACAGACTACATGCCCTACAAGCCCCACGGCCTCAGTTGCTGTGGCATGCTAACGACCACCTGTCTGTAAGTGAGTGACTGTGTGAGTTACATGTGAAGATGCCACTCTAAATACTAATGACCACCTGTCTGTAAATGAGTTACATGCAGCGCCTGACACCAGCTGTGTGCTTACAGAATCTGCTATCAGTCACCTGGGCTCTGAGCTCCGCCTCTGATCACATGACGGTGACATCATCACTTTCTTAAAAACCTGCAGAGTCAGACAGCAGCCGTGACTAAGACTGTGACTAAGCTCCCCATAGTTGCCCTATGACTTATCGCCTAACGCAGGAGCGATAGTTGTTCAGTGAATGGAGTGCAACGGAGAGCTCTTCCAGCCACTCGCCTCCATTCGTTGTGAACATGCAGTTGTTCAAAGATGAATGACTGTCTGTTTATACTGAGCAGAAACTAAGTGACCAGTGACTACTCAGCAATCTCTTGCCTCATACTCTGCTAGGTCCCATGTTTACACGGGACAACTATTACCAAAAATCGCTCGTTTGAACGATTTTTCGGCCAACCCGTGTCCCATATAAAGCCAAATCATCTAAGCAACTAGTAAACGAGTTCTCGCTCAGTGTAAACAGGCAATCGCTCATCTCTGAATGACTGCCTGTTCACAGTGAATGGAGGCTAGATGAGATCTCCAGAGCACTCTGCCTCCATTCACTGAGCAACTATTGCTCCTGTCTGAAAGCACAAGAGCGATAAGTCTTATGAAGACGGTTGGGCATTTATGCATTTGTCGGTCGTCCCATGTAAATCCACCCTAAGGTAGATGAGCTTGTTACACCCCCTGGCACTCAGAGTATTTGCCCTGCAAGACTGCCCTAGCCACTTTATGCACCTGGAGTAGTACTCGCAGTTCGCCATTATAAAGGCCAATCAATGGCATTACGGTTTACATGTACACTGTCATTTTTCCTATAGGAGAGAGAGCGTTTAAAACAAGAAAAGCAAGATGAGAAACGCCTGAATAAGGAACGTAAACTTGAACAACGCCGCTTAGAACTAGAGCTGGCCAAGGAGCTTAAGAAGCCAACTGAAGATATGTGCTTGGCTGACCAAAAGGTATGTGTATGTAGATCTTCTAGTACAGACCCTACACACCTGTAAACCATGTTTTACCAAGGGAGTCTGATCTCATTCAGATATTTGTAGCTTTTAGATGCCTTTCTATCACTAGACCGAGAGCTTTCTTGTTGCTTCTTTGGTTTTCGGTTGAGCAAGGGGAGAATTGGGTTGGGAGCGCCTACCTCTCTGCACTTCAGTAGTATCTTAAATCCACTAAGTGTTGCGAATTCACTAAAAATAAGGGGTTTTACATCTGGCTTCACCTATGAAAACAAAAACTTGCAGGAACTTGGATGTAATGAGGTCACTGCTGTTTTGCTATATACAGATGGTATATATCTAGCGTGACTATATCCTTCTAGACTAGTCAGTTTACCGCTTGTTTCAGTGTATGGGCATAATACTATTACTGTTTGTTTTCATGAAGATCTAGATATTTGTCTTTTTTGGCAATCTTAAGAGCATGAGAGGTCCCATCAAAATTAGGAAATATGTTACCTAAATGCCAACTTTACAGTTTAGTGCTTTTGCTTATGTTTTAACATGACTGGCAATTTGATTAAAAAGATGCTTTCTCACACTTCTTTTTCTTCTTTCAGCCCTTGCCAGATCTGCCACGTATCCCAGGTCTGGTCCTGTCTGGTAGCACATTCTCCAACTGTCTCATGGTGGTACAATTCCTACGTAACTTTGGAAAAGTTTTGGACTTTGACATCCACAATGATATCCCGTCTTTGAACATCTTTCAAGAAGGCTTATTAAATATAGAGGAAAGTCTGGGAGAGGTTCTAGATCTGCTAGTAAGGCTCCTGTCTGCAGCTGTGTGTGATCCTGGAGTTCCTCCAGGATATAAGGTAAATTTGCAGCTTTTTCAGCAATTAGATATTAATCATATGCGATTCCTAGACCAACATAGAAAATAGACATTGATATTAACCATTTCATCACCCTAGACCACCAATTTACTACTAAGTCACTCTAAGGCTGGATTCACACAGGGCGGATTTGCCGCGGTTCTGCCGCAGCAGATCCGCCCGCGGCAAAACCGCCCGCGGCCGCTAATCTCGGGATTAGCCAGCCATGTGGACGAGGTTTCTCAGAAACCTCGTCCACACGGGACGGCTAATCCGCTGCAGTAAATCCGTCTGAAACCGCAGCCGCGGTTTCAAAAGAAGCAGCATGTCTGTTTACTTTCGGTTTTTTGTTTATTTATGTTACGGCCGCGCTCTCCTCTATGGGAGAGCCGGCCGCAACGGAAAAGCATGTGGCCGGACCGCGGTTTAAGCGGCGGTTCTCCCGGCGGAAATCTTCCGGTTTTTGCTGCGGCCAAACCGCGAGATTTCCGACGAAAATACGCCCCATGTGAACCCAGCCTAAAATGTGTCTGACAGTCATCCTCATGACTATCGCTCTTGTGCTTTAACACAGGAGTAATAGTTGTTTAGTAAATGAAGGTGGAGCGTGACGGAGGTCTCTTCTACCCAACTGCCTCATCGAGCCCGAAGTCGCTCACTAGTCAATTTGTTTTCAGGGAGCTGAAACAAAGCAACTAGCAACTACTGAGTGATTCCTTGCTCAGTATCCTGTTGGCTCCTGTGCTTACACAAGACAACTATTGCTGGAAATTGCTTCTTTAAGCATTTTTTTTGTCCAAAAGTTGTCCTGTGTAAAGCCACCCTACAAGGATATTACAGATATGTAGTATTACTGACCCCTTAAACCACCCTATGAAGCAATGTAATACTTTACTTGTAGACAGTGAGTATAATTGGAGCTTTAGCTTGCCTGTGTGGTGTTCCCGGACAATGATTTCTGGAAGTATTCCTGAGCCCATACAGTGATTTACATTACAGAATCATGCCTGTTCTGAATGTAGCGACATCTGACGCCCTGTCTATTTTGAATCATTGCATCCTTTCTTTTATTTACATTTCTTTACATTTTACCCAGCATCACAACTTTTTGGGAATTTAGGCTTGTATGCCTGTACCAGCTTTTACCACCAATATTTTTTCATGACCAGACTTATACTATGCCAGTGAGCTATCAAAGTTCTTCATGATAGACCATTCATATTGGATTTGTATAGGAATTGTTAATCGCAGATTTATAGCTATATTATGTAATGTATTTGCTGTACTTTTACATGTTTTCTTTTTAAGGCTAAAACTGCTCTGGGAGAACATTTGATGAACATCGGCATCAATCGTGATAACGTGTCCGAGATCCTTCAGATCTTCATGGAAGCGCATTGTGGGCAGACTGCGCTGGCTGAAAGTCTTAAGACTAAATCCTTCCAAGCACATACCCCAGATGAAAAGGCATCAGTGTTTGCTTTTCTAGTAAATGAACTTGCCTGTAGTAAAAGTGTTGTTAGGTAAATATCCTTTCAGAATTAGATTCATTACATTGCATGGATTTATGGTCCGTTAAATATTAAATAATTTCTTTTTATTTTCAATTTTAGTGAAATTGACAAAAGTTTAGACCACATGTCCAATCTGAGGAGAGACAAGTGGATGGTCGAAGGGAAGCTTCGCAAGTAAGTTAAGGCCCATTTACACCAGCAGCTGATTGTTGAAACATCGCTCAAATGACAGTGACAGCTTTGAGCGATCATTTTGCATAAAGTATTAAGTAGCTACTCAGCTACTTAAAGGGGTTGTCCCGCGCCGAAACAGGTTTTTTTTTTTTTTAACCCCCCTCCCCCCCCCCCCCCCCCCGTTCGGCGCGAGACAACCCCGATGCAGGGGTTAAAAAAACAAACCGGAGAGTGCTTACCTGAATCCCGGCGGTCCGGCGTCTTCATACTCACCTGCTGAAGATGGCCGCCGGGGTCTGCTCCCTCCGTGGACCGCAGCTCTTCTGTGCGGTCCATTGCCGATTCCAGCCTCCTGATTGGCTGGAATCGGCACGTGACAGGGCGGAGCTACACGGAGCCGGCATTCTGCACGAGCGGCCCCATTGAAGACAGCAGAAGACCCGGACTGCGCAAGCGTGGCTAATTTGGCCATCGGAGGCCGAAAATTAGTCGGCACCATGGAGACGAGGACGCCAGCAACGGAGCAGGTAAGTATAAAACTTTTGATAACTTCTGTATGGCTCATAATTAATGCACAATGTACATTACAAAGTGCATTAATATGGCCATACAGAAGTGTATAGACCCACTTGCTTTCGCGGGACAACCCCTTTAAGTAACAATTATGTATGCAAATGAAGCCCTCACTGAATGCACTTAATAGCCTGAGGGCTATTATCCTTGCTCGGATCCTTTGTTCTCTAGGGGAAACAATGCTATCAGCACTCCCCGTGGAGAACTTCTGATAATAGCGAAGGATGATTTTTAGGCTAGACTGAATTTAACGATCAGCTTGCAGTCCCCGAACAGTGCACGATGGGCGCACATTTACACGCACTGATTATCGCTAAAACGATCGCCGATTAGCAATTTTTTTAGCGATCATCGGCTGGTGTAAATGTGCCTTTATTTTTGGTTTTATTACTAATTTATTTAATTAATTTTATTACTTATTGACTTTTTAAATTACGATAGTTTTGCGGTTTTCAGAGGAACATATGCAGGGACATTTTTGCATTGATATTACAGTTGCATGTCCCAGCATTACCATGGGTCTAATGACCTAAACTAGCTATATCATAAGGATTTTATGGTAGTAAATGGAAATTTTGGCAAGAAGGAAGAGCATTTTGCTGATAAGAATGATCAGAAAATGCATTTAAGATGGCCATATGTATTAGATGAATATTGGCCAATCATCTAATCAGTATGGCGGTGTCGAGCAGTCAGCTGAGAGCTGTCTAAAGTGTATGGCCATTTTTAACCAGACTGAAATGACTTGACAATCAGAAATATCATTAAAGTCATACTGCTGAGTTTGTAAAGCTCATAATCCTCACAGATTGTAAGAATGAAAAGGTCCCAACATTTATAGGTTTTTGTAACTACGATTCATTTTACTAGACTTCTGATTTGTACATACTCAGTATTGCTGGGGTCCAAACCAGTGGTCAACCACTGATATGGCTCAAATACATGATTATCAGTTTGTCATAGGAAAAACCTCTTTATGGGCTCGTCCCAAATTATTACATTTGTTTAACCAGCAGTGCAAAGTACATATCCTATGCACTTTCTTTTATGCACTTTCTACTTTGGTACTGAAATATAACTTTGGTGAAAGTCATTGAAAGAAACAACTTATTATCATTTTATTTCATCACTTCAAAGGCTTAGAATAATACATGCTAAGAAGACGGGAAAGCGAGACTCCATTGCTGGCCCCGAAGGAGGAGAGGAGCACCCCTCACTGGGCACCCCTACACCTGGCCGGAAACGCAGACGGAAGGGTGCAGATAGTGACTTTGATGATGATGATGAGGATGACACCGATGACCCAGCAGATGAAGACGACGAAGAAGATGAAGATAAAAAAGGGAAGAAATCTCAGAGTTGTGATGATGAGGTACACAGCAATTATGTGCATTGAGTCATTTCAGTTTGTGTAGTTATCTGGAATAATTGGAAATTATGCATTTATTTCCTCCACTATGCCATCAAAAATATAATAGATATTTATAGAATTTATACTGTTTGAAAGCCACTTGAGACAGTTCCTACCAGTAATTCACCTTGGAAACCCGATTTGGTACCTAGATATCCGTAAGAGTGTTAACCCTCCTACTGATTACCCCAGGCTTTGTTCATTCAAAATCCAAAGGACATTACAATTTTGGATGAACAGAACTCATTCTATTTGGTGTCATTTTAAAGCCAAGATTTTTTTTTATCCCACTTCCCCAAAACAGGAATAAAAATTGAATCAAAAAGCTGAATACACATCAAAATAGTACCAATAAAAAACGGCAAGTCTGCCCCCAAAAAACAAGCCCTATCAACGGAAAAATAAAAATGCTCTGGTCTTAGAATGTGGCACCAGAAAAAAACTTTATATAAAAAAAGTGCTTACCGTATATACTCGAGTATACGCCGAGTTTTTCAGCACTTTTTTTGTGCTGAAAAAGCCCCCTCAGCTTATACTCGAGTCAGGGAAGAGTTAAAAAAAACAACTCCATACTCCCCTCCCTGCCGGCGTCTGTGTTCCCGGCGGCGGTGCGGAAAGCTTCTTTAGAATTCTCCCCACTGTCATCTCCCTGCTTGGCTTTCAAATTCCCCGCCGTCAGCGCTGTGAAAGGAAGCTCTATGATTGGATCGAGCGCCGGCCAATCACAGCCGGTGCTCGATCATTCACAGCCCATCACAGTGCTGACGGCGGGGAATTACAGAGCCAAGCAGAGAGGACAGTGGGGAGGATTCTAGCAGATTGCCGCACCGCCGCTGGGAACACAGACGCCGGCTGGGAGGTGAGTATGGAGGTTTTTTTTCCCAGCATATACTCGTGTATAGCTCGGCTTATACTCAAGTCAATAAGTTTTACCATTTTTTGTTGTAAAAACTTATTGACTCAGCTTATACTCAGGTTGGCTAATACTCGAGTATATACGGTATATTGTGCAAAAATAGTAAAACATAATGAAACCTCTATAAATTTGGTGTTGTCACATGGTGAATGTCATTAAAATAAATCCCAAAAAACAATGGTGGAATTTCCTTTTTTACATTGTGCCCATCAAAAATTTTTAGTAAAACTTATTCAATACATTATATGTACTTAAAATTGGTTCCTATAAAAACTGGAACTCGTCCCACAAAATACAAGGCCTCATACAGCTGCATTGATGAAAAGGCGAAAAAGATATGACCTCTGGAACACAAGAGGGGAAATGGTTTACTAGATCTTGAGGTTAAAATTAGTTATGTCACTAAGACGTTAAAAATGGACTCAAGATGATTGAGTTCTGTGCCAAATACATATATTTATAAGACATAAATTCAAAATCTGCAATAAAGAAGTGACATTTCTGGGAGGGTTTTTCCCAATTTTAATGTGACTCTTAAGAGATTAAAAGGGGGTTTTCTACGGAAGCACAATTTTTTGAAAGTAGGTCAGAATGCTATAAGAACTTAAAAAATGTATACTCCCTTCACCCATACCCTCACGGCTCCCGTTCCACCAGTGAGCAGTCCCCTGCTGCTCTCTACTTCTGGCGGCAGCAGCAATAATGTCATCAACATCAGGGACATGTGACTGCTGCTGCCAATCGCAATTTCATGTCAGGACATCATCATTGCTGCCACTGCTGTTCGTGGACACCAGTAGGGGATTGGGCACTGGTGGAACAAGGGCAGCGGATAATTCGGCTGAAGTGAATATGTTGTCTTGAAAGTTTTTTTTTTCATTAGGACAAAATCCCATCCCCCAGCTAGGCCCTGCATAAAATAAAAAACAAGGGTATACTTATTTCTCCTGGAGTCCTGGGACGAAGCTGGATAGTTGGCACAGGTATTCGGTGGTGACTTCTGTTTAGTCAGACAGCAGAATCACTTGACTGCTGCTGCCAATCAGAGGCTGCAGTATCACCATCTGCGCTCCTGTGTCAGTGCTTATATTCTGGGTGCTATGCTGCCAAGAGTTTGGGGACTTGAAGCTGCGGCCTCTGATTGGCTGCAGTGGCCACATGCTTCCGCCGTCCGACTACCTGGAAGTCACCACAGAATACTGGCGGTAACTGTGACCTGCGTCCAGGAGAGGCAGGTATACCCTCATTTTCTATTTTATGAACTGTCAAGCCGAATGACAAAACTCCCCTTAAGGTTTTTACGACACTTTGACTTGCTTTTAAAAATTCATACTTTGCTGGATAACTGCTTTCACTTGAAGCTCCTGGACACCTATGCAAAATCTGTAACATGGAACATGGCCCCCAACTACCATGTGGCTACTACAATCAATGTTCTTTTAGAATGTGAAGTATCCAGTTCCACCTCACGCATACAGGCCATGCAGGTGGGGTAGGTGGAATGACCACTGGGATGTTGGTGGTATAGCTACACTGTTGATAGACAGTCCTCACCAGGGGAAGCTCCATATTGATTTCTGTTAGGGGCCCTCCTCTCCTCACCGTACACTCCTGAGAACACTTGTCACTTTTTTAGCTTTCTGACTTCATTATCTGGGGAAAAGTCCGGCTCTGCAGCTTGTCAGTCTTCCGAATTCTCCAGTGGTCCATTACTTTGCCACAAAGGGGTTTCTGCAAATGTAATTTCCTCTCCTTTTCTTGTTATACTTTGTTTCAATAACTATTAGGACGATGGTGATCAGACGGCTACTGTAGAGGAACTGGAGAAACAGATTGAAAAGCTGCTGAAGGTAATTAATGGATCTCATTGTCTTATTATATAAAATGTAACATTCCACGGCTTGACACTTTATAGGACTCCATACAGGCTGGTACTAGAGCGCTTCTTATAAATCCATATCGTGTTTTCACAGCAACAGAACCAGTACAGGAAGAAATTGTTTGAATCATCTCATTCCTTGCGCTGCATGATGTTTGGACAAGATCGGTATCGGCGTAGGTACTGGATTCTTCCACAGTGTGGCGGAATATTTGTGGAAGGCATGGAGAGTGGTGAAGGTGAGGGTCTAATCAGGAACTTAGTGTTTATAAACACAGACGGAGGGAATTTATGATGGCCGTGCATCGAATTTAGTTGTAAAAAAGTTGTATGTGTGCAAAAATATGTATTTTTTAATTTTTTTCCCTCCATCCTTGACACTATTCTAAATGTAGTGGAGACTTTGCAAGAGGGGCAGGGCACCAAGAGCTGGTACAAATCTATACCAGCTCATACCCCGCGTACATTTGTATCACGCATGCATGGACTGGCCGAAGATGTGCCGAATTTATTAAGAGGCATCTACTCCAGAAGGGGACTACACTAAGACCCGGTCTTGAGTAAATGTGCCCTGTGATGTGCTATTGTGATTTGTTAAAAAAAGGGTAATGCTATCTTTATGGGAGGTAAGGCTCTGTTCACATCATGTCTGAGCCTTCCGTCAGCCATGTACATTGGGAGTACTCCCTGACGTATACCTTAGGTGGAAGGCTTTGACATATGCCACTCTATGTTTCAGCATGTGTTTACCCCTCTATTTTCCATTTATATAGGGTCTCTTTGTGTTAACCCCTTCATAGGTCTAGAAGAAATGGCAAAAGAAAAGGAGAGGCAACGCCACATAGATAGTATCCAGATAAAAGAAGAAGTGATGGAGAGCTGTGACGAGAAGCCTAACTGTGTGAATGTTACTACTGGGGAACAGAAATGTCTCAAGGATAAAGACAACACCAATTTATTCCTCCAGAAACCTGGATCATTTTCTAAACTCAGCAAACTGCTAGAAGTAGCAAAAATGTCCCCTGAGTTGGAACTTGTAGCCCCAAAGCCAAGTGTTTCACCAAATGGCTGCCCTGTGCCTTTCCAGAATAATACTAGGAGCACACCCATCAACCTGCAGGCCAGCACGTCCCAAAGTAACCTTGAAAAGACAGACTTAAACCCATTCACTCCTGTAGTCAGTGGTTCTGGAAAGTTTTACAACTCTCCCATAATTCCCAATGAGCAGCTGCTGAAAACTCTTACCGACAAGAGCAGACAGTGGTTCAGTCTTCTTCCCCGAACACCCTGTGATGACACTTCAGTAACACATGTAGAGTATTCCACCTCATTAGCTTCTACCAGACAATCCCACCACACTTCTCAATCCCCTTCACCAGTGCCATCACCGGTCTTGAACTCCTCTACTATACAGAACAGTTTGGGACTCAGTCCATTTACAATATCTCCACTTCAGGTTAGTAGCTCACATTAAAATGTAGTTTCAAACTTTTCGAGATTTTCTACTTAAGTGTTTAAAAAAGTTGGAATAGACTATAAAGTGTGGCTTTGTAAAAGTTATTGCTAAGAAAGCTTCAGTTTAAAGTCTGCTAGCAAGAAATTAAAAGTTCTTTGACATGGGCCGATTTTAGGGCAAGCACCGATTGATAATATACCAGTTGATTGGCGCTCATTCAAAGGGCTTTAACACAAGCCGATGGAAACTGTAAGGATGCTATGGCAACATTTCTCTGCCGCAAAATGCAAGCAAAGAAATGCTGATTGAGGCCGGCACCTGGATTCCTCATAGAGATTGAATTGCAGAGTACAGGTGCTGACCGCAATCAGTGGAGCTCTGCCTGCGTTCTGTCAGCAAGAGATGTTTTGTGTAATAGCACCCTATGGGGGCTGAACAATTGTTAATATACTGCCAAAATTGGGTGTGTAAGAGGCATAAAAGGGGTGTCTGAACATTAACTATTGCATGGCCTGAGGGGACGGTGCATGATACTGGGATTCTCATTTGGATGTTTTCTAATCCCTGTTTTATGCTCTGCTACTTGGCCTTGTATTACACACTCACAACACAGTACGTTTACTGTGAAAGCCATTATTTTATATCTGTGCTATACTGTGGATTCTCTGACACTGCACTGACCAACTGGCGATTATAAGTAGTAAATGGAAGTATGAGCATTGAGCAACCTATAGCGTAAGGTGGATCTGACTCTAATTCTGAAGATTGCCAAGTTCAACCCACTTGGATATTCCATAAATGTTAAAGGGAACCAGTCACGTCCGATAAGCATCATAAATTAAGTTTTGGTACACATAGGACAGGGACCATGGAGTCCAGGAGTATACTTCTTGTACCTATCTGGCTCCCCGTTCCCACGCTGTCACCACTGGATGTTGGCATTGGGACTCCTTTATTCAATCAGTATGCAAACTCCCATAGAAAACAATGTGTTTGCATGTACTGACTGAAGTTAAAACTGTCACGCTGAATGACAGATCACTGACTTCCAGGGGTGATAGTGAGGGAGGGGGGATCCGGGTAAGTTTAAGAAGTACACCCACACATTCCACATTCTCTGTCTTGTGAGCACCAGGTTCACTTTAAAGATGGGAGTACTCCTTTAAGACTAGAAAGCAACAGGACCCAAGGGGAGAGCAAAACATCCTGAGCATACTGGGAGAGATTTACAATACTAAGCTAAATGCCCCAGAATCCTCAATCAATTTCAGCAAAAAAACTGGCGTGCATACTTGCTCCATATTTACTATGTGTTTTGTGGCTTAACTGGAAGGGGCATGGCTTTAAATGTGACGTGCAGAAATGGCACTAACATTTTGGCACAAAGTAAGTTGACCAATAGGTGGTATAACGTTAGACAAAAGTGTCTACAGATGTACCAAATTGATCATCATTGACTAACCACCGTGACAAATTTGGCACATCTGTCTAGTGTAATATTAGACTGTCTAAATGTTAGACGGATTTAGTGAATCTGCCTCATTGCACTATTTTACTACAGAGATGCAATGGAAGGAATTTATTAAGACCGGCATTCCATACGCCATTCTTAATCTAAAGTGTGCTAGAGTTATGAAAGAGCCCATACACCTCCAATACATAGCTGCCGGCTGAATGCTTATTTGTCAATCGCCATTTCTCCCAATTTTCCCCACACACATGTACACTCGGTTCAGAGGACGGAGCAAAAGAATCTACCATTGAAATTCAAAATGACGATCTTTCTTTCCTCCAACATCATTTGTTGGAAGACCGCAACATACACATAGTCATGGGATTGTCCCACCGTACTCAGTCGGTTTGGATGACTTTTCCCTAAGGTGCATGGGAGTCTTAAAATGGACCAGGTTGATTAAGAGGCGCACACATGGTAACCAGTTTGGCATATCATTTGTCTGTGGGCCAGCAAGTCAAATCTATTTAGATTTGTCCTATAATTTACACCAGTTTCTGGTGTAAATTCTAGTGAATTTATTGAGTGGCGGTAGGCCTACTCCCCTTTGCTGTACCCTGTTCACTTTCTAGAAGAGCGGCAAGAGCAGTTTAAAAATGAAAAAAGTTTCATCTTTTTGCATAAACGAAGTATGTGCCAAAATTCACCATTTTTCTCTGGCACGAAGGCATCGATAAGTTTGCCCCATAGCCCAAGATGTTTCATTTTCTGATTTAGATTAATAAAATAGATACCCATCTCTCCAGTATAACATTATTCACAATTTCTACTTCTAGATGAAGCCTGGTTTACCCCTCATGGGACTTCAGTTTTGCGGATGGCCGTCACCAGTTGTACCAGGAAATCTGCCTTTTTCTTCTCCGATGCCAAGCCCAATGCCGAGTCTTGGACTTGGGATGTCTGAAGGAAATGGGCATGCGTTCATCACCCCAAATGCTCAAACCAGCAAAAGTGAATCTCCTGTGCCACAAAGTGACAAATCTGTCTGCACCCCATCTCCTGCTGTAGAATTACCCAAACAAGTAGATTTTCCTAGCCCTCGACCAATTCCACAAGGTAATTCTGCATTTTGCTCTTTTCTTGTATACGTAGTTTAGCACATATCTTACATGTAACTACAACTATTTTCCACTTACAGATTTTAGGAATTGTTTAGGTCACTTATTTACAGCAAATGAAATGTTTGATTTCTTGGCTCTTTATGTCAGAAAATATAGAATCCGTGTAACATCATCATCTCTGCTATGTTTTTTATAGAAATGCAGTTTGGCTGGTGGAGAATTACAGATACTGATGATCTGAAATCTCTACTGAAAGTATTGAACCTCCGAGGTATACGAGAGAAGTCTTTACAGAAGCAGATTCAGAAGCACTTAGACTACATCACCCAAGCCTGCTTAAAAAATAAAGATTGTAAGTCTTCCATTCTAAGCAGGCAGTGTTTTTGCTTAAAGGGGTTATCTGGTCTAGAGTTCCGATTTAATAAAATAAAGGCATGTCCCTTATCAGGATGATCATCTCTTAGCCCAAGTGATCAGCACCTATACTGAGCACCTCTCATGCTGAAGGACCCAACATGCCTGTGAATTACATGGATAAACCATTGATTTAACTCCCTAAGGGGTTTTCCATGCATTTTTTTTATTGCTGACCTATCCTCTGTTGACAACATAAATGCTGAAATCAACATTGATCGCGGCATGTAAGGGGTTAACAGCAGGGATCGGTGTTCTCAGCGATCCTTGCTAGTGCTGCAAGATGTTAGGTGTCAGTCACGATTGGCTCCTGCTGTAAATGGTGCAGGCTAATCTCATGAGCCTGCAGCTCCATATGATGTAATTATACATCTTCTTGCAGTAACCTTTTTTCACCCAGGTTGTACAAATGTGTCCTGTGGTGGGAAAAGGTTAACTAGGAACTGTGTAATGCCTGTTTACACCAGTGGTGGCACTGCAGGGAAATTGAATACTTGCTGCTAGATTCCTCCATAGATTACAGCTGACTGCTCGACGTTTCGGCAGTGGGACAACTTGTGATCAGTTCTTAATTGGGAAGACTTTCTAACAAAATTGGATCTTTTAAAGAAGACCACCCCTTTAAGACATGATCTCCTATGTTTATCCTTTCAGCTTATCATGACATTGCTAAGATATAAGGCTAAAAGGAATTAGGACTGTGAAGAATATTAGGGTACAGCCTCTAAATACAGTCTGGGTACTGGGTTTGTGAGATAGATACACGATAATTTTGTTAGTTTTTTTGCATCTTACCATTTTAGAACTAGGGATGAGCAGATGTATTTGGTTAAACTTGTGATATTTAAGATACTCTACTTTAGACAGCCTATACAAGGAAAGCAATGGATGTGCAATGATTTCAAATAGACAGAATTTCAGATAGCCCAAATCGGACATTTTTAAGGAGGGGTGCAAGCAGCAGGACAAGAGGATGTCCATTTAAATAACACAACATCCCAATTCAGGCATTGTCATCTAAGTGAATATGAAAAGCTTATATATTTCAAATGATCGAAATGACCCTCCGTTTCCATTGTTGTTCATATAGTTATCATAGATACAAAAGGACAGGATCATGGGGAAGTGACCAGAGATGTGGTGGAGACCTGGTGCATGGAGGATCATGAGATGGAGGTGGATATCGCCATTCTCCAGCAGGTGGAAGATCTGGAGAGGAGGGTGGCTTCCGCTAGTCTACAAGTGAAGGCAAGAGTTTCCGCTTGTCAGAAAGAATTTACTGCATATTCTTAGGTTTTGTGTAAACTGTAGTGTGATATAAGAGTTTAATTACTTCAACTTCAGTTGGGCATTAAACTGCAGGGAACGGTGAGCTTTACGGCTTGTGTTCTACTATAATAAAAAGCACCAATAAATAATAGAGTATGTCTTTATGCCATGGGCAGACATGCCATGTGTGCTTCCTGTGCCGTAGGTAAGAGGGGCGACTGTCGCCTGCTTGTAAAGGACTGAGCTACTGACATTCATTCACAGTTATTGGTGGTTTGCTAGAGAAACATATGCTGAAATATGGCAGCCAAAGGACCTATAATACTGTTCTTGGATAGGGGGTCTTATGCCTGTCTGTCCGCCCCTGCTTTATGTTAATCTTTCTTTCAAGTTGTTGAACATTGCTTAGACTCTGTTCACATCTGCGTTCTATTTTCCTGTTCCATCGTGGAAAATGGAATCCCTGACAGAAACGGATTTGTCCAATGTCAAAACTGAACTACGCTGGACAAGCTCCATTGACTGTAGTGGGGTCTGTCCAGCTTCCATCATGCCCTCTGGCATTTTCCCAGACAAAATACTGCAGCATGTTGCGCTAGTTCGATCAGGATATTGGGAAAGGATCAGTGCCAAAGCCACCAATGCAGATGTGAACTGAACCTTAGTTATAGCTAATAATGGGAAAGCCCTTCCAGAGGCTGGAATAGCACATCTGCCTAGGTCGGACTGGCCAACCAAAATACCAGAAGATCTAATACATGGGTCTGAAAGATCTCGCAGAAGGAAACAACACCATTGGGAGCTGGCTTTACATATCAGGGTCTAGACATATGTTTCCTGTGCAGCAACACTGCCACTCCATTCATCTCTGTAGCGCTGCCAAAGCGGTGCAAAATACAGCAGTCAACTATCTCCAACAGTCCCATAGAGATGCCTGGAGCGGCAGCATGCATACTCAACCGCTGCTCTATTCATGTGGAGGGATATGGAACACCCTTTTCTCTTGGTCCATGGGAGTCCCATACTCTGATCTCCACTGATCACATACCAGACCAGGGATAACACCTTAAAGGGCTTATCACAAACTCTAAAGTTATTCCCTATCCATGGGATAGGAAATAACTTTATGATTTTTGTAAGTCCCACCGATCCTGAGAATGAAGGTCCCTTGTCTAACTCTTGTTGTCACTGTCAGATTGAGTGAAGCTCTGGCCATGAAAGCGTAACTTTCACTCCATTCATTTCAATGGGGTTGATGGAAATTGCCGAGTGCTTGTACTGAGCTATCTCGGGCAGTTGCATTGAAAGTGAATGGAGCTGCACCTCGCATGCACGACCACCACTCAGGGGTGCAGTACGTCCGCAGTGAGGAGAAGGTGAGAACACAGGGCAACTTATTGGTTGTCTGACCCTCGTCATCATTTATGGGAAATATACTCAACCAGACGAGGACTTCTCGTTTTTTCTAATATTGTGATTTACGACTTTCTTCCTCCGCATTCGCTGGAAGCTGAACATGTAGTGGAAAATAAATGGCAGAATGTGTTGTAACGTTTTTCTTGCTGCTTAGGGCTGGATGTGCCCGGAGCTCGATTCTGAAAGGGAAGACTTGGTTTATCACGAACATAAACCTGTTGCCAAATGGCATAAGGAACATGACGGAGACCACACAGGAGACGAAGGACGCAATTCATGTGCTATAGAACGGAGGAGTGACAACCCACTAGATATAGCTGTAACCAGGCTGACTGACTTGGAGAGGAACATTGAGAGAAGGTATCTGAAGAGCCCCTTAAGTACCACCATTCAGATCAAACTGGATAATGTGGGCACAGTTACTGTCCCTGCTCCTGCACCATCTATTAGTGGTGATGGTGACGGGTAGGTCATTGAAATTAATATATATATATATAACCAATCACTGTGTTTCTTTGCTCGGTGGAGCTTGTTATTTCCTGCCTGGTTTTTTTCTGTAGCTTTTCCTTTGTCTTTTTACGATCATGTAATCCTGCATGGTGCTTTGTACTATAACTTTTGTTCTGTATGTCAATAATCCTGCAGAGTCCGTGCTCGGCCTGTACCTTACTTGTATATGATTATCACTTAAGTTTCTCAGCTTACAGTCAACCTGTGCTCTACATTTGATTCATTTGCTTTAATGTTGCATAATACCAGCTTTTATCTACGTTTTTTGTCACTGCTTGGCTTTAAATGTAACTTATTTATTGTCAGTTCAGAGGAAAATCACTTCATCTCATGTATGTTATTATCAATCATCGTTCCTGCAGGACTGAAGATGACATTGCTCCAGGGCTGAAGATCTGGAGGAAAGCTCTGTCGGAGGCCCGCAACGCTGCACAAGTATCACTCTGCATTCAGCAGCTTCAGAAATCTATTGCTTGGGAGAAATCCATCATGAAAGTTGTAAGTTGCTCATTCCTGAAATGGTATTTCCTTCTCTATTGGTCTTCAGAAGTTTTTTTTAAGAGGACTTTCATGTCTGGGTTAGTACATAGCTGCATTCCCCATAAATTAACAATTCCAGATCCTTTTTTTCTTAGAACTCTCTGTTGTGAGGTTCCTCCATTGTTCCTCCTGGAAATGTATAAGTCGATTGATTACTGGGTATAACCATTCCCCTTGTTAGTAGGGCGTGTCCCTTTATACAGACTGTCAGTGTCAACACTGATTGGATATTGTGTGGACACACCTCCTTACCAAGGGGAGTAGTGATACCCAGTTGTTAATTTACTGAATTCATGCATTTCCAGGAGGTGCAACACAGTTCTAAGAAAAGTTGCTCCAGGTCTGTTATTTTATGGGCAATGCAAGTCAGAAGAGATTACAGGTTCCCTTTAAGTATAGGTTCAACCTTGGTGAAATTGGATAGCACATAGGCTGGTTTTCTATAACTGGAAGAGTGCATTAAGGTCTGGAATCCATAGCATCATTTGAGAAAAAGGATTAATTAATCTCGCAACTAATGGAAAAGATCTGACAATGACAATACAATGTGATCTTGGTAATTCCCTGATTTTACTATGACTTGCACATGGCCATATGAATCCTGTGTCTTACTGAAGGTTCACTTTTATGTATATTTCCACCTTTGGGTAATCTTAGGTCTCAAGTCCAAGCCAAGCTTATTTTGCATTAGATAGTACTTCTTACTTAAAGAGGTTTTCCAGAACTAATCCAAATCTAATGGGAAGGAAATGGTGGGGGAAAAAAGTAATACTCACCGGTTAGATGTCCCCTCCAGTCCTGTGCAGCCCCCTCAATCCCTGTCACTGTGATCCTGAAAGAAGCAGCAGCAGTCTTCAATGTACACATGGCTGCTCAGTCAGTCTGGCTTCAGCGCTGATACTGCCATGAAAGCATGTAACCGCTGAAGCCAGTGATTGGCTGAGCAGTGACATGTACAACAAATGGCAGATGACCTCTACAGCCTCTTCCGGGATCAGAGCAGCTGAGACTGGGACTCCAGCACTGGACTGAGTGGTGAGTGTGGCTTTTTTTAATTTTTCCCTTTTAACCCATTCCCACCTATATATTTTTTTATTTTTGAAAACCCATTTATGCAGCTTTGCAACCATCCCATAAGATCGGACAGTGTCATTGCATTTTGATCTCCGTTATCCCCTGATTTTCTGGGCATGGCCATATGGAGCCAGGACCTTACTGTAGGTTCACTTTAAAGTATATCTTCACCTTGGATTTCTATTCTAAGTCTTTTGCATTCTTCAGGACTTCTTACTATTTGATCTGTTGGCCCACATTTTCTTATTTCGATCTCACTATGCAAGGTAGAAAACTAGGTTGCTGCCAAAATTCAAAGTATATAAAAAAAATGACCAAAGAATTCTACAAAGTAAATGATAATCTTTTTTGATAAATACCAAACTATAGCATGATACATCTAACATCTGTTGCTTATTTTCTGAGGATGTGATGACACTGCAATGAATGCGCTCGAGTTAGTTTTTACATACCGTAAATCCACTTTGTGTCTTGACCTTTCTTAGCAGATCTGCAGATATAAATGTGTACATTGTCCTGCTGCTTTCCTTTTATGAGTCTTACGTGTGTTGCAGTACTGCCAAATATGCCGGAAAGGGGACAATGAGGAATTACTACTTTTGTGTGATGGTTGTGATAAAGGATGTCACACCTACTGCCATCGGCCCAAAATCACAGCTATTCCAGAAGGCGACTGGTTCTGCCCTGCTTGTATTGCTAAGGTAAGACATATTCCCCTGCACATTACTTTGGGACATTCTATGGCTGTGATATACTGTATGAGTTCTGGAGCTTAATCCAGTTGCAAGGAACCAATGTAATTTAAAAACAGACGGTTAGACCCCTTCACCTTTTTTACATCTTGTTTTGTTGTGTCCTTGTGCAAATTTTAAAAAAAACAAGTTTCTTTCCATCATTCTGCACTTAATACCCCATAATGATAAAGTGACAACAGAATGTTAGAAATCTTTGCATTTTTTAAATGCAAAACTAACATTTTGCATTAACTTAAGTATTCATATCCTTTGGTATGACACTTGGAATTTAGCTCTGGGCATCTCCCATTTCTCTTGATCATCTTTGAAATGTTTCTACACCTTTATTGGAGTCACCTGTGGAAAATTCAAAAGACCCACCCCTGCCTATATATGATCGCACAGCTCACAATGCATATCAGAGCCAAAGCGAAGACATGAGGAGGAAAGAACTGTCTGTAGAGCTCAGAGACAGGATTATGTGGAGACACTGATCTGGAGAAGGCTACAAAAAAATTATCCTGCACTGGAAGTTCCCAGGAACACATTGGCCTCCATAATTCTTAAATGGAAGAAATTTAGAATAACCAGGACTCGAGCTAGCTGACCCACCAAACTAAGTAATTGGGGGAGAAGGGCCTTGGTAGGAGAAGTGACCCAGAACCAGTGGTCACTCTGGCTGGGCTCTAAAGATTCTGTGTGCAGATGGGAGAAACTTCCAGAAGGTCAACCATCACTGCAGCCTCCACCAATCTGGGCTTTATGATAGAGTGACCAGAAAGAAGATTTTCCTCAGTAAAAGATATATGAAAGCTCACCTGCAGTTTGCCAAAAAACACCCAAAGACTCTCAGACTGTGAGAAACAAGATTCTCTGGTCTGATGAAACCAAGATTTAACTTTTTGACCTCAATTCTAAGCATTATATATGGAGGAAACCAGTTACTTCTCATCACATGCCGAATATAATGCCTACAGTAAAGCCCGGTGGTGACAGCATCATGCTGTGGGAGTGTTTTCGGCGTTTGGGATGGGGAGACTGGTCAGGGTTGATGGAAAGCTGAATAGAGCAAAGTCCAGAGATATTCTTAATGAAAACCTGATCCAGAGCGCGAGGGACCTCAGACTGGCAGAAGGTTCACCTTCCAACAAGACGATGACCCTAAGCACACAGCCAAGACAACACAAGGGGGCTTAGGGACAACTGTGTGAATGTCCTCGAGTGGCCTAGCCAGATCCCTGACTTGTAACCAATGGAGCATCTCTGGAGAGAACTGATAATTGCTCCACAGACGGACCCCATCCAACCTGACAGAGATGGAGAGGATCTGCAGGGGAGAATGGCAGAAAATCCCCAAATCCAGGTGTACAAACCTTGTGGCATCACAGCCAAGAAGACTGGAGACTGCAATCTCTGCCAAAGGTGCTTCAACGAAGTACAGGGTGTGAATATTTACTGTATGTCATTGCAAAATGTTAGCTTTTCATTTTAAAAACATTTACAAAGATTTCTAACATTCTGTTGTCACTTTGTTGTTATGGAGTACTGAGTGCAGAATGATGGGGAAAGCTTTTTTTTTTTAATTTGCATGAGGCCACAAAATAACAAAATGTGAAAAAAAGTAAATGGGTCTGAAGACTTTCCAAATTCATTGTATATCGGTCATAATGCTGTTGTGATTGCAGATTACAATACAGTCTCTTTACCTATCAATATATCCAATACTTTGCCAGATAGGTCAAGAATCAACTACATGGTACATGGCTAAGGCCCAATCTCCACAAGCAGATTTGATTTGCGGAATCTGCGCGCGGCACCCACATGTGAGTCCGCAAATCAAGCTGCCCATAGGGAAGCATTGGGCGTCTGCACTTCATTTAACCCCTGCAGATTTGTTTTTACTTGATTTGCAGATGCCACACGCAGATACTAAATCGCAGCATGCTCCATTTTACCGCAAATTATGCCCAGATGTGCTCCATTCATCTCTATGGGAGCTAACAATCCGCAGTGCATCCGCAAATACTACGGATTTGAAGGTTAAAATCAATTAGGGAGGTGGGGAAAAGGCTGGGAGGTGGAGTTGTGGATGTTTTCTGCACGGATGATCCGCAGTGCATCCACGTACATCCGCGCTGAAAAAGAAAAGCAATCTGCAATCTCCCACAAGCAATAAAAAATCTATGTAATGATGATTTGCAGTGCATCTGCATGAAATCAGCATGAAAAATCCGCACGTGCCCTGGACATGAGGCCTTATAGTTTCAGCGGACTGAATGTCATTTGTATTTATACCATAGGCGAGCGGACACACATTAAAGATGAAGAAGGCCAATCTCAAAGGGAAGAAGATTTCTGAACCGAAAAAAGGAAAGAAAGCATCAGCAGATGCTGAAGATGAAGACACAACTGTAGCAACTGGAGGTTCCAGCAAAAAAGGTAGCAAAGACTCCAAAAAAAGGAAAGTGGATGAAAATAACATTAGTCCCGCAAAACAGGAAAGTTCCCCAGCATCCAAGAAATCTAAAACCTCAGCCAAGGATGACTCTAAGGATCTGGCTCTTTGTAGGTAAGAGACGTTATCTATCTCCTCCCAGACACATTACTGGATGTCCTTCCTCTAGAGCTTATGTTAAGGAGTAAAATGTTTAAAGGAATCATTGAAGGCAACAAAGAAATATCTTAAAGTTGCTTTTATAAAAACTCTGTAACTTGTAAGTTTAAGACTAAGGCTAGGCAGCAACTTTAGCTGCGATGCAGGTCACATGACTAAAGATTGTAGTATAACCCTGCGATTACGTTGCAGCCTGCCACTTGCCACAACACAACAATCACAAGAGATCCTTCTTAAGGTATAGCAGTGAGGAGGAACGGGAGACTTTGGGATCCCTGTTCTAGTCATCGGTGGGGGTCCCAGAGTTGGGGCCTCCATTGATCGTACATTTATCACCCATCCTGTGGGGAGGTGATAAATGTCTTTCCTGGGAAGACCCCTTTAATTTACAAAATTCTTAACAGCCACCACTAGTAAGAGCTTGGGAGGTTTCTGAAAACATATTTGATGGGAGATGTATGCTGTGTCTGTAGGGCCATCATTAGCAAACAGCAAATACTGGCAGGTGCTGGGGCCCACTGTGCCTTGGGAGGTCCACTTTAGTTGGTGACTGACTGGGCTGCCTGGTGGCAAATCAACAATGCCCTTCTCTGTTATCATCTGCCACCAGATTCTGATAGGCTGGTCGGGTAGGTGGGCATGTGCTGGTCTCTTCCTGTAGGATGCAGCCTGTGAGTAACATCTAGCAGTATGAAACCGCCATAGAATGCAATCTACTTAGTGTCATGGGTGACAAGTGGGCTGACATAAAAGGGCTTGACTGGAAGAAGCTAGAAGGGCACCACCAGTATTGCTTGCAAGAAAAGCACAGCTTCTTATTATAATTGCTGTGTTATTATTTTATTGCTATAATTCACCTTCTAGGCTTTGTTATTCATAGCAATATAATGACAACAAGGCCAGTTTCACATGAGTGTATTGCAGATGCCTTTATGTGTCTATAACATGGACAAGTGTCTACGGTCCTACCGTGAGTCTTCTGACCGGAAGTCAGAGACCCATCTACGTTTGGGTCAGGAGACCAGAGGTTGGGCCAGGATACTCATCTGTATTATGGCCACATAAACATGCCCATAATACGCTTCTGTTAAACTGGCCTAACATAGCAATTATAACAAGAAGCTGGCTTTTCTTGCAAGTGATGCTGGTGTCCCAATTCTTGTCAATAGCGTTTTACATTAAACACAGAAAAGGGTCCAGCTCACCCCGTGTATATGTTTAAAAATGGACAGGTATAATCCAAAAGGATGCTTGGAGAAACTTGAATCCCTGTACTTCACTAATATTGATGAAAAAATTGTATCCAGCATCCGAGAGTAAGGAAAAACTTCCAACTTATTGCATCAGGTTAAAGGGGTTGTCCCGCAAAAGCAAGCGGTGTTAAGCACTTCTGTATGGCCATATTAATGCACTTTGTAATATACATCGTGCATTAAATATTGGCCATACAGAAGTTATACACTTACCCCCTCTGGTGTTGGCGTCCCCGTCTCCATGGCGCCAACCGAAGCCTTCTTCTCCCTCGATTAGACACGCTTGCGCAGTCTTCTCTTCTGTTCCTTTGAATGGGGCCGCTCCGGCGTGCTCGCGCCGCACAGGTCTTCTGCGATGCGCAGACCAGCTCTCCGGCGCGAGCACACCGGAGCGGCCCCATTCAACAGAACAGAAGAGGAGACTGCGCAAGCGCGTCTATGGAGACGGGGACGCCAACACCGGAGGGGGTAAGTGTATAACTTCTGTATGGCCATTATTTAATGCACGATGTATATTACACAGTGCATTAATTTGGCCATACAGAAGTGCTTAACACCGCTTGTTTTCGTGGGACAACCCCTTTTAATATCACAGCCTGTGTGCACACAGGTACCACAAATTCACTGACGCGTTTCGGCAGAACGTCTGCCTTAGTCACAGCTCAGAGACTTTGAGGTACCTGTGTGCATACAGGCTGCGGTTTTTAACATAATGCAATAAATTGGAAGTTTTACTTTTCCCTTGGATGCTGGATACAATTTTTTTTCAGCAATACTAGCGTTTCACGTTGTTGTGGCAGTATGACTATCTGGGTTCATACATGCACTTGACTTCTGACTGGGTTTACGTTTATCTACTATTTAATAAGTAGGTGTAATCTTTGGCAATATCAACAATACATACTGTTTTAATGCTAGATATGTCATGACATACCACAAAGGGTCCCAGTGAGATACTTTCGCCCATGAGCCCACCTAAGCCTGAAACTGGACCTGTGTGTCTTTGACCACTTTTTTTTTTATAAAGAATTGGAAATGAAACAAATTAGTGATATTTAGGATAATATGTGAATATATCATATCATAAATATCAGGGACCTCTGAATTACCTGCAGCCCAAATGGTTTAGTACGATTAGGACTCTGAAAAGTACATTAAACATTTTGTATTAGCTCTCTTACATTTATCGCATGCTGATGTCATTTTTTAGCGTAATCTTGTCTGAGATGGAGTCTCATGAGGACGCCTGGCCTTTTTTGCTTCCTGTTAACTTGAAACTTGTTCCTGGTTACAAAAAAGTCATCAAGAAACCTATGGACTTTGCAACCATCAGAGAAAAGCTGAGCAATGGCCAGTAAGTATGGTCCTAATGAGGGGAGAACACTAACAACAAAGGGCCCCATTCAAAAATAATGTATGGGTCCCTTCATTTCCAAATATCACTGTTAGAACTTAATATATAGATATAGAAACATCCACGTTGGTTAGAAGTCATATAACTGAAAAATGTAAATCTTTAAAACATAATTTTTTAAATATTTAGATATTAATTGAAATGTCACCATATAATCATACAAAGCCATGATCCACCCAAACAGTGAATAATATTAAGGATTGTATTGGTAGAGGGTACCAACGATAAAAGAAATCAAATAAGGGAATGTATTTGGTAATGGAAATAATCTACCCCTCAAAAAATACCTACATGCTTGATGTAGATACAGAACATCTGCCCTGATAAGGGCGAACCCAGCTCAGGATCCTCACGCTAGTACATCCACAAAAATCCGTAACAGAAGATGATGCACTCTCCATTACCAAAGGTTAATGATGATCCCAAAATGTAAACTGCTAAGGGGTTCCAGCACATTTTCCCCTTTGAACAAAGGTTCATTAGGGACCAGTCCGTATTTAGTCACTCCAAATGCTGGTAATAAACAGAATTATACATTATATAAGACAATTCAACGTCAGTATAGGGGATTAGAAATTCATAAATACACCAATATAAATTCTACTTAGATAAGACAATTCATCATCCAAATAGGGGAATGAAGAATTCATATAAAGTTCTCTTCAATGCAATTCATCCTCATCATCACCATCAATATAATGGAGTAAAAATTCATAGATGCGCCAACAAACAGACACAGAATTGATATAAGAGGACGTTTTGGTCCAGATTTTGGTGCAGATTTTCCTCTTCATGTGAACATACCTTTTGAAGTGTAATCACATGGTGCAGCGATCTGCACTGTTACTGCATGGTGATGAAAAGTGCAAATGTACAGCTCACAGGGTATTGCCTAGGCTGGGTGCATTAGTGAAAAACTGTTAGTAAAAATTATGTATTTTCAACCTCGGGGTGTAAAATTGAGTGTTTCTATTCAGTGGGAGCAAATATAGCGATTACAACACAAACTATATCGAACCCTCAGCCATAATAGCCCCATCATTCAAACATCCCAGAAAGCCCCTTTAATTTCTGTTGATTTGTGATAATGTATTTTATATTCCTGCAGATACCCAAATTTTGAAACTTTTGCTCTGGACGTCAGACTTGTCTTTAATAACTGTGAAACATTCAACGAAGACGACTCTGAAATCGGTAGAGCTGGACACAAAATGAGAATACATTTTGAAAAAAGATGGACGGAAACTTTCAACATAAGTTGAAACTAGCTGATGCTTCTTTATCCTGATAATGAGACCAGCAATGTGAATGATAGCTACACACATAAGAAGTCGAGACCATCTAAGACCGAGGCGTCACGAATACAAGTCATAGGCTACAACATCAATCCTACGATGACCACAACCCTTTTTTTTTTAGATTTTTGTTTTGTTTTATTGTGTTTTTGCGTGTGCGTTTTATCAATGACTACTATCTGGTAGTGCAGGGGCGTACACTGAAGTCAAAACCTAAAACTAAAATAAAACGTACAAAAAAGGGTGTCCTAGTGCAATAGATAATAAGTATCAAAACGCACTGATTCTTCATCCACCAGAGCTGTACTGAGGAAATGGTTCCCCCCCCCCCTCCCCATTCCTTTTCAATAAATATCTATTTTTTATTGTTTAATATTATTATTTTGTTATTTTTTTATTACTTTGTAGCTTACTGTTAGTGAATGTATTTAATTTTATGAATTATTTATGATTAAACAGCAGACCGAATCTTCGTTTTCTGTGAAAAGGAAGACTAGAAAAAAAAAATATTGCTTTAAATCTTGAAAATACAAGAATGTTAAAAAAAAATAAAAAAAAATAAAATAAAAAAACAAGCCAAGTAAAACTGTTTACACAGACGTGCTGAAGCGGCACTGAAATGGAACTTTACTGTAAAGTTACAAGTACATTTATATAAATATACATTGCTGCATCACTCATATAGTTAAATTGTATTTCAAGATGGTGAAGACAAATGGAGAACTATGTAAATACTGTTCACTCTTGTTTATATTAAGTCTTGTTTAAATCTGTATGATGTGTACATATTGTTTACGGGCGTCGGATATGATGCCTGTTTTAGAAGGATTGTAGCATTTTATTTTAGTTAGGTGATTATTAACCTATAACATGTACAGTATCCTCTACCAACACTGTGGCGTCTCCCTAACATTGGTAGTGCCTGCCTTCAAAACAGGGTGTAGGGGATATGATATTGTGGTTTGTTTTGTTTTTGTGTTTTCTTTTATGTTGTTTTCTTCCATGTTTTTTTTTTTCTATTTTTATTATATTTGTTTTATTTTATTTACAGGTTTTGTTATATCATTTGAAGCCAAGTAGGCCTGGAAAAAAAAAAAAAGTATAATCATTTGTATCCATGTGAAATTAAACGTGTGACGAATTTCCTACACACAGTATTTTTTCATAGATGCATTTCCCGTCATTTGCCTCGCCACAGAAGTGATCGTAAAAGAAAAAAAACAAAAATACAACAAAGACATTTGTAAACCACTGTGTTTTATCTACTGTGTGGTATGGTGGCCCGTCAGAGGCAAGGAGATCAGACATTTTTTGTACCAATTGTACTTGAAGTTGTTTTATTTAAAACAAAAATGTTGTGAAAAGGGTAGTTTTTTTCACTAGTTTGTGTGGCACGGATACAATAAACGACTGTTTTGCAATACATCTGCTGTTTTTGTGTGTCGTGGAAAATGTGTCTGTAGTAGATTTCTATAGTGAAATGTAGCATTTATTTGTTACACTTAAAGGCTGCGGACACCTTTAAGGCACATTCAGACGACCGTATATCGGACGGGTATTCACGCCGGCTGATATACGGTGTCCCTCTATGTAGGGGGAGGAGGCTGGAAGAGCTGGGAGCAGTGCTCTGAGCTCCTGCCCCCTCTCCGCCAACTCTCCACCCCCTGTGCACTATTTGCAATGAGAGGAGGCCGGACAGGGCCAGAGCTAATTCCAGGAACTCCGCCCCCACCCTGCCCTCTCTCATTCCAAATAGCGCAGAGGGGGTGGAGAGGGGGCGGGAGCTCAGAGCACTGCTCCCGGCTCTTCCAGCCTCCTCCCCCTGCAGAGAAAGACGCCGTATATCGGCCGGCGTGAATACCCGGCCGATATACGGTCGTCTGAATAAGCCCTAAGGAGGGATATTTTTTTCATTTAAATGCATGTATTCTAGTGATAATGATTTTTACTTTAAAAGTTTGCACCGTTTATCTTGTGCAACTGCTACATATCACTGTATACAGACACTGTAGTCTAAAGGCTCATTTTCACGAAAAGATATCCTTTCAAATGAAACGGAAGATTGAAAGATTTTCCGATCTATTTACATAAAGTGTTCATATCCATTAACACTTTATCATCTTAATTTGCATATAAAGGGGCCACTAGCAGCTGTTTGCAGAGCCAAGCATGTGATTAATCACACACCCAGCTGTGCACACAGCTGCATTGTTCTGCTCCCTGCTGATGGCAGATTACAATGTTATCTGCCGACTCACGTGGAGATAACAGTGTGTGGTCTGTTGAGAGATACTTTATCTCTCACTAGCCGAATGATGGATTTTAAGTTCACCTAAAAATCATTGTTCAAACGAAAAGTGCACGATGCCTGCGTTTACATGTAACGATTATCGCTCATTTTCGTTGTTTAAACGAATGTTGAGCGATCATAGTTACGTGTAAATGGGCCTTAAGGCTCAATAAAAGGTCTGTCAGTGTGCAGCACTGACAGATTAGAGTCCTTTTACACGGAACGATTATCATTTAGATTCTCAAAAATCTGAACGATAACCATTCCATGTAAATGCCTCCAGCAACTGAACAGTGAATGGTAATTCATTTACTTATTGTTTGTCATTCAGTTTCTGCAGGCATAAATCAAATGTTGGTCAGCATGTGTAAATGGGCAGTTGTTCATAGTGCCTGCTCACATTGAATAGAGGTGGGTGGGCGAACTGATCTCTGGCCACTCCCCCTTTATTCACAAAGCAATTATCTCTGGGATGACTGTTTACCTCTTAAGGGTGCATTCACACGAACGTATATCGGCTCGGTTTTAATGCCGAGCCGATATGCGTTGTCCTCATGTGCAGGGGGGGAGGCTGGAAGAGCCCAGGAGCAGGAACTGAGCTCCTGCCCCCTCTCTGCCTCCTCCCCACCCCCTCTCCGCCCCTCTGCACTATTTGCAATGAGAGGAGGCGGAATGGGGGCGGGGCTAAGTTCCAGGACATAGCCCCGCCCCCGTTCTGCCTCTCCCCATTGCAAATAGTGCAGAGGGGTGGAGAGGAGGCAGAGAGGGGGCGGGAGCTGAGTTTCTGCTCCTGGGCTCTTCCAGCCTCCCCCCCTGCACATGAGGACAACGTATATCGGCTCGGCGTGAAAACCGAGCCGATATACGTTTGTGTGAACGCACCCTCAGGGTGCGAGCAGACGAGCGTAGGCGTATTTACGTTCGCACGAGCGCAACGTATAATCGCCCGAGAGAACGTTTTTCACCGATCACGACCAGAGCTAGAAAGCGTATTTTCGTTTGTTCCTACTTTTCAAACGGTCTTTTCGGCCATCGAATATGCGTTGGCGCGTATTTCGGTCGCATATGTTCCGTTTTTTTCGGGTTGCCGTTTTTACGCGCCGTAAAATCGCCCATGTGAACGAATACATTCGAAACCATTGCCTCAGATGGTCACGTATATACGTTTGGTCGCAAAAACGCGCCGTTTATGCGCTCATCTGCCCGCACCCTCAGCCTGTAAAAGGCCCATTAGTTTCCCTCTACTCTCTCCTATCCTGCATGTTCTTATCCACTAATTTATGATCATGGTAAAGCTTATTATTGTTTGGGTTATAAATAAGCTGATAAGAAGTTGTAGGAGAGAGGAGATAAGGCCTGAAAACCAAGCATCAGTCCAGCACAATGACTGATCTCCTTGAGCCTTTATACTGCAGTTTCTATATATAGGGATATGTACTAGCTGCAGAAGACAGTGATACATTTTTAATCTCAATTGCAAAAATGATTGTGAGTCCCAAATACATGAATGTAAAGGGGTTTTGCAGTTAAATACTATTGATGACCTATCATCCAGATAGGTCATTAATAGTTGATAGGCCGGGGTCCGTCGCTCGGGACCCCAACTGATTAACTCAGCAGGAGCCAGTTATCTGCGCCGCAATGACACAGAGGCAGAGTGGAAGCCTCGCCCCGGCCTCTGCGTAGTGGCCGGCACTTGCAACTGCCAGCATGGCTCTTGTTGATTTCAATGGGAGCCATGCCTGCAGTTACAAGCGCCGGCCACTATATGAAGGTCGGCACGGAGACTTCCACTCCAACCTATGTGTATTTGGAGCGTAAGTCTTCACGCCGACCTTCCATGTAGTGGCCGGCGCTTGTAACTGAAGGCATGGCTCCCATTGAAATCAACTACACAGAGGTCAGCAAGGAGGCTTCAGTGTATTTGAACCCCGCACGTTCAACTATTGATGATGACCTATCCTGCTGATTTTCTGCAGCAGAAGATGACGCAGATTTTGATGCTAATTTCATCCCCTCATTTGAAGAGGTGCAATCTGCACTGAAAATATGCAGCATACATTTACATGCTTAGGATTTAAAGGGACTATGGATGGGCTATCCTCAGAATAGACCATTAATAGCAGATCAGCAGGGACAGGGCTGAATTAACAATGTTACCAATGGAGCACTCGCTCCAGGCTCATGTTCCCCTAAGCTCAGGGGTGCCCTTGGCTACGTGCTCTCTAGCAGACTGAAGGGGCTTCAAACACTGGTTCTCACTGTTAGTGGTATACTCACCTTACAAAGCGCTCCGCCATGCCGCTCCACACCATCATTCATTCTCCTTTCTTCCAGGGTCAGCGTGGTCACATGATACGTGCTGTGACACGTGACTGGCCTAGGCTGGGGAAAGGCTACCGTTAGCGCTGGGCATGTGTCACAGCATGTATCATGTGGCCGCACTGACCCTAGAAGAAAAGAGGAGAATGAAGAGAGGTACAGAGCAGCATGGGGGAGTACTGTGCAAGGTGAGTATTTAGCTGGGTTTTTTAGACTAGTGGAAGAAGCGGCATTATTAGAAAGGGGGCAAAAAAGGGGCATTTTAACAATAGGGGCAGAAAAAGGTGGAATTAATACAAAGGATGCAAGAAAGACGGAATAAATAATTACGGGGCCAGACAAGGCGGCATTATTACAAAGGGGACAGTAAAGGCGGCATTATTACCAGGCCAGAAGTGGTGGTTTTATCTATTATGGAGGTAGAAAGAGTGGCATTATTAATAATGGGGCAGAATTGGCGACATTATTACTTACGGGGCAGAAGTGATAGCTTTATTCATTATGGGGTGAGAAAGCATAGCATTATTTATTACGGGAGTAGAAAAAGGTCAGTATTGAGTACCCAACTTGGCGGGCGGGGGGGGGGGGGGGGGGAGATAATAAATAAACTACCTGAAAGCGCTGCGGAATAGGTTTGTGCTATACAAATAAAAGTCCCTTTCACCCCCCTCCCTCATGTGCAGCATTACAAGTATTATTATAGAAGTGTGGAAAGCAAGCGGGGGATGATTGCAAAGCAAAGAGCGAAAGATCTCTGTGTGTCAAATTCAGCAGAGACAAGTTGTGGCCCGGAAGAGTCATTGCGATGGTTTTGGTTCGGATAGAAAGGAAAAGGGAGAAAGAACGACACCAAACAGAGATGAAGGTAACTGCCCTGTAATCAATGTCACTATGTAGAGCTGATAAGTATTAGGGTGAATTGCAGACGGCCGGGTCGGTTCTCGCAGCGGGATGCGAACCGTGCCCCAGCAGTGACCTACGGCTCAGCTCCTCCGGCACCTTCTCTCCGCTCTGTAATGTGCCGGCTGGCGCAGAGCGGAGCCGGCGTGTCACTGATGTTTCTGTGAGGGCCTCTGCAAAGCTCGCACAGAATTAGGACATGCCGCGATTTGTTTACTGTGCGAGTTTTCACGTGGTCAGATCGCGGCTGTCTGCATACCATTGCATAAACTAATGCAATCATATCGCAGCGTGCACGGGCGGAAATTTTGCGGGAAAACTCGCCGCGGAATATCCGCCCGTGTGCATTCACCCTTAATTAAAGATATGCTATTGTTGTGAAGGGGTCACTAGCGAGCACTATTACTGTGAGGAGCTACAAAGGGTGTGGCTTAGTGTAAAATGGGCATGGCTTAAAAATTGTCACCGTGCGCTACACCTTAAGGGCTAATTCCCACGGGCGGATTTCCGCCACGTATCACGGCGTTGCCCCGCAGCTATTAGGTTCTATTGAAACTAATAGCGCAATGCTCACGGTGCGGAATTCCACAGTGGAATTCCGCCCCGTGAATTTACCCGTACTCACCCGCGGCATGTTCTATTTGCCGCGGGCATACACGTGGACGGCTTACATTGCAGTCAATGGAAGCCATCCGTCATGCTATCTTCCGCTGTGAAAACGCTTCCCTGCCTACGGCCGGCGCATCATGTGATGCTGTGGGCGTGTCATATGATGCTGCCGGCGCGTCACATAACACTGCCGGCGCGTCATGCCCTCTCCTGCTCATGCGCGCCAGAGCGTCATGCGGGACGTCGGGCAGCGAATCCAGAGGTAAGTATGGGGTCTCTGGGGGAGGCAGCCGTGACGGGCTGTGCTGCAGTATTCCACTTGCGGAGCCCGTCACAGCCATGAGCATTAGGCCTAACATGGGAGAAGGGGGGGCCCATCATAACCAACTGCTCCATACTCTGAGCATCCTTAATGTGGGGTCTGCAGCCTTGGACTCCTATTAATCAGTTCTTTGCTGCCCCAGTGCACTTATGCACTGAACTTTTTTTTCTGCAGGAAGCAGACAGCTCCATTTCCACTGCAGTGGCTACATTTAGTATGACCCTTTCCATCATCTACTGAGGATAGGCCATCGGTCGAAACAAGCCCTGACACCCCCCTTTAGGCTTTATGCTCACAAGTGTTCTTACACGGCTATGTTGCTGCGTTTTTACGCCCGGTTGAAAAATGCGACAATCTGAGGCACTCGAGTCCAATGCATTTGTTCACGAGTGAATATATGGCGCATAAAAATGTTGCACCGTAAAAAAATAGAACGTATGTCCGAAATCGGCGGGCGCTGTTCTGGATCTAGCTTTTAACTGATGTACGCTGGCGGCTCCCATAGACTCCTATGAGAGCTGGAAAAAAAGGGAGGGGGAGGCAGTTTAGCAGCGGCCAACACAAGGAAAAGTTTATAGGTGCCTCTATGTAGGCATTTAAAGTCATTCTAAGGCGTTATGCCGAGCGAGGGATTTCCGGGCTGCGGTGTACTTTTTTGCTAATACATTGCACCTAGCCGTGTGAATGAACGAGAAAACACTAATTAGGCTCGAGACTGGATTGCGTAAAATCGTTCATTCATGCCAATTCATGGTGCACACGAGCGAACGTGAAAAGGAGCACTTAGTCCCATGGTTTATTAGTTACTCTTCTGCCCTACTTTTAGCCTCCCTTTCTGACACCATGTGAAACTATGTATCACAACGTGACCGGGTGAGGAATGCTAAACGCAGGATGCCTCCTTGTGAAACCAGTTCAGCTGAAATGCCTGCTCATCCATGTTTATTTTAAAGGAGATGCAAATGTTGAAAAACCCCTATTAAGGGCTCCTACCCACTTGTGGTTTTTTTTAACTCTGCAATATCGCAGCGTTTTTTTAATGCGATTGTCAATGGGACTTTTTAACCTTAGAAAGTCCCATTGACAATTGCTTAAAAAAAAACGCAAGTGGGTAGGAGCCCTAATGTCCACGCGGACAGATCCACAGCGTGTCACCCGCACACGTGATCCACGCGCCCATAGGGATGCATTGGACGTCATTTTCCCTTGAGGCGCGGATTGCGTGTGTGGGAAAACACTTGCAGCACGCTCCATTTTAGTGCGGGGCTCCCGCAGGCTTCTATTGAAGCCTATGAAAGCCGTCCAGATCCGCGGCACACACGCCGCTGAATTCGTTAATTCCGCCGGGCCGAAGAAAGAAGATCCAGCCGCAACGGAGGGCAGATCCGCAGCGTCCGGACAGGTAAGTAATGCTTACTTTTTAGTCTCATGTCCATGAGAAAGGAGGGACCCGCTGCGGGATTCTGCATAAAGAATCCGCGGCGCGCCTGATTTTCCCCGTGGACGTGAGCCCTAAGGGTATGTTTACATGTGCGCTTTTTTTTTTCAGGTTTTGTTGTAGTTTTTGATGCCCAAACCAGGAGTTGCATCCGTTGTTTATTCCTTCTCTCTTATAATCCTCACCTGGTTTCGGCTTCAAAAATGGCATTAAAAAACCTGAACATAATCTACTTGTGTGAACGCACCCTTTAAAAATCCAAATGATCCTCTTGTTTATTATTTAGCTCATTGTGCTAAGAAGAAGACTCTTATTAAGTAGCAGAAAACCCTTGAGATTCCCAAAGGCAGCAGCTAGAAAGGTAAACAACGCTAATGACTACCTGCTGTGTTTACAGCCGGCACATGGAGTCACGTGACTCACAGCCTAAGAGCGCCACGTGACTCCTCTAACAGCGGCCGATTAGGGAATAGGAATGACGTCATCGCCGTGCTCCTCACTGCTGTGCACGCCCCGCCCCCTGCTGGTCAGGACGCGCTCTGTCAGGTGAGTGCTGTGTGTGTGTGGCGCGGGGGTCCAGACTGTCCCACTTGGCGACGCAACAAGGGGGAGACGAATTATGCCAGTCATTCTTTTATGCCTTTGAGCATTTCAGGGTTAGGATACATTGAATTGCCGAGCTGGATACAAACATTTTCCTGCTGAGTGATGTATGTGTTTAAGTAGTCACCCCCAGTTTGTTAAACCTGTGCCCCCCATTGTTGTGAGTGTGCCGCCCCGTACCACCAGAAGCTGTTGCTAAGCAGCAGTGCCATGGAGGTCTGCTAGGAGTAGTGAGGCGCCTGTAGACTGGCTTCTCCTCTTAGTAGACCTACCATAGTGGGCGGCACGTACTAATATTAGCCAGGTGACTATGGAGTATTGTGCAGCGTATTCCCTGAGGCGAGGCGCATCCATGGCTGGAGGCAGATAACGCTTCTGCCTGCCGCTGCTATGTGACGCACGAAAAATGGCACAAAAGTTTTGTAAATAAGAGAAACGCTTTTTTCTCCAAAAAGCGGATGAAAATGTAGCGTTTAACAGACCTGTAGACTGTAGCGGGTAAACTCAGTTAGGCAGCGTACGTATTGTTTGACCGCATTTACCAAGGCGTACGCTTCCGGTTGTTTCTTTGGGGGGTAGGAATGAAAGTTGTGGGCGTACTGCGCTTTTTGTCCCACAAAAATAAACTTTTAATACTTTTTTAATATTTGTAGTCCATGGGCAATGCATGGCTGTATGCTTCATACGCATATGTAAACCGCCGCGTATGGTGGTAAAATTGTACTGCGCGTGACCGCGAACTTGCGCAGTACACCTGTTTTTTCCCTATTATTAGCGATAACGCGTGTCCCCGCCACCCATACGCAATCTAAGTGCGTATGGGCGCGCGTACATACACGACAACGGGGAACAATGGGCTCTATCTTGCACATACATACAGCAAAATAGAACATGCTGTGTTATTTTTTGCACTCGTGTATCACGCAATTCTGACACGCGAATATAAGCGGAACTGCGCA
This sequence comes from Eleutherodactylus coqui, assembly GCF_035609145.1. Taxonomy (NCBI): domain Eukaryota; kingdom Metazoa; phylum Chordata; class Amphibia; order Anura; family Eleutherodactylidae; genus Eleutherodactylus; species Eleutherodactylus coqui. The sequence continues at coordinate 87,355,319 of NC_089844.1, forward strand.
AGGAAATATAATTGATTGCATGTAAGTTAGCGCATATCACGCGGGCGTACAGATCCTGCGTAATATGCGCTGAACATACGGTTGACTGCGCCCGGACTACTTTTTTTGTAATGAAATGCTTTAAAGGATAAGTGAGCTATAAAACGTTTATTAAGAAAAAAGTTTACAGTGAAAAAAATCTACAATTTTCGTGTCAAAACCGAATCGAAGTATCAAAATGGACACCGCGCATAGGACGTAAAAACGTAAACATCTGCTTAAAGTGCAAGTGTTTTTCTCATATGCTTCCTGCATACATGAAAGTGCTGGTATGAACAGGAGCTTATGCTTGTAAATGGCGCAGGTCGTGTGTAGGCTCGAGGGCTCTATTGCGTGTAATATGGGGTAAAATGGAACAAGCTGCGTTTTTTTACGCAATGACTATACACAAGTGTGAGTGGATCAGTGAAAAGCAATGTTCGTTCATTGACTGTATTCACTCCGTATTATGTGCATGTAATACGCTATTAAATTACACTTGTGTGAGCCTGGCCTCAGTCCTGGGGCTCTGCGCATATGAGGAGGGTTAAAGGGGTTGTCCCGCTTATAGCTGTTTACAGACAGCTCCGTACATTGTGCAGTGGCCAGGGTTGGTTCTGCAGGCAGATCCCCATTCATTTCAAGTAGATTCAGCTTGCAGTACCTACCTTGGCCACTGTGCAACATACGGAGCTGTCTGAAAACCACAAGTAGTGGGACAGCCCCTTTAGGTACAATACTTACAGGGGTCATATGGTATGACTCCTCTTTCTGTGCCTGTCAAGTCATCAAGGTGGCTGTATGTTAGGATTATTTTAAAGGGGTTTTCTGGGCTATTTTTATTGACGTATCTGTGGATAGTTCATCGATAACTGATTGGCTGGGGTCCGCTGTTGGGTCCCTGACCAATCAACTGTACGAGTGCCCACTGTCACTTTCAAAGCACAGTGTGTAAGCAGAGGTCTGTGTAGTGGTCGGCGCTGGTAATTGCCGATGCAGCTCTCATTGACTTTAATGCTAACTGCGCCTGCAGTTATCAGCACCCAGTGACTACACAGATCGGAGTGATCTGCTTGTCAGTGACGACAGTGCCTCCTAAATAGCTGATCGGTCGGGGCCTGAGTGGCGGACCCCAGCGGATCAACTATTGATGGACTATCCTGAGGTTACGATAACAATAGCCTAGAAAGTTCCTTTTGCATTCGAGTCGGCTCGTTCTCTGTTACAGCCGATGCAGTGATAGTCAGAGAAGGGGGTCAGTTATTACAATGAGCTGAGTGGCCAGCGCCTGTGATGACATCAGAGAAGGGCTGTAACATGTAACCCCGTGTAGAGACCGAGCCAGAAGTGGAGGTTCCCACACCGCAGGTCCGTGTAAGAATTTAGTCTCCCTGGACAACTCCTTTTATAATACAAACAAGTACGTATCAGACCCAATGTCCATGGGCAGAATTGATTTGCGGAAGATCCACGAATCTAGCCACCCATAGGGAAGCATGGGTGTCCGCACCTGAATTAAAGCATGCGGATTTGTTTTGCAGACCTTTTGGTCCAGGAAACAAATAGCAGCATGCTGCATTTTACTGCGGGTCCTGCACGTACAGCTCCCAATGAAGTCAAGGGAAGCTGACCGATCCGTGGCCAGGCCAAGGATTCCGTGGAAAAGGAGGAGTTTAACAAAAAAACTACTGCACTTGTGCGGTGGCACGCCGACCGGCGCTTCCGCACACATCTGCAGTGAAGAAGATAGAAGACCCGGACTCGTGAGCATAGTCCTCGACCGCGGGCAGGGTTGGATTCCACTGCAGGCTCCCGCATGCGGAATCTGATCCACCTGTGAACATGAGGCTTAAGGCCTTTACTTAGACTTAGGGCGCCTGCACACGGGTGGAAATTCCCGCGAGATTTCCGCCGCTGGAAGCCTGTATAGGATTGCGTTAACAAACGCAATCCTATGCAGACGGCCGCGCGAAATCTCGCACGGCAAACAAATCGCGGCATGCCCTATTTCGAGCCCCGCACAGAAACGTCACTCACACGCCGCCGGCTCTGGTCTGCGCATGCGCCGGTTGCCCGGCAGCCGGCACATGAAAGAGCCGAAGCTGCAGGGCGCGGGTGAGTACGCGCTGGTCCCTGAAGGCGCTCGGGTCCCGCGGCGAGAATCCTCGCCGCCGGATCCGACCCGCCCGTCTGCAGGCGGCCTAAATGAGCAACAGACTGGCACAGAGGATGGAGGACTCCACCGATGAGGGCTTACAGAGGAAGGGGACGGGAGGTAAGGTTGTATAAAGGAGATTATGGGGGAAGTATTGGGAGATGAGGTTGGATGTAGGATGGGAACAGGTTGTGGACCGGATTGTAGGTTATTGATAACAGAATGACTGGTATCAATGTATATAATGTATATAACCACAGGTAGTTAGTAAGTGCTTGCAGTAGACAAAGAAACTGAGGTAAAGGGCAAACTCATATCGTCGACTGACCGCTGTCACATAAATGGCTGTCCGCTCTCGTCATTGGTAGAGGTTATAGCCAGATGATATTGTGTTTTCTGTAAAAGCTATGTATAGTTTAACCTGTTTAAGGGTGCATTCACACGACCGTATATCGGCTGGGTATTCACGCCGGCCGATATACGGCGTCTCTCTCTGCAGGGGTAGGAGGCTGGAAGAGCCGGGAGCAGTGCTCTGAGCTCCCGCCCCCTCTCCGCCCCTCTGCACTATTTGCAATGAGAGGAGGCAGGGCGGGGCTAAGTTTCTCCTCACTGAAAATAGTGCAGGGGGGCGGAGAGGAGGCAGAGAGGGGGCGGGAGCTCAGTGCACTACTCCCGGTTCTTTCAGCTCCGCCCCCCCCCCCTGCAGAGAGAGGCGTATATCGGCTGGGCGTGAAAACCCAGCCGATATACGGTCGTCTGAATGCGCCCTAAGACCGAACATGTCCTGCGCTGTAAGTAAAAATACGGCGTGGGAGTAAAGCTTCTGCAATCTGGCAGGAGCAGGTCGGGTGCTCGGCTTTCAGAGACAGCTGAGGACCCGCTGGAGAAGACAGATGTGGTTTATAGCTGCTTCTGCCTTCTGTCCTGCAGGCTATATAGTTCTCAGTGAGCGCTATGCAGCGAATAGAGGGGAGGGGGAAAAGTGGGGGTTTCTCTATTGGTCCAGGCGATCACGTGATCGCCGGGTGCCTCCTGGTGTAGAGAAGCTCGCTAGGTCTTGCAGACCTCGGGCCAGCTCTGCCAGCGACTACAGGGGCATCTTTATGGATTTCCCTGTTTCAGAGAAAAACTGCGAAGTTAAAAAAATAACTTTGTGAATGTGTCCCAGAGGCCTTATATGATGTCATGGGGGACATAGATGTTAAAAGTATTACAAAACTGGGTAAAAATATTACAGAATGAAATGCAAATATATTTTAAAAAAGTAATAATAATAAACTATCTGCTGCCCAGGCCAAACTAAGTTGTCACCATAGCTGCCCTGTAAACTGAGGTATCCAAAACAAAACAGGAAACTGCTCCTCTACTCTTTATTTTTAGTGTAAATATACTAATTTTAAAAATAAGGAACTATCAATGTAAATATTTGTTTTAACCTTTTGTACACATGACCACTAATAAAACAAACAAAAACAGAAAAAAGGGTATTAAAAATAGCCCTATATATTGCAAAAAAAAACACAGCAAAAATAATTTTGGCAGTCTAGGAAAAAAAACAAAAAACATTAAACCAGCAAATGCATAGAATTGGGAAGAAGTATCTGGTGCTTTAGGACCAAAACAGTCTGGTCCTCAAGTGGTTAATTGACTGATCCAGATTTGGATGAAGTCCGCAGGTATCTTCACGACGAAACTTGGATCTGACAAACTGCTTGTAGCCTTTACAGAAAAACGTGGTATCATGTGACTACAACCTCTACTGTGGACAGCCATCTGTGTGACCGTGGTTAGTCCGCGATAGCATTTTGTCCTTTACATCGCTTCTCGGCACCCTGCAGGCACTTTCTGTTATATACACAGTGTGTATCTAGGAGGGCACAAGATATCTTTGGTTACTTGTATTTGGGCAGGCAGCTTCGGGTATCGTCCGCACACGGTTACATCCAGCGAGCACCGGTATACCGGAATATTGGGTTATCTATAAGATTCTGGACGACGGGTAGCCAGTGGAGGGATCGGCAGGGGTGCAATGCGGAGAGGTGCATTATCCGGGCAGCAGAGTTAAGGAATTGGAGGGGTACAAGTGTTAGGTTTTTGAGTTGGGGGCAGTGAGGATGTGTATGTAAAGTTTGAGGAACAGAATCAGTTGTCACCCCCGAGGGTGCGGACATATGAGCCCGGGGAAAATGAGGATCCATTCATTGTAATTAAAAGGATTGTTCGAGATGGGACAAAGATGATGAAGTTGGTTTTCTTCATGTTGAATTAAAAATGTGGAAAATATGTTATTGGCAGCAGACCATGTGGGATCCTGGGTAGCAGAGATGTAGAAGATGCTGCTGAGAGTCATGGGTTTGTATAAGCTGACCGGGCCCAAAGGTATACAGACAAAATTGGTGTAATTACAAGGATAAATGTGCCCCAGTATATTCCTGCTAGAAGACATGAAAGTACTGAGTCACATTTTGTGCCCGACCGAAGTACCTTCTGGATAAAGCATCCCGAGAACCTGTGGGGTTGAGCATAAGAAACCCATGGGAGCCACAAAATGCGTTCTGTAGGAATTATCACTCTGCTTCCCCAATAGGTCTGAAAAGTTTGGAGCTGAATTAAAAGATTTGTTCAGTGCCTTCAATCCCTGATTGCTGCTGCGGGTCCCATTGAAAACAATGGGCAGTGCGATGCGAGAACGCGCACAAGATAGGACATGCCGCGATTTGAATCCTGCATTGCGTTGCCATGTGGGAAAAAAAATTGCTCATGTGTATGACCCCATTCAAAAGAGTTTGGGGTTCATATTTGTGCGTCTCGCAACGTACGAATCTCACGTGATTTTCTCGCCTGTGTGAAGCCGGCCTAGGTGTGAACCGTTTGCATGTTTTGTACTATAAAATAATTGCCTTTATAAACATAGGGAGAAAGTCCTATAAAACCACTGCCTTTCTAAGTACAGAATTCCCCAGAGTGAAGTGCGCCAAGTTTACTACGAGTTGCACACTTATTGCAGTCCACGTGCCAGGGTGAGATCTATCTACAAGTTGGCAAAGGTTTCGGCTTCTGGCACAAATTATAGTAAATCTGATGGGCATGTGAGGCCTGTATTGTAATGGTATCCATCTTGGCATATATAAAGTAATACAATGGAGTTAACCAAGTTTCATGTACTTCTCTTTCAGACTCAGTAAAATGGTGGAATTAGTTGCGACGCTGGCGGATCACATAGACGATGTAAACAGCTGCTCGTTCTCGGACTCTCTCCTTGCTACATGTTCCTTGGATAAAACTATCCGGGTTTATTTCCTGAAAGACTTTAAAGAGGTATCGTTCTCCCCGCTGCGGGGACACTCTTATGCCGTCCATTGTTGCTGCTTCTCTCCTAGTCAGTCCGTCCTGGCTTCGTGTTCAACAGACGGTAAAACCATCCTCTGGAGTATGTGCAACGGACAGATTTTGGCATCTTTGGAGCAGCCGCGCGGCAGCCCAGTTAGGGTCTGCAGGTTCTCGCCTAGCTCCACGTATTTAGCCTCGGGGGCTTCGGACGGCTCTGTGGTGTTATGGAATGTCCCCTTGCTGAAGTTTCACAGGTATGTGTGATACTGGGGATCCTGTGCAGCTCTACACTGTAGACTGTGGATGATGGAAACTGCTTTGTGATCACCGGGTCAGAGGAGTCTTCTCTGAGCTGTGACCCCCAACTTACCAGACGTTCATATGCTACAGAAAAACTCTACCACTTAAAGAACCACCATAAGTACTTGGGCCTTGTTTACATAGCGGGTTTGTCCATCAAAAAAATCCACAGTGGAACCCGTAGTAGAATCCAAGACTGACTCACAGATTTCAATTCTGAAATGCTGCAGATCTGCAAACCTATTTGGCCCCACTCATTCCACATACAGCCACCCGCCACAGAAACTGCGTCAAGAACCGACGTGCCAACATGGCATGGATTCCCATTGAACGTAATGGGATGTGCAAACCATGTGGATTTTGACGCTGAATCCATGCACACATCCCACTGTGTGAACGAGGCCTTAATGGGGATTTTCCTACTAAACACAGTTATGGCATAATAATGGAATACACCATGGATGTCTGACCATGCCGTGTTCGCACATTGCAATTTGGTGCAAGAATGCAGCAGTTCCGCTGCGGTTTGGGAAAACCGTGGCAGAAAAACATGAATGAACACAACATGTGATCACAACCTAAAGGTCCTTTTAAAAGGGCTGAGAATCTGCCAGTTAAAGGGGTTGTCTCGCAGCAGCAAGTGGGGTTATACACTTCCGTATGGCCATATTAATGCACTTTGTAATGTACATCGTGCATTAAATATGAGCCATACAGAAGTTATTCACTTACCTGCTCCGTTGCTAGCGTCCTCGTCTCCATGGTTCCGTCTAAATTCGCTGGCAGCTTGCTTTTTTAGACGCGCTTGCGCAGTCCGGTCTTCTCCTTTCAGCACGAGCCGCTTCAGTGTGCTCCCCGCTACAGCTCTTCTGCGCATGCGCAGACGAGCTGTCACTGCTCGGGAGCGCGCTGGAGCGGCCATTCTGTACCACCCTCTGTTAGAGGAAGGTGCAGAGCTGCCGAGCTGTCCCAAGAAGCCGCCCAGCTGTCCCGCCGTCCTGCCGCCCAGGTAAGTGATGGGCCGGGCGGGCTGCCGCTGGGCCGGGGGGGGGGGGGGCTGCCGCTGGGCCGGGGGGGGGGGGGCTGCCGCTGCGATATGGGGGGATGCTGTCGCTGCGATATGGGGGGGGGGGCTGTCGCTGCGATATGGGGGGGGGGGCTGTCGCTGCGATATGGGGGGGGGGGCTGTCGCTGCGATATGGGGGGGGGGCTGTCGCTGCGATATGGGGGGGGGGGGCTGTCGCTGCGATATGGGGGGGGGCTGTCGCTGCGATATGGGGGGGGGGGCTGTCGCTGCGATATGGGGGGGGGGCTGTCGCTGCGATATGGGGGGGGGGCTGTCGCTGCGATATGGGGGGGGGGGCTGTCGCTGCGATATGGGGGGGGGGCTGTCGCTACGATATGGGGGGGGGCTGTCGCTGCGATATGGGGGGGGGGCTGTCGCTGCGATATGGGGGGGGGGGCCTGTCGCTGCGATGGGGGGGGCCTGTCGCTGTGATGGGGGGGGGGGGGCTGCGCCGGTTACCTGCTGCCTGGCGGTGGGTGACTGGTCGGCCGTGTTCACTCCAGGGGTCCGGTCGGCGGCTGCGGGGCGTCTGGTTGTCAGGGAAACACAGCTGGTAGCATCTCGGGAGCGCGCACGTCGGGCTACAGCAAGCAACGGGAAAAGAGCCGGCGGCCATCTTGGGAAAATTTTTATAAGTTGCTGAAACGCTGGAACTGTAAGTACAAACCAGCTAGAAAAGTCATTTACAGGGGGGCTTAGTAATGTATGCTTAATTAGGGGGACTGGGCAATAAAAAAAAATCCACTCCTACCTCGAGACATCTCCTTTAAGAAAGCATGTCTGTCAGCTCTTGTCCACTGCCTTTCACACACAGCAGTCGATTGCCCATACTAATTGTTTATTCCTGTACGGCTCACCTTGGTCAGCTGTTTAGACAGTGGGACATCCTGCCGACCAGCGAGCGTTTTTATACTAGCATAATGTGATTGCTCTTAGTGAGAGAAACCAAGTAATCTTGTAGATATGATGCCTAACAAAAATACATGATGTTACAGCAAGCTTTCAGGTTTTCTATCGATCCTTCAATGTGCATGTTGAAGGAGAGCTAAGGCACATAAAACTGTCACATTTCTAAGCTCAGTGGACTGATTAAGTATTTATGTCTCCACTCCGTTTTGTCTGTTTTACGTTTTGAGTGCAAAACAGTCTCAAATTTCTGTGTGTGAACATTTGTATTTCAATCAAGAGGGGTGTCCTCTCTGCATTTGTTTCATTTTAGCCTGATGAAGGATTGATAGAAGACCTGAAAGCTTGCTGTACAGCATGTATTTTTGTTAGCCATTAAAAGGTATCATATCTACAAGATAACTTGGTTTCTCTCACTAAGAACAATCATACTTTGCTCTACTGGCTAACACAGTACCAAGCCCCGTTCTTTTTTCGTTTTATACTAGCATAAAACATGCCAATCAACTAATGAGCGTTTGCTTGTTCTTCGGCTAATCATCTGCGCTTACAGACGTGCGGATAATCAGGTATTTGGACGTTCCGATGAATGATTGTGCCCAATAATTTACCCATGTAAAAGGCTCTTTGCAGAGTTGTTGAAAAGTGAGATACAACCTTGGTAAATAATCTTTATTTGTACGGCGCCACCTTATTCCGCAGCACTTGCTTCACTGTAGGCGAGTATACCGGTATGATTAAGAGTCCTCAATGTCTTCCTCCTTGCAGAGCGGGCTTGGTGAAGGACGGCTCTCTGGTGGCTTGTGCCTTCTCCCCGGGAGGGAATCTTTTCATCACTGGTTCCTCAGCCGGGGACCTCACAGCCTGGGATGAGAACATGCGATGTTTGTACAGTGACAAGTCTCATGATCTGGGAGTGACGTGCTGCGACTTCTCTCCACAACCCGTAACAGGTTAGTAAAGGGACAACGTAAGGACGCATGTGCTGCAGGCAGCTCCATGCAGGTATCTAATATGACGGTTATTGCAATTCAGGCGACAGGAGATAAAGGTCATCTCAGTTTGTTAATGAAGCAGGTTTTCCTTATGTGAATAAAACTTAAAAAGTAATGTCCAACTTAGACGGGAGGACATTCTGCTAAGCGACTGCACGAGCACTGACGTCACCGCTAGGTTGTTAGCACTCATCCAGAGCGTTTAGACAGGCAGATCCTTGCTGGCTTCTTGCTCAGTGCTAAGCGTTTACTCAGCGAGAAGCCAGTGATCCAGCGATGATTTTTATGCTGGTTGAAAGTGAGCGACTAGCGAGCTTCAAACGAATAGTGCACGATGGCGGTGCATTTGGACACAATGATTATCCTGAAAATTTGTTTGTTTGAACACATTCTATGTGATAATCTGCCCATGTAAATGGCCCTTAAGGCCTCCGGCGCATTAGCTTTTTTTTATATCAGTGTGGTTTCAGATTTTAAAAAAACGGACTAAACACGGACAGCATATTATTCTGTGGTGCAACACACATGATCGAGTTTTTCACGCAGACACGGATTGCATGAAAAAACTAATCGCATTCATCTTTCTGATGTGTTTTACGGAGAGAACTCGCCCATTCAAGTCAATGGGGAAAGAAAAAAATGGACGTTACATGGATGCCATCTGTGTGCAGTCTGTGCGTTTTTAAAAGATGCAGACAAAAAAAAGAATTGGTGTTTCTGGCTCTGACATATCAAAAGTTTTCAAAAAGTGCAGCTACTATTTAATCATTGTACAATGAAAGGTACAACTTTTGTATCACTGTTCCTCACCATTTTCAGGATCCATTTTTGCTGTCCATGAATATAAGTAGTACTATATACATTTAGAGGCTGTACAGACCTAGTGCTGACGTCTGGCTTAAGGTCCATTGCTTGGGCTATTGATTGGGCAAATAAACTGTAGCACATAAAGGCCGGCTGCACACGGCAGAGCCGGATTTCTCATATGGTAGCCCGCAGTTCGGACCCTGGCCGGCGACCCTGCGTACCTTCTCTTTCTGTATTGCGGATGATTGCAGATGCTCGCCGTCGGTTATGTACAATAGTTTTTTTTTTTCTTTAAACATTTGTTTTTTCGGCGCCATTGCTAGGTGTTGGCGCAGCTAATCTGCAGTTGATATTGCAGATAGACTGCAGGTTGGACAGCTTCCATTGACCTTAATGGAAGCTGTCCATACAGATTCTGCACAAAAATAGACCATGGTGCAATTTTAAATCCGCTTGCGGAAATCGCTATCTGCTCATCTAAGCAAACATGCGTAAGTTCTATTTTACAATGGATGTGGAATACTGCAGATCGTCCACATGGGTGACGATTGCAGATTCCGCTCTTGAAGTTCGGTCATGTAAAGCCAGCCCAAGAGTCAAACCGATCAACTGTTCACCGGGTCCTTTTTCATTTTGAACTAAATCAAAAGTAGACGCTCGAAAGGCGAGGCTTGGAGGGAGAGGAGAGCGGACGCATGCACCAGCGCTCCTCCACAGCCAGCAGCTAAAAGCGGCAAATCGAGGGGGCAACAGCGACAAGAGGAGCTTGAAAACCCGGCGATTCGGCTCCCCTTAACAGGAGGAACAGATTGAGCCGTCTTGCGGCCGAATCCGCGGCAGACTGATTTTCAGCCTGCGGGCGGGCCTGAAGCCGCGGGCTTGAGTTCGGGAGGCGCTGCGACCGGAAGGGGGGAGAAGGGGTCGCGAGGTACCTCCGCTCAGCAGAAACCTTCTGGGAGAGACCCAAGGCACCGGGAGAGAGGGCCTACCCCGCTTACCAAGCGTAGAGAGGAAGGGGAGGACCAGGCGGAGAGAGGACCGGAGCTTCTCGTAGCCAGAGCGGGAGCAGAACAAAAGAAAAGAGGCGATAAGCCTCATCAAACGGCTAGCGGGGGAGACAGAAAGGGACCCAGAGGTAGGGGAAAAGAGCCCAAGGCATCTACCACACCACAGCAGGGTCAGAGTCCCCAACAGACCCAGAGGACCCAGCCAGAGACTTAGCTGGTACTCAGCATGAAGGGAGGACTCCTTCCCCACACACTACAGCATAAAAGGACTGACTATGCACGGGGTAAATAGGCCCCGGGGGACCCCTGAAACAGGCCACGTTACGGAGGAGAAGGGCTGAGAAAGGGGAGGCCTGAGCCAAGTGCAGGCCACCATAGACTGATTAAACGCACCTGTAATATAAGGTGCATCCAACCACCCATAAGTCGCAGAAGCGGAAGATTCAGGGCACAACAGAGCAGAAATAACCTAGCCCAATTTGAACGGCTCCCAAACCCCCCCACCACGGACTCAGACAGGGGGAGACCCACAATATCTCTGCACAATAACCTCACACTTTGGGGACAGAAGGAAGACCCCCAAAACAGCAGCAAATAACCCTGATGCAAGATGGGATACCCCCCCCTGCCCGCAAACAAAGCTAAACAGGAGGCCTCACTCTAACCAAAACAATTTGATGACCCTTATGCCCCAATGCATCTCAGCTATTTCCAATACGAAACAATACGGATCCCAACCTCGAGCCAAGAAGCAAGCCCCCACTCAACGCTTAAGCAGAACTAGACACAACGGAGAATGAATCCCTAGTATCTGCTCCATCGGGACATTTGCACTATGCTATAAGATAATTGGAACAAGAGTCACTAGCACCCTTTGTCAATCTCATTCAGCCACCAGATAAATGGTAAATCAGCAGCATCAGGGGTGTCAGTAAGATAAGTAGATAATCTTCGTAGGTATTAAAACTCCATCTTTAATTCATCTTGCATAGTAAAATACAACGTTTCGGCTGGTGGAAATCCAGTCTTTATCAAGCCTTATCATTCAGCCACCAAAAAGTATGACTAAAACCAAAGGTAAAACAACGAAGACCCCATCTAAAGGCACTCTATTAAATATGTTTGCATTCCAGTCTCAAGCAGACCCTCCCTCCCCCACAGCGTCCAGAAGCCCCTCAGAAATCGACGCAGAAGATGACACGTTAGAAACCAGACAGGACACCACAGACCATTCCAGTCTGCTAGAGCAGATGTAAAAAATAATTTCAAAACAGAGCTCTCGGCAGCAGTGAAGGACTTCACTGACCAGATCCGGGACCTGGGACAGAGAACTGAAGAACTAGAGAGGAAAACGGAAGACATAATCGAGGTTATAGAAACAGACCGAAGCTATGTAGCAGAGTTGGAAACTAAAATAGAACAGCTGGAGACCAAATTTGAAGACCTCGAAAATTGATCCCACCGATCCAACATCAGAATTCGGGGACTGCCAGAATCGATCACAGCCCTGAAGGAAACTGCGATCAACCTCTTTTCGGCAATCCTACCCCAGATCGACCAAGCATCACTCAGAATTGACCGAATTCATAGAGCGCTGGCCAAGCCCCCGAACCCGGAGATGCCCAGGGATGTGGTGCTCAAGTTGCACTATAGTGAGGTGAGAGATCAGCTCCTGACAGCAGCCAGAAATCTCGCCCCACTACCGGGGATGTCTTCTAGTGTTCAATTATATGCGGACATTGCCCCATCAACACTGGCGAAAAGGAGATCCTTCCGGCCAATTACGCAGGCCTTGATTGCGGCCAATATAAGATACAAATGGGCATTCCCCTTTGCGCTCCTTTTCCAAAACCAGGGCAGATCATATGCAGCGAAAACCCTGGGAGAGGCCTACAAAGCCCTAGAGAGAGCACAGATACAAGTAGAAAGACCACAAGAGACCGGACGACCTCGCCCACGCCCCAGGCGAACCTGGGTCACACCACACCTGATATAGAACAGACCCCGAGACCGAAGAGCGAGAAGCAGCGGGCCCAATTTGTTCTGAATATAGCACAAACTAACTGAACTGGATGCTTTGGACTCGTCTCTCCAACCTCCCCTACACCCAGGCGAGATGGAGAGAGGTGAGAAGGGGGATGGTGAGGAGAGGGAGAGGAAAAGGAAGAGAAAACAAACAACGAAAAAAAAAAACTATGATCGGGACATACTAGTGGAGGGACGGAGGAGCAAAAGGAGAAAAGCCCTTATGATATACGCCAAACACAAACCAGACATAATATGCATCCAGGAGACACATTTCTTCCACACCTCAGCACCCAGATACATTACCCGCAATTACACAAGAACCTTCACATCCACAGCTAGCAAGAAACATAGAGGGGTTATGACATTAATACACAATTCATTCCCTCTCCATGAAATACAATCAGAAAGTGACCAAGAGGGAAAATACTGCCTTACATGGGGTATCTTACAGGACCAACCAATTCTAATAATCAACATGTACGCACCCTCGGAAAATCCCTGGCCCACGTTGCGATTAGTAGCGAACCAACTAAATAGATTTCCACAACACAAGATACTGTGGGCAGGAGACTTCAATTTCCTCTTCCACTGGACACTTGACAGGTCAAGTAACACCCCAGATAAATTTTCAGCTAAGCAGAGAAAAGACTGGGAAACCAAATTAGAGCAACACAGATTGGCAGACTGTTGGAGAGAGGTCCGCGGAAAAGATAGAGGATACACTTTTTTTCTCTACTTCTAGTCAGACATACTCAAGGCTCGACTATGTTCTGATTTCAACATCACTCTTACCCCAACTCGTGACCACCAGGCACTACCCGTGTGCATGGTCCGACCACAACTTGGTACTCTGCGAGATAGAATTAGGTAAAACCACTAAGAATATCTATAGATGGAGGCTGAATGAGGCACTATTGAAAGACCCAACTAGCTCGAGCAAAATCTCGAGACAAATTATAGAATTCTTCGAACTTACTAAAGGCCCAGAAGCCAAACCGCAATGGGTCTGGCTTTCCCACAAAGCATACATACGTTGCCGATTAATTCAGCTCTCCTCCAAAAAAAAGAAGGAAAAATCTAAAGCTCTCCAAGCACTAGAGAGAAGGCTATTTCTCTTGGAGAATCTCAATCAGCGTAACCCATCTCAAGCAACCACAAAAGAAATTAGAGACCCCAAACTACAACTAAATATCATACTATCAGAAAAAGTAGAGCGGGCACTACAATGGACCAAATACTACAAATTTGCAAACAAACCGGATAAACTGCTAGTTGCAAAACTGCATGACACACAGAGACTCAACTCAGTATTTAAACTATATACCCCTCATAACACTACGACCACCAACCCAACCAAAATTTATGATACATTTGCCAGCTTCTATACTTCCCTGTACCAGGAACACAAAGGGGGGGGGGGGGGGGGGGGTGAAAACCAAAGAGAGGAATTCATGGATTCACTGCCACTGCCTAGCATCTCTCAAGAGCAAAGGGAGTCACTAAACACCGCCATCACGGATGAGGAAATAGCTGAGGTAATAAATTTAAAACCAGGGAAAGCCCCAGGCCCAGATGGCCTTACAGCCATATACTATAAAAAATACAAAGATTCCCTGATTGGACCGCTAAGGGAAATGTATCGAACCATAATGGAAGGACAAGTCCCACCAGCAGAGTTTCTCAACTCAAATCTAATGGTAATACCTAAAGCAAACAAAGACCCGCTATCCCTGAAAAATTGTAGACCGATATCGCTGCTAAATATAGACTATAAAATTTTCACCAGCATCTTAGCAAAACGACTGAATGATTTTCTTCCAAAATTTGTACATAAAGATCAAGTAGGCTTTATCCCACAAAGGCAAGCGCCGGATAATTTCACTTTTTGTTCATTTTGAAGCTATTTTCCACTGTTCTATTGTGTACAACATATATTAATAAGGAACCATTTATCTAAATATGGCCGAGCTGCAATACCAGAAGTGACTGATGGACAAGAGTGGTGCTATTACTGGAGACTTTTTTAGTTTCATACAATCAATTTAATCCTATTACTATTTAATGATATTTTCCAGCTTCACACAAGTAGGGGTGTTCTCCATAGAAACTAGAGTATTGTTCTAGCGCTGGTTGGACTCGACACTTCTTCTTTGCACCACTTGTTATGGATGAAGCCCTCTATATTTTTTACCCAGTGAGAGTGAAACATTGGAGGAATGGATGATGGCATTAGCCGGGCAGTCATATAAGCGTGATATAGATTTAGCGTATCGCCTATTATTGACATTTATGGTTTTGTTCTCAGACACAACACAGGGCATCGAGTGCTATAAGATGGTATCTTGTGGTCAAGATAATGAAATCAGAATCTGGCTGATATCCTTTGATGATGAGAAAGGTAACAGTAATCCTTGTAGTGCCAACGGTGGAAGCGCTTAGATTACAGCATTTATGGTTTCTTCTCTTTACACTAAAGGTTTTGACATGAGATGCAAGCTAACCCTTAGTGGCCATTCAGCCCCGATCCTGGCCTGTGCGTTCTCCAGCGATGGTGAAACCATTGTCTCCGGGTAAGCTTTTTCTTAAAGGTATTCTCCAGAATTGTAACATATATGACAAAAGTTGTATCACGGTTCTCTTCATGTGCGCATCACTTCCCAGTGGATTGTTTGGTTTGCTTCCACACTCCAGAAACCTACAGAATTATGAAATTGACCCCAGTGTATGTGCCTGAGAGAGAGAAACTAGACAAGAAGTGTTGACCGTTCCATACAGCGCTGTGGAATATGTTAGCATTATTAAAGCAACCGGAAATTAATAAAAACAGCAGGAGGCTAGGAGACGAAGGGTTAAATGGGCTACACTGGCCTGCCAAAGCTCATGGAGCACAAACTAATTGTGTAGGTGAAGTTGCTGCAGCAGCATCTCAGTGTGGCATCAATTGCACAAGTTGACAAAAAAAAAGTTTGGCGGAACGTTGAGCCATGCCTTTTGGATAGTCATCCACAGCTCCATGGTGCAGGATCTCGGGTGCGAATGGACCTCTCCACCACATCCCATAAATGTTTGATTAGGCTCATGTCGGGCCACATAATTCATAGGAACTCTTCATGATGCTCCTCAAATTAATTCTGGACAACTTAAGCCCAATGGCATGGTGCATTACCCTGCTGGAATATCCCATCATTACATGAAGTTCATGAAGGGCTGTAAATGGTCACCAAACAGTGAAATGTAGCGGTCCCTGGTCAATGATATGTTTAGGTGGACCAATAGACCCAAGCCATGCCATGAGAATGCAACCCACACCAGTATGGAACCACCAGCCTGAGCAGTGCCTTGTTAACAGCTGGGCTCCATGGCTTAAAGGGGTCTGCACCACACAACCCTACCATCAACTTGAAACACTTGTGCCATGACTTGTCAGACTACCCCACATCTTGCCAAGTCCTCTACGGTTCAATTAGCAACCTCACAAGCCCAGGTGAGGTGCTGTGTCCGGTGTCGTGGTGTTATCAGAGACACTCTGGTGGGAAGTTAAAGAACTCTGCACTGACCTGCAGAATATGTGTGTGGGGCCTCCTTTAGTGGATGTGATTTCTGTGGAGTCTCTTGTCTATTTAAATAGACAATTCTAGCCAGACGTCGCTGATCGCAATCATTTACGTCCTGCAGTGCCCGGGTATGTATGAGGAGAGATTGCGGGGTGATCTCCCTTGATACAATGCGGGCATCGGCTCTTTCTTACAGCCGACCCCTGCCGGCAACAGATCCGATAATCTGCGAGGCTCATCGGAGCTGTTAACCCTTTTTTCGAGGGTCCTGTACTGCTCACTGCAATGAGATCGCAGGGAGCCGCACGAGTGTCATGGTAGCCGGGTGCCTTCTATAAGACCCCAGGGCTGTCATGGCAGAATGCCTATCAAGCCATACCCATGGGGTGGCTTGATAGAATGCCTGCCCGGTAGCAGTATGATGTAATGCTATTGCATTACATCATACTGCAGTAGCGATCAAAGCGTCACAAGTTTTTGTCCCCTCTAAGGACTATGAAAAAAAGTAAAAATAAGATTAATAAAGTTTTACTAATCATTAAAAAAAAGTAATACAAGTTTAAAAAACCACCCTTTTGCCATATTTATATTAAAAGAATCTAAAAAACCAAAAATACATATTTGATATCGCTGTGTCCATAGAAGTCTGATCTGTCATAGTAGCGCATTATTTAACGTGCACGGTAAACGTCATCAGAAAAACAAATAAAGAACACGAGAAAAGTCGTATGTATTCCAAAATGATACCAACGCAAACTATAGAACGTCCCGCAAAAACAAAGCCCTCGCACAACTACGACAATGGAAAGCAGAAAATAGATGGCAGCAGAAAATAATTTAAAAAATTAAAATAAAAGTAGTACAGAAAAAAACCTATAATAAGTTTGGTGATATAGTAATCGTACTGACCCATAGAATAAAGTTATCAGGTCATTTTTGTTGCAGTTTGTGCGCCGTAGAAACAAGACGCACCGAAAGATGGTGGAATTTTGTTGTTTTTCTTCATTATACTCTACTTTAAATTTTTTTTTAAAGGTTTTTTTAGTACATTAAAAGTACCATTGAAAAATACAACTCGGCACTCAAAAAACAAGCCCTCAGACATTAAAATAGGGGAGAAAAAACGACACTGCCCACTGTGGGTAGGAGTGCTTTCTTTGACGTATTCCCAGTATACATGTGACACTGTAGATCAAGGAATGTTAAATGCTCACACAACTTTGGAAATGGAATCCCCCATCCATCAGGCTCCCGCTATCGTGCCTCATTCGAACTCTAATAATTCACATCGCCATGAACGCGCTGGCCAGTGTTCATCCTCACCCACAAGACAACACCTCTCAGCTTATACAGGTGTGGGCGTCCCCAAGACATCACCTGAGATAACGCTGCTGCATAATCAAATGATATACTGCTATCCCATGACTTTTGGCACATCAGTGTGTTTTTCCTGTCTATACATGGGCATCTGCCTTGGATACCAGACATCCCATCAGCAACCCTAGAGCAGTGTTCCCCAACTCCAGTCCTCAGGGACCGCCAACAGGTCATGTTTTCAGGATTTCCTCAGAATTACACAGGTGATGTAAATATTGTGCCTCAGACATTGCCACAGGTGTTCCTGCTATAGGAGATCCTGAAAACATGACCTGTTGGGGACCCCTGCCCTAGAGAAAGCAGGCAGGTTGTTATTCACTTGAACCTGGGGAACTTTTTAATGTAATTTTGCATAGGGACACTAGGGGGCAGCAAACAATTCCTCTTTCAATTATCTTAAATGCAGAAATTTTAGCGAAGATTAGGTCTTCATTCTATATCGGAAACTTAGAAAGATACAATGAAACCATAATGGCTTCCATTATAGCTCCACGAGGCCCGTCACCCAGCTCTTCCTGTGTGATCCTAGTGACAAATGTAACTTATTCAACAAAGCATTTCATTGTACCTTATGTCCACCTTTACTTTTCTGTCTTACAGGTCTATAGACAAGTCGGTTATTATCTATGCAGCAGTAAGTGTTTATTTGTTACATCATTAAAAAAAAGTCCTTAAAGAATTATGTGCGCCTTCATCTTCTGATATGTTATTGAAAACACGTGAGCAGATCGTGTTGATCGGGGGCCACAAAATGTTAGTATGAAGGCGAATTTCACTCTTCTCTCCAGTCTATGTTGAAAGCAAGGGGACTGTAACACACACAGAATCCTCTGACTTATTCCAAAACCTGTGATAATTCTTTCCTTTCGCACAACCGTGGAAACCATTTAGTTGTGCCTGCCACTAGGGGGCGCTCGCTGTATTTATACAGGTTAATCTGAAGTGTGAATCACATAATTACAATAGTAACAACAGTTTAACCTTTTGTACCTTTGTTTTCCTGGGTTTTATTTTTAGGGTTTTCATGGTGCAGCACAAAGGACACGTTAGTTACCTTTTTATTCTGCAGATTAGTACATATGTGGTCACACCACATGTATGCAGTGTTCTAATGTATGTATTTCATTCTGTCATCCTATTCTGAGGCAGATAGCTTTTTTACTTTTCCATTGGTGGGGCTGTGTGAGAACTTGTTTTTTTGTGGGGTGACTTGTAGTTTTGATTGGTATTGTTTTGGAGCACACACTTTTTGATTATTTTTTTAGAAGACGGGTGTCCATAAAAAAAAAGGTAATTCTAGCACTGAGGTTTTCTTTTCTTATAGCCATAGACTTTTACAGACTGTGGGAAAACGTAACATTTTTTTGTATTTTAAGTATTGTTAAAAATTTGATTTAACCCTTTTTTTTTTTTTTTTTTTTTACTGCCCATAGGGGACTGTGACCTTGCAGTAGTTTGATTGCTTTTACAACATACTCCAATACTTCAGTATTGTAGTATATTATATTTTTAATGATTAGTCTATTAAGCCTTGCCACACACAGGTAGAGCTTAATAAACTGTAACATATGGCAGCCTTGGAAGCCTTTTCTAGGCTTTGGCCTGCTATGTGAACCCACTGGCACTCCACTGTTGTGTTGCGGGTAGGTAACCCCCCCCCCCCCATCCCGAGACTTGCTACTTAGATGTTCTGGCAACTGCAGTTAATGGCAGCAAGCGGAGCTGGCTCTGATCCATGCTGTGCATGGAGCGAGCTTAGCCCCTGAGCCCACTCTATACACCATCAGTCACCGCCCGCCGTATATTTACAGTGTGTGGGGATGTGCATTTGCTATGCTATATAAAGGTGGGTCCTCAGAATCCTTTTAGGTCTAAGGTATCTCTGTCCATTCTTTATCGTAAATGACCCTTTTGCCATTGATGAAAGTTTGTTGGATGCAGGGAGATGTTCTGACCCAATTACATGAACATTTATGCTCAATCTGTAAACTTGTATTCTTCCTTTTTTTTGTAGAAAACCGGCTGCATTCGGCACATCCTAACTCATCACAAACGGTGCGTAGAATTTAGCAAACTATTCTATGTAGCTGGGGTCATCCTGGGATTGACAAGATACATATGATGTTGTGGCATTGTACAGTGCAGTATATAGATATGCAATTACACGTAAACGTGTCCGAAGAATGGACATAACTATAAGTATAGACATAAGATAAAATGAGGCTCAACCCATGAGTGCTTACAATCAATGGGGGTAAGGTAGAAACAAGAGGTCAGGAGGACGTACATTACTATAAGATCTAGCATCTGCTGAGGATGTTCTGTACAGTGTTACACAGGACAGGGAGATGTCACCAGCTCTGACCTTGGCATGCGCTACTGACATGCTAGGAATGTGCACTAGGTACATGTTGTAAGCTCCGCTGCCAAAGGAAGAACAATGAGACTCCGTGTTCTCAATGCGTCATGTTTTCCTGTATTGTGAAACGGCAGCTCCGGAGAACCAGGTAAACATCGGACGTGGTTCAGAGCCGCCCTCCAATCAGGTTATCATAGGGCTTTCTAGTATCATGCTCACAATATAATCTAACCAGGATGGCGTTTCCTCCACAGCTATGTGACGACCTGTGCATTGGCTCCAAACCAACCTCTGCTGGCCACAGGGTCTATGGACAAGACTGTAACCATCTGGAAATTGGGACGAAAAAGTGATTCACCAGGCAAGTTCATTCCAGCACCTGAACTTTCAAGATATCTACTATCCGTTCAGAGGATTTGCCCTTCAAGAAGACTCCATCATCATGTGCCCCCATGTGAAGTAAACAGAAAACACTGTGCAGGTCCTGTAAGAAAGTACTAATGGTCACTGTAACCGGATGTTTTACAACAAACTGAAGACTCTACTTCTCATGTGACTGGGTAAAAAGTTGTACATGTCAAGGGGAGCAAGAACACCCTTGTCTTGGATGCATGCAAGCCTGATTTTCATTGGCAGTGGGAAAGATTTCTAATCAATGATTGCCCCTGTAGGCCAACTTTAAAGGGCATTGCCATCTTAGAGTGATTTTTCATCATTGCATGTGCCATAACTTTGATTAATGGGTAGTATAACCTCTTGGACCTCCACTGATGTTGAGAATCGAGACCGGAGTCCTGAATTGGCCCTGTGTCCCTTTTTACTGTTTTCCTTCACAGCAAGGAACTGCAGCACAGTCCCATTCAAGTGGATGGGGCCAGCTGCAGTTCCCTGTACAGCCCGCTGGCAAGCAACATCACTGTGTGGCATAAATTTAGAAGAGGACTCAGTACTAAATAATTACTGCAGCCCCATCAATTAGTGATAGTCCCAGAGACTGGACCCTCCACCGATCAGAAAGTGATGGCATATCCTAGCACATTATCATCACTTTTTAAGTTGGGCATCCCCTTTTAGTATTTTCTTTAAGGGACCTGTAAACATATATTTGATGATTTCATATGGGACATTGTAGTGAGCGGTCATCTTTACAGGCAGCTTTCCATGATAGTATCTCAATTCCATGATCCCTGATAAGTCCCGGCAAAAATCAGAAGTTGGAAGCAATGACTTATCTCATCCTTTCAAGTCATTAGCTGGCCTATCGAATTATTGTTCTCTCTCACCCCCTGTATTTTACATTTAAATGTTTAGTTTCCCCTTTTGGGTTACAGGTGTCCGAATAAAGAGGAAAGCAGAGTTTGATGTTGAGTCCTGGACAGAGGATGATGTGAGGACGTGGCTCGCCAACGAGAGTCTGCTGGAGGTAGAACCTCATTTTAGCGCAAACAACATCGATGGTAAAGAATTACTCGGCCTCACCAAGGACATCCTCCTTCATGATCTCAAGATTGGTATGATATAATGTGGATGGAGACGGCGGTAGTGGTACATTCATAGACTTGTGACCGGCTCTAATCATAGTGTTTGCTTCGGCAGAGTCCTTGGGGCTGAGAAATAAAATTTTGAGGAAAATTGAAGATTTGAAAAGCAAAATGAAAGCAGTGTCTTCTAAAATCCCAGAGGAATTTCTCTGCCCCATCACATGTGATGTTATGAAGGACCCGGTCATTGCGTCAGGTAATATGGTCACTTGAACCAAGTTGCTGTCTACGTCAATAGAGAGACATGGTGCCACATCCTACAGAGCCCCATTACCAGTGCTAGGTAAAGTGAATAGCATGGTGCCGTAGGGCCGGTCCTAAAACTCCCAGTGGGCATTTACCTTTCCACAATCCTGCCTCAAACAGTTACAACTTCTGTGCAGTTCTGAAAAGGTGATTGTTTCCCAAATTAAGGGATTTGTAAGGCACCTTTCACACGGCTGCAAATTGTTCTGCAGAATTTGCTGACGTGGAAATCTGTACATCTTAATGAGGAATTGCCGGCATAATGAGGCCTTATTCAATTCCATATCTAAATCTACACGTTAGCCATGCAGATTTTAGTGTTGTATTTTCTGCTGATTGTTCTGCAGAACAATTCCACCCCCATGAAAGGTCTTTAAGGCCTCCCTCACACAGGCGTTTTTGTACAGCGCTTAGCGCTGCTTTTTCAGCACAGCGCTAAAGATTGTACAACGCTCCCATTCATTTCAATAGGTCTGCTCACACAAGGCTGACAGCGTTGCATGTTCTATTATTCGCCGTTTTCAGCCCTGTCTTGTCCATTGAAATGAATGGGCAGTGGTTTCAGTGCTACCGAAAACGTGGCACAACTTGGTACAGAGCTTTTGGCAGCGCTGAACGCCTTAGCTACACTGCCTGAGTCCAAAAAAAAAAATCAATACTCCCCTTGCAGGTGATGTCGCTGTCCCCTGTGGTGCTCTCGGGATTTGTCAGCCTTCAGAGGAACTTATAATGGTAATGGACATTCTGAATCCCCGCCTCCAGCAAAAGATTGCTCTGAGTGGCTGAGTGACAGCTGGCTGAGCCAATCACAGCCATTCATTCATTGGCTCTGATTTAGCTCAGCCGGCTGTCACTCAGCCGACACAGCCAATCACAGCTATCTGCCGGCTTCACAAGGTCTGGACAGTGGCTTTCTCTGCTAGGTGAGTATTGATTTTTAATTTTTTTTTTATCACAGCCAGTGCTGCTGAAACCAGGTGGAATCAATGCTATGTTTCTGCAAACACCTGTGTGAGGGAGGCCTAAAAGTATGGCCACATTAGAAGAGAATCCGCAGCAGCAAAAACTGCACCAAATGGGGTACTTTTGTTGCGGAAATGCTTCGCAATTCACCCTATCATTTCATAGAGTGAAATCCAGTGAAAAACTTGCCTGGTGCGGGATATAAAATCTGCACTACAAATTTTTTCTTTAGATCTTTTTTTTTTTTTTTTTAACCCCGCCGCAGCACATGGAAGATATTTGTTTAAATCTCAACCACTATGGCGCTATTGGAAATGCTGTAGATTTTCTACAGCTGACCAACCTTAAGTGGCCTAATCCCAATAGACTCCCTGAGTACTGAAGAAGCATGACCTGGGAGAGGAGGTCTCGTCTGCTGCCCCTCGTTTTCTGAAACCCTTCTGTAGCTAGCACAGAAAATCTCTTCCGTGACCTCTGAGACAACCAGTATTTGCATTAGTTACTGCACTCATCAAGGTCCTCATCTAGCTTGCAACGCCCTGAATAGCATATACATCTGCTGAGCCGATGTGTCACTGTAGTTCTGGCACAGATTGCTGGGGTTATATTCTTGAATAGCCGCCGCCTCCTAGACATCTATGTGGTTGCATAAAGAGTTAATTTATTTTTTCAGTCAACCAGAAAAACTTAAAGGAAAAGATTGTCAACTTCAATTAATTAGCAAGTCACGTCCCCGTTTCTGTTCTTCCTATTTACACATGAAAGCATTCGGCCGACTGGGGACTTCTGAGAGCATCTTAGATTATTCCTGTGACAGATCTGTGATGAAAACGCACAAAATAATTTCAGACTTGCACTGACGGGCGATTTGCACAAAACTACTTTTCTTTTATCACAACCGTCGGGTAGAAATGATGCCTTGACAGAAAGTGTAGCTTTATTCTTTAAATATGTTTTTATAGAGGCAGTGAGACAGATTTTATATAGCCATGTCCCACATGTATTCACCAGGTTCGGAGCAAAGTTCATCAGTCACCTCATTGATAAGTGATATAAATCCCAGGCAGCGATTAGATGAGGGTCTCTGGAATGTCATGTCACAGCTGAACTAGGGGGAGTAAGAGCAGCATACGGCCACCCGAAGGTCCAGTTGGAGAACCAAAAGTTTTTAGCTCCGTCTACATGACTCCTATAGGTACAGGCACCTCCTGCGACTTGCTCCCCACCACTGAGAATCCTACATGCTTTTACAATGCAGTTGGTGCAGGTTAAGCACATGGTTGCAATGTATTGCACCTGGAATTGGGGCTATGAGGAGTCCTATAACCTGAGTTCTCCTCGATTGGTTGAGTCACCTCACACAGAAGAGGTACATATGTACTAAATGTTTTACTAGACGCATTATTGACAGTTTGAGAGGAAGTAGCATCCATTGAGTGTTCACAATTACACCCACTTAAAGGGGGTGTCCATTACGTTTAGATTTTTTTTCTTCTTCCTATTGATGACCTATTCTCGGTAGGTCCGCAATAGCTGATCAGCAGGGGCCTGGTGTTCAGGATCCTCACAGATCAGCTGATGCCCATCACAGCTGTCCCTACTGACAGCAGGGGAAGCAGATTGCACAGTCCACAGTTTAGTGACCCAGGTTGGTATTGCAGGTGCAGCTCTCATTGAATTCAATGGGAGCTGGGCCTGTAGTACCAAACCGGGCCATTGTAATGTTGACAGTGCTGTCCGCACTGACAGCTGTTCCGGGTATCAGCTGATCTGTGAGGATCCTGAGCGACGGGCCCCTACTTATCAGCTATCCTGAAGATATAGGTCATCAATAGAGAAAAGTCCAAAAAGGCCCAAACACCCCCTTTAATATTACTAGGGTACTGTTCTCAGATTCTCATTAAAGGGGTTTTCAAGTGATGGCCATTACTAGTAATAGGACCACAGGACCCCCAGAGAACAGCAGAACAAAGGACTCCGGACAACTTCATTGTTTATCAAGGTGCACTTATGTACCAATGGGCACTCCAGTTTTGTTCTGCTGATTGAGGGGTTTGGGGCATCAGGTATGGCCCATGAGAAAGATAATTGGTTAAAAATTCCTTAAATACAGACTGCCTACAAGTGAGCGCCATGATGTTTTGTTGTAAGTATATTAATTGTGCCTTTTTATTATAAAAATGCAGATGGATATTCCTATGAGAGAAAGGCCATTGAGAGCTGGATCAGTACGAAGAGGACAAGTCCCATGACCAATCTTCCCTTAGAGAACCTTCTCCTCACACCCAACAGGACATTAAAAATGGCGCTGAATCGCTGGCTAGACACCAGGTCAGAGGAAAAAAACTATATTTCATCCTGAAACAAAGTGGTATCTACCCAACATTCCTTACTGAAAATCTGTGACACATCTGCCATGTCTAAACTCCCAATGCAGAATGCATGGGAAGAAGATGCACTTTTTTGTTTCTGCTCAGCTCATGAGCTTTCTGGTAAGAGATGGTCCCTGTGTAGCAGGTAAATTATTACATAACCCAGCTCTAGGGACCATCTCTGTAAAGTATTGCAGATTGTGCAGGTGATCGCTGTGATTTATGGCGTTACCTTGTATTCATGTAATATTAAATGGTAATATTTCAATAAGCCCTGTAGATCTCTATATAAAGCTGTGCGGTTTAATAACCATTAAAAAGAGTTATCTGAAGCCATGTAAATGACTATTTTAGGAAGAATTCCTTGATGTGCTGATATCTTACTCCCTTTTCAAGTGGGGACAGTGCTGAGAATGCTCTTACAGGGCTGTGGGAAATTCTGATTCTTCACCACTTCCTGAACCAGCACTTTGCTGTATACGGATTTTAGGCTGCTATGATCCGCACTGGTGTATTGTGCAGAGCAGTGACGAGACATGAGTTCCCTGCAGCCCAGTAAGGCCCATATAAAATGACGTTTTCATTTAATCACCATATGAATGTTTATTTTTCCTAGTTCCCTGCCTACTTCCTTCTATATATGACACACGTCAAACACAAGGCCCGCTGCCCATTTTATGTGGCCCGCTGGCCATGCATCTAAATAACAGGAATTATACTTACCCAGCCTGCAGTTCCAGTCTGGCGGCAGTATCCACTGCTGAATCTGACTGCTGATCTCTCTCACAAGGCTCTGCGCCAAGCTAAGAGATCAGCGGTCATAGACTCAGCAGAGGCTGCCACTGACAGCCCAGAGCTGCAGACCGAGTGATTGCAAAGCCTGAAGGGATGCTGTCTGGTCAGAAGCCAGTATCATAGAATCGGAGAATTGTAGAGTTGGAAGGGACCTGCTCAGTGCAGGATCACTAAATCTCAGACAGATGTCTGTCCAGCCTCCTTTTTGAAGACTTCCATTGAAGGAGAACTCGCCACCTTCCTTGGCAACCTGTTCCACTCATTGATCACCCTCACTGTCTAATATCTATGTTTCATCCCTGTCTTGTTTTTTTAAAGTGGGACACCCAGAACTGGACACAGTATTCTAGATGAGTCAATAATAATAACCAACCGCAGCACTCACATAGATTCCATTCAATCCAGTCTGTTGTTCTGCTGTATATGCAGCAAGGAGCAGGTGGATGCAACAGCTCAGTTTGGTCCGGATCACGACCCAATAATCAACAGGATTGTAAGGCAAGGACCAGGCAGCATCAGATGAATTTTTAAGATAATTTCCAATCCTTTATTCCTCCTTCTAGATGAGAACTGACCGAGAAGAGTAGAAGGGGATAATTATTTCACATGATCTAGACTCTATGCTTCTCTTAATACATCCCAGAATTGTGTTTGTCTTTTTTTGCTACTGCATCGCACTGTTGGCTCATGTTCAGTCTGTGATCTAAGTCTTTTTCACATGTGCTGCTGCCTAGCTCAATTCCTCCCATTCTGTACATGCTTTTTTTCATTTTTTCCCCCCCAGATGTAGGACTTTCCGTTTCTCCTTGTTAAATACCATTCTGTTAGTTTCCGCCCACTGTTCTAGTTTGTCCAGATCTTCTTGAATCCTTTTTCTCTTCTCCAGTGGTAGCCATCCCTCCTAGCTTTGTGTCGTCAGTGAGCTTGATCCGTTTCCCCTAAATTTCCTCCTCTAGTGTTGAACAGAGGGCTCAGGACAGAGCCTTGTGGTACCCCACGATATGTTCTTCCACTTGGATGTGCAGCCATTTATGACCACTCTTTGAGTACGACCAGTGAGCCAGTTGTGAATCCTTTTAAGGCTAATTTCATGACCCGATATTGCACTCGCCAGCATGCGATTTCCCCATAGATGTGTGGTGCTTTTATATCAAAACTGCCTCACATAACTTCAGGGAAGTAGCGATTGGCTGACAGTGGAGTTTCTCCCTGTGTTTCCAATGGGGAAACCTTGCATCGCACAGTGTGCGCCTAGCACATGGTGCGATGCCCCTGGCCCCATTGAAAGCAATGGGCGATGCGAGGGCACGCTGAAAGATAAGACATGGAGCAACTTGTTTCCTGTATCACACCGCAATACGGAAAACCATCGCTGATGTGTATGACCCTATTCAAAAGAATGGGTTCATAATTCGTGCAAGATGTGTGTCTCGCAATGCAGAAATCTCGCCTGTGTGACACTGCCTAACAGCTGCCTTGTCAATCCCAAATTTGCTTATTTTTTCAATAAGTATGCTATAAGATACTTTGTCAAATGCTCAAGATATCCTATATCTACCACATATTCCTGATCAACCCAATTGGTGATTCTGTTATAGAAGGAAATTAGATTAGTCTGCTGTGACTTGTTTGTTACAAACGCATGCTGGCTCTGGTTAATTACTCTGTTTTTATTCAAGTACTTGCATACATGCTGTTTAATAATTTGTAGCTATTCTCTCTTGAAGACTTTGCACCTTTTCCTCCAATAGAGACACAAGCTTGCATTTCTGGCAGGTGCAGTTTGGCTTTTCCTCTGGTAGGTCTGTAAACATACAGCATACATTGTAGCTCACCATATAGCTACTCCTCCCTTCCATGTTTATGTCCACTTCTAAAGGTCAATAATTCTTGTGATAATATATAACCTATCCGATGCTACTAAGTGTAAAACTTCACGCGGCGTCACAGGTACGCATGGATACCGGCTGGGCACAGGGTCGGATTCGGCTGTGGGTTCCCACATGCGGAATGCGACCCGGTCGTGTGCAGCCGGGCTTAGGCAGGTTTTCTTCCATGGTAGACAACAAAAGACGACTAGGCCTTCTCCCTCAAGGTAATCATCTAGATCCCCTGCATCATCCTCCCATTCAATCCTTCCCGAGACACGTTCAGAACCTTCCTCCCAAAACAAGTCGCTCAGAGGGTGAACTGTCTGAATCTCCCTCTGATTCCGATCTGGACGAAGAACAGGCTTCTAACTTCTCCACTATGGTAAATAGTCTGATAGTCACAGTAAAGGCTACCCTTCAGGTATTAGATCAGACACCTACTATAGCAGCCCTGACTTTTTTTTTTCCTGCAGATGCCCAGAGCAGTTTGCAAGGGCCTTCCCTCCTCATGAAGAGTTTGACAATGTATTGATCATAGAATGGAATCTTCTTAACCAATGCTTCCCTAAACCTAAGCAGCTGGAGCTTATGTAGCATTTTCCACAAGTTAGTAAAAAAAAAAAAAAGTGATAGTCTTTTCCAGCAGTCAACCCACCAGGCTCCTGGTTGCTGAAGCACACACCACTTCCTATGGGAGACGTGTTGCCTTTTCAAGACATGCATGACCATAAAATTGTAGCTCTAGCCAAAACCTCTTTTGGGGCCGTAGATTTCGCACTGGTTTTCGTCTCTACCTGGGTCAGCAAGGCCAAGGTACTCTCTCTGGCTTTCTTGCGGAAGAAGTGGAAGAAATTGCACATCCAATAAGCCAAGCAGGGAAGTTTATCTGCAAAGCTTCCCTGGACACAGCCAGACTCTTAGCATGTGCCTTCAGAAGCCACGCGCTGCACCTTGTTCATAAAATTTTGGGACGTTGATGCTTCTTTTAAGAGGTCCTTAACAAGCCTCTCTTTTGTTGCCTCAAGACTGTTCAACGCCACGGTGGATGAAATTGGCTCGGAAGCCACTGGTGGGAAAAATTCCCATCTACCTCAAAACAGATCCACACGTGTGCAACCTACACAGAAGAAAAGACCTCAATTTTGTTCTTTTCACCACTACAGGCCACAGAGAATGGATAGTAAGAAACCGTTAGAGGGACAAAAATGAAAGCCCTCCTTTAAATAGAGACCCTCCTGGTGCCCCAGACCACAGCCCGCTTCCACTAAAGCTTCCACATGAAGTACGGCCCCCACATCTACTACTTCTACAGCAGCATGTACGCTCTCTTTAAACCCTGAATACTGTGACTATTTGATAATGCATAAGTGTGTTGGGGCTGATGATATCCTCCTTCAAGGCTATTCCTTTCGGCCAATTTCATGCTCAACCTCTCCAGTGAACCATTCTCTCAAAGTAGAACAAATTGGTGGACTCTCGCTCAAAAGATCTGAATACCTCTGCACATGTAGTGCTCCCTTCTTTGGTGGCTGGATTCTCCATGGGTCCATCTTACACACTTCTTTCTGACCCTCCAATGGCAGGAATTCACCATGGATACCAGTCTCTTCAAAAGTGGTTCTCTGCAAAATCTTATAGCACAAGGCACTTGGACCAGACAGGAGTCCACACTACCGATAAACGATTTAGAAAAATTGCTGGAAGTTCTATCGCTTCGTCACTTCGAACCTCAGCTTATAGGTCACCCAGTTCAGGTACAAAACTGATAATGCACTGGCTGTCACGTACATTAATCATCACGGCAGGACCCACAGCACAAATGTAATAGAAGCAATAAAAATCTTGACATGGGCTGAAGATCCTCTTCCAGCACTATCAGTGGGTTACACACCAGGAGTTGACACATGGATAGCAGACTTTCTCAGCAGAGAGACAGTCAACCTGGAAGAACGGGAACTACAGCCCGACGTCTTAAGGACTTTGTCGAATATGTGGCCAACCGGATGTCAACCTGATGGCAGCCAGAATGAACCACAAGCTTCCCGTCTGTGGGTCTAGGTCTCAAGACCCCCAAGCTCAAGCAGTGGACATACTAGTAAATCCATGAATGGACTTCTGATTCCTGTAGTCTTTCCCGCTTTCTACAATTTTTCAAGAAGATCAAGATGGAAGGATTCCCAGGAATTCTCACAGCTCCAGGTTGGCTGCTTGTCAACTCTCTATGGCACCTTTCTCTTGGAGAAGATCTTTTCTTACAGGGAACCCTCTTCCACCTAAGTTTGTGTACACTTCGTTTAACGGTTGAAGCCGTGCTCTTGAAAGCCTGTGGATTTGCGTAAACGGTCATTCAAGCCATGATGAAGGCTAGAAAACCTCCCTCCTTTCGGGTTTATCATCACGTTTGGAAAAATTTCTTCCTCTGGTGCGAACAATGCAACTTACGTCCTATGCGTTTTTCTTTAGCCCACTTCCTATCCTTTCTTCAGGAAGGTCTGGCTGTGAGTCTGAGCCTTAGTTCCTTAAAGAGTAAGGTATCTGCACTATCCATACTTTTCCAATGCCCTCCGGGCTCAAAGTTGGTCCTCCATGCTTTTCTACAGGGGATCGCTCACGGCGCCTTGGGACTTTAATCTAGAACTGG
Organism: Eleutherodactylus coqui; assembly: GCF_035609145.1. Lineage (NCBI taxonomy): Eukaryota > Metazoa > Chordata > Amphibia > Anura > Eleutherodactylidae > Eleutherodactylus > Eleutherodactylus coqui. The sequence goes on from NC_089844.1 coordinate 87,385,650, forward strand.
ATATGCTACTTTCTCATCCCTTTAAGTTGTTGAGTGAAGTTACAGCTCACTTTTTGGCTTGGAAGGCAGCCCTGGTAGTAGCGGTAACCTCCATCCATCCGAGCTAGCAGTCTTGTTGGTCAAACCTTCATTCACTGACTTTCATCAGGACAAGGTGGTCCTGTGTACCTTTCTTTCTACCTAAAGTGGTGTCGGCATTTCACCTAAATGAGGACATTCTCCTGCCTTCATTTTGCCCCTCTGCAGTTCAGAGAACACGCTCTTCACAAACTAGCAAGTGCGAGCCTTCAGGCCCTTTCTCTTTCAGACAGTAGGACACACTGTTTGTAATTCCTGATGGCTCAAGATGTGATCTGATGGCTTCCAAGGTGGCCATCTCTCATTGGATCCGATCAGCGGTGGTAGAGGTCTGCCATGCCAAGAGCGGAGCGCCCCCTTCTGTGTTATGGCACATACTACTTGGGCAGTATGCAATGGTGCTTCAGCTATGCCATTGTGTAAGGCTGCTACCTAGACCTCTTTGCACACCTTTTCAAAGTTTTATCTGCTGTGTACTTTTGCATCAGGGGACATCTACCTTGGGCAAAGAGCTACAACTGGCTATAAACTGACTGTATGCTTCCTATTTTATCCCCAACCCCAACAGGCTGCTCTGGAACGTCCTATGGTCTTCAGCTGTGTCTCTCAATGATACGAGTGAGAAAACAAGATTTTTGTACTTACCATAAAATCTCTTTCTAGTCTCGTTCATTGGGGAATACAGAACCCACCAAGTTTGTGCTTAGTACTTTCACATATATTCCCTCCTTATTGGAGCGTTCTCTTTGCTGTCTCACATGGTGCTACTCTGAATTACAGTTTTAATAGTGGCAGTAGCTATACCAATGGTCTTCAGCTGTATCCCCCACAGACTGAGACAGGCCAGTGATTTTAAGGACCCACTGTCTGTGCAGAAATCACAGCATGCCCTATCTTTCCATATTAATCGACAAGAATAGGACAGGCAAATTCCTATGCCCGCAAGCCTCGATGTTCGTCCGATGCGAGTTGCGACCGAGAATCTTGGGTGTATCTTGCACATGCACCTGTGACTTCGCCCTAAGCCTGCATTCACCCTGGACAGAAATGCTGCAGAATTCACACTGCAGGAATCGCAGAGTAAATTCCATAGCATTTACAGTGCAAGCAAGGCATGTGGAGATTTCAGAAAACGTCACATGGTGTGGAAATTTTCTACTACGAATCCACAGTATTTTTGAAAAACACTGGATTTTAATCATTGAACTACAAGAGTTAAAATCCGCAGCATTTCTGCAGCTATGTCCAAATCTGCACCTTTTAGCTGCCGATTTAGCCAATGTGTGTTTTAAACATACTTGCTAGAGAGCCTGCAGCCGTTTTAACACTGCTTGAAAATCGCGCAATTTTATCGCCAATGTGAAAATGAGTGATAAACACGGAGTTATGAAACCAATGATTTTCAATGGTTTCATTCTCATTTGCAATGTTTCCACTCATTCTATGTGGCATGAAAAAAAAATTGCGCCAACTCCTATCTTTCTGTGTTATGCCATTTTTTTTCTCTATGGAACCTTCTTTTTATCTAACGCATGAGATTGCAATTTTCGTGCAAAGTGTTTTTAACTTTAAAAAACTCCTATTGACTTATGCGTGATTTTATTACGGGCGGCAGCGATGCAATTTTTTCGCTGATTCTCAAAAAAAAAAAAAAAAAATTATCGCCTAACCAAAACTGCAATATTTTGCCGCAATATCGCGATTGCCCATGTGAAACTAGCCTAAGGCAGGTGGGGAATTGTTCCAATCTCCTAGGAATAGTAATCTGGTCTCTTTACATGTATAAATCAGAAACAATCCGGCTGCGGGTTCATCATATAAATTGATATATTTTTAATTCCTTAAGGAAATACAGTAGATGTGCAAAGGACAGTTACAGACTGAAGAGAAGGGAAACCGTTGTAAAAAAATAAATAAGCTATATTGGTACATGGTAACATACTGGAGCGGTGAATGGGTTACATGGTACACTGAAGCGACAAACTACAGGTACGTATTGTCCTTCCAACGTAGCAGGAACCTTAAACAGTTCTTCTATATACATACAGAGTTTGAACATATAAAACATTTATGAAGAAAGGAAGAAATTACTTTCAAAAGCTCCACAAGAAACCGAATAGAATCTTAACGAGAATGTTCTGCCTGAAGACAAGGATGCCGACAGTTGTAGTTTATCAGTGTCTCAGTAAGGCTGGCCATAGACCTCAACTCATTTGTTTGATCTACTCTTCCCACCAACAAAAACCACGTGGGTCTGGTAACCCCCCCCCCCCCCCCCACACCACCTCCAGCCATGAGGCCAGCTTCACAGGAGCGTAAGCATATTTGTGCGTATTTTATTGCGTATTCGTATTTGCACGTGCAAAAAAAAAAACCATGCAGGCATGCTCCTATTGATCTCGATGGGTAATTAAATTTAGTTTAAATATGTTCTATTTTCAGGCACAATACTCACAAAAATAGAATATGCTGCGTTTTTTTTTGCACAACCAAAATGCCCACACAAGAAACGCACATGACCAAACCCATTGAAATGTGTTCTATTCACTGCGTATTGTGTGCGCAAATTTTGCATGTACAATACGCAGGGCATGTGTTCGTGTGAATAAGCCCTTAGCTTACAGGCAGGATCTGCTGTAAGAATAGCTTAACGTCTTAAAGGGAATGTCCACCCAACAAGCACCTGTTTTTTTTTCTTTAAATCTAATTAGGATTTTATATCCATTTTTCTGATCCAGAGCTCCAAATCCTTTACATAAAGGGTAAATGATAAAATTCCAGCTGCCTGCAATCACCACTAGAGGGCGCTTACTCCATACCATATATACTGTACATTAATGCATACTTTGTTACTTTTGAGTTCAATCTCCCTCTAGTGGTGGCTGCAGGTAGCCACAATTTTTAACTCGTCTTTGCACAGGATTTAGTACTTTACAACCGAAAAATAGAGCACTAAAAGCTATAAAGAAATCTTAAGTAACTAGCACAGAATTGTGAACCTTAAAGTAACCCTCCGGTCCTGGAGCAGCAAAGATGGCAGCTTCTCTGACTACCTGGTGCAAACTGTGCATTAGTATGCATTATTAGTCTAAAGGTCCATTTAGACGCAAGGATTATCGCTCAAAATTCACTCAAAGGTCGTCTTTTGAGCAATAATCTTTGTGTGAAATTGCCGTCGCTTATTGTTGTCTTTCAGCCTGCTGATCAGTTATTTCAGTGATCAGTTATCAGGAATTCACAGCGGGAGACAGCTGATACTATTGTTTCAGCTGTATACCGCTCCCTGGTGACAGGCTGGGGATGAACAGAGCGGTCTGGCTGTGTTCTTCATACCGCGCTTGGCTGTATAACAGCCGGGCCCTGTGAGCAGAGAACAGCTGGATGCAGAAGACAAGCGGGGCCACCCCGCTTGTCTTCTGCATCTCCCGCTCGGAATGCTTGGCTGTACAACAGCTGGATGCAGAAGACAAGCGGCCCGCTCGTCTTCTGCATCCCCAGCTCGGAGTACACCTTGCGCTGTAAATGGAAACAACTATCATCGCTCAAAAGACATCTTTTAAGCGATAATTGTTGTGCCTAAATGGGCCGTAAGACACTACACCTGCTTTTGGTAAACACTGTTGACCAGCCAGATCAGTATGCAGTGTCTTAGACTAGCAATGCATACTACATACAGTGTGCATCGGAGAAATGGTTTGCCCATCTTTGTTTGTCCAGGCCCGGAAAGTCACTTTAAATTTGTACATTCGGTTTAGAGACACTTGGTGACCATCTTTTTGCAGTCCTCACTAAGAGCACCATAAGGTAGTACCTGTCACATGGATATGTCTGCTGTGTGTGGATCTGTGCAGTACTTTTGAAGAAGCTTGCGTTTTATTAGTAGCAGCCAGACAAAGGATTAGTCCCGCATATTCAAGAGTCCCACCCACTCTACCCTCCAGGCAATGACTGGCAGCTCTCTCTCTATGCACAATAATAAGCAGATAACAGCCAATTATTGGCTGGAGGGTAAGGTGGGTGTAACTATTCAGCAGCTCATGAATATTCAGGACCACCTTAAGTAGTCCTTTACACATTTGGTGCTACTAATAAAAGGAAACTTTATCAAAAATGATTGCACAGATCAACATGCCAGACACACCAGAGTAATCAGTGTGACTGTCACTACGTGGTGCCACCCTCAGAGGGGTACAAAAAGATGGTGACAAGTGAGATTACTGATATCTAGTGAACTAACAAGAGGCTAAGAAGTGCTGCTGTAATATCTTACTGTATAAACTTCTCATCTTACTGCCAACTATCACCACCTATTCCCACTGTACATGTTAATACTCCCTGTACCTTTTTTTCTTTGAATGTACACTTATCCTCTAAGATAGCACCTTAAAGGTGTTTAAAAAGAACAAGAATAAAGTGCGATAACTGTTAGGACTGATATTTTGCCATATTTATACATTAAACTCAGTGCAAAAACCAGCATTGTTGAAGCCTTAAAAATGCATGCTATATATGGCCATAGTAGAGTTTTAAAAAGTTATACATTATATACACGTGAAACACACATTCTGGTTATTTTATAGAACAAAAACAACTACATGGTCATAACTTATATTACAACCTAATATGACCCCTCTATAAAATAGATCAGATGTATTTCATTATAACATTCATTTACATTAACTATAAAAGGGTCCTTTTCAGAATCAACTCCCTTTCAGGCAAATGGTTTTTCAAAAGTGTACCCTCCTTGTAGCAATCCAGGCAGACTGTCTGCGAAGGCTGCCTATTGCCCACATTTATAAACTTTGGATGGGGACAAACAAATTCGGGTAATCTTGTCCCCCTAAGTGGTAATATAAGGCACCAATTGAACACACAATAAATATGACCTGCTATTCAACAATCTTATACAGTTAACCACAGACAATATATATTTGTTTAAAGGCACCATGACAGTATTGTATAACACTGATATTCCAGTTATGTTCTGCTCTAGGAAACTGTGTCTTACACTGCTCCATAAAACTATTCTTACAAGTCAAACTAAACTCCATTACACTGCAATCCTGAGAGAAATTGATGAAAACCGGTGTAACCAGTGCTTAGCTCACTTTTTTAGTTGTTTTAAAGGGGTCTTCCAGCACTATGGCATTGGTGGCCCATCCTTAGGATCCGCCCCCGAGGAACACCATCAGACTAAAAGGCTGCATTGCTCCAACCAACACTAGGGAACCTAAGGGTACGATTTCTGCTGTTCGAACACTACTGACCTAGGATAAGCTGTCAACGTTAGTCCTGGAAACCCCTTTACAAATGGCAAATCCAGTTGCTATGGATTACAGCACCTTTTACTTACGCAGCAAAAAAAAGGAAACAGCGCAGTACTGAGAAACAAAGCAGTCAATCAGATATTTGGTTTTCACTAATCTAGACTGAAAACTTGTCTATATATCAGCTGCTGGTATAATCAAAAGTCCTATGTTATGTAGTGTAATATATTTTAATGTATTTCACCTCCTGCTAAGCAATATGTAGGATAAGAACAAACCTGAAGGAGGACTGTAGCAGTTTGCTTGGTTACAGTACATACAATACACTTACTCTACATAGTATGTTTAAAGGCATAAAAGGTGATTTATTATTTTATTCAAGGCAAAGCTTGCGCGTTTTAGCTTTATACACATTGTACATTGTGATTTGGTAATGTTCTGAACACCAAGTAGCGGAAAGTTCCTCCAGAGATGTTGGGAGTCTTTAAGCTGCACCCGGCAGTGAAAGAGAAGGAATCTTGCTCATAGTTTCCAAACATAGATCAGTTTATGTCTTATCAATCTGCTCCCGACCCCAAAGCGTTTATTACAGACCTATCCATTGACACTGACCAGCAGCCTCTTCTACAGTTTTTTTTTGGCTACATCTTCACTCTTGTTCCAACCATGTTCATGTAAAAGATAAAGCCAACGTAAAGTTCTTTCCAGGATATGTTCTACTTTTACATTAATATCAAGTTAACTGGAACGTGGGAAATAACTTCCACTAGTAACGACAGGAATTTCACTTTATTGTAGCTTCTCCAAGGACATTAATGATAAAGCAGCCAATATTAGGTTAAAGTTTATGTCTTATTGGTTAAATGAGTGCGGCCATTTGTACAGCAAATTTGCTGATGCTCATTTAATCCCCAGCAGACTAAAGTTTTCCTCCATACAATGTGTAAAGACTAGTTGCGTCAGTTTTTCCTAAATCAGTGGTTCACACATTAGATTCTATGAAAGATCGCTTTGGTTTTGTAGAGGACAAGGAGCTTAAATTCGACTCTTTAACCAGAAGAGATTGTGACCTCAACATGGCTTCTTGGTATGACTGGTTGACCGCCTTGGACACTCTAAGATCCTGGGTGAGGCTGGATGTTTGACTCTTCCCTTCCTCAGTGTCCTTGGAATAGACCCCGTTGTGTGTGAGGCCTCCATATACATTTGGCATGGTTTTGTTTTGATTTCCATATGTATTTGCCTGCCTGGTAGAGAATTTCTCAAAATTTCCAGTCTGTGCAGTTCCAGAAGGGTTGATGTTTACATCCATTGTCTGGTTTTGCCAATTTCGATTAGACTGAGAGGTTTGTTGGAACGATCTGGCCGTTTTGTCCATTATTCCCATGAACGGTATATTTCGTGGTCTATTCTCAGCTGCACTAAGAGCTTGGCTGATCTTATTTTCTTTGCTTCGCACATCAGGTACTTTAACACCTTCAGAAAAGCTACTGCTTGATGTCAAGCTATGTGTAGCTATCCTTTTGTTTTCGGTCACCATTGGCTTTTCGTTAGTTGATTGGGTCTCTCGAGGTGGAGAGAGGCCTACATATCTTTCTGCTGTTTTAGAAACAAAAGAGCCAGATGACTTATATGGCTGCTTAATTTCCCCTGGTTGCTTGTGGGTGGCATGTCCAGGTGGAAGCTTCTCACTGTATACAGGACCATGAGAACTTGATACAGGATGTGGTGCATCTACACTAGGACCTCTCAAACTGGATTGGGTGGAAGACTGTCTCAATGGAAGTGGGCTTGAAGGTACCAAGTTAGAAGGAACTGAATTCTTTGGAGTAGAAAAACTGTTCCCAGATCTCGAAATGGATTGCAAGGAATTCATATGCTGATTAGTTTTCACTATCTGTGCCTGTTTTGTGGGTCTTTGTAGTAATGCTTGCTGTAGACATAGGTTTTTCCCTTGCAGTTCTTCAGGAGATTCAGAAAGGTATTTTTTATTACTATGCTCTTGTGCTCTATTGTTGTTAGATAAATCTTGTGGTTTTGAGTTCCCTGGGAGTTTATCAGAAATTGGACAATCTTCCTCTTGAATTTCCTCAAAATTCAGATGGCTGTCCAGTGTTTCTTCAGCAGCCTCATCCTCTTGATCGGAGTCGTTGCTCGGTGGTGGTGGTGGCTGGAATTGCTTCTGCTGTTGTGACCTTTGATGTTGTTTGAACTCTTCTTCTACACGAGATAAAAGTCTTCTTATTTCCTGGTTGTTGGGACATAATTTCAAAGCTTCATGGAGATCGGCAAGAGCAGCAACAAACTGCCTAAAATGGAGCACAAAGGGACAAATGTAAATTATCATAACACTCTTTAAGCAAGATAATTCCATCCTAGGGCCTGATTTGTCTGTATCATCAAGGTAGAAGGTTTGACAATATCATCAACAAACCGAGATCTTTTAATGATAAAGTGGTTGTGCCAACATGCACAACCTCTTTCAGTAAGTAAGGTTTGGGGTGACCAGGTCTAAAAATACAAAGCTCCTGCATAGATAGGTATAAGTGACAGACTGCTGAAATCAGCATAGCTGTCACTAGAATGAGCAGTCTACAGCCAGGGCAGCATTAGTACCCTATCAGGTTCCCCTTTAAAGGCAGCCTGTCACGGGCTTATGAGCTCCATAAACTAGGTTTTTGGGTTCACGACAGGGCTGGGGTGCTCAATCAGGTTGAGACTTTCAGACTCGCCTACCTCCTCGGTCCACCTCTCTTCATTACATTCATACACACAAACGGTCCATAATCAGAGTACAGTGTGTATGAGGACGCAATGAAGAGGAGTCCATTCAATGGACCAAGGCCTAGGTTAGCGGGCAGACAGAGAGGGAATGTAGACAGGCGAGTAGAAGAATCACAGAAACACACAGACTGATCAGCCTCTATCCTATGAGCCCATAACCTTAGTTTGTGGTTCTCCTAGGACAGCACAAATTTCCTTTCACTATAACAGATTGTTTCTTCCTTTGACTTAATTAGTATCAGGAAACAACACTTACCTGCTGTTTCGTTTAGCTCTTGCCCTTGCATAAAAAGCCTCATAGCACTTTGGTTTCAGCTCTAGCGCCTTGCTTGCAAACTCTTCTGCCATGCCAAAGTCCTATACAGAGGAGAAGATGGTCATATTATAACTTTTTAGGGTACTTTGATTAAGCTCTCAAGCACAGCACAGTACAAGGTTAATATAAAGTACAGAGTATTATAGCACACATATTAGTGAGGCAGAAGGTGCATTAATGCATGATCCAATTCCAACAAGGCAAGTCTCAAAGACTGGGGCACAAGGATCTCATACCTGGGGCCCCTTCCCATCACTAGAGATAGGTGAGTGATCCTGTAAATGGGAGAGTGCTGTACCTGCTTCTTCCTGTAAAACAATCAGCATGACCTTCACCTGCCCTTCCACAAACATCAAACTTATCTAAACATTGGCTGTTTAAAGAGGTTCCATGATATCAGAAAAAAATGGCTGATGTCTTCCAAAGAGAACTCCACGCTTGTTCCCATTCATTGCCATAGAGCTAAGCTGCAGTACTTGACAACCTTTGCATAGGTGTGCTGTTTTTGGAAGACATCAGCCATGGTTTTGTAATCCCGGACTGTCCCCTTTTAATAGACAAACAGTGAGCCATGCCTTTCCTGTCAGATAATGTTTTCCACCATAACATGTCTAGGCAAGTACAAAAACCATAGCTCAAAATGTGCAATTCAGTTGTACTTCTGTCACTGTGTAGTCTTAGCATAAATCTACAAGCATCGCTCCAAAGCTAATGCCTCCTATCTTGTTATGTTGGTGCAGGACATCAGAAGCGGGTGTCGGCAGTATGGCAATAGAGGCTGAACCTTCCCGACAACATCTGCTAAATTTTGCTGGCGTGGGACAGGCGGCAGCAGAGGGGCAATCTGGCAAAATTACATCTGACATGTGAGTGCGTATAAAGCAAAGGCGTGTAACTGAATCCTCCATGCAGAAAAACCTGCACCCATTGCCATTTATCGATGTTTACTGAACGTTTACGAAGACCAAACACTGCATGTTAGTGAAAGACAAGCCCAATTCTGCACCGCTGTCACACCATGAAATGTAGAGCGTCTCGATCAGCTAATCTACGTGGATCATCGCTTCTAAAACATTGAAGCTGATATTCATTTCCTTACACAATTCTCTGGTCGCGATCCACGCGGATGAGCTGATCAAGACGCTCTTCACTTTGTGGTGTGGCAGCTGTGTATGGCCATCCAGAACATGGCTTGTTTTTCACATCGCTATCGCCAATGTTGAAAAGCTCCACCCACCGCCTTGCTGTGCTAACATCCACTGTTTGGTCTTCATAAACGTTCAGCGTCACCAAATGTCAGCTTTCTTGCAATTTTTTCAACATGGAAGATTTCAATTACACACCTTTGCTTTTTACACATGTTCATGTCAGATGTCATTTTTATGCAAATAAGGAAAATGTAACAATACTTCTACAGCGCCACCTATTGGATGGCAGCGGCCCCTCAAATCAATGTCAGACCTTTTATACAGGTCTTTATAACAATGATTGGGAATAGGAAACCAAGCCAGAAAACCATACACAGACAGCTGTTTTGGGGGCATTTGCCCCTCATCAGGAAACCCTAGGTGTCTCCATCCTCTTTTTGGGTGCTCTTCTCTTGACCCAGATGTCATTTTGTCGCATGGCAACGAAATTTACCAGATATTGGCAGGAAGGTTCAAAATTTTATTCCTTTAGTGCCAGCATCTGCTTCTGACGATAGGTGCCAACGTAATGAGAAAGGCAGCATTAGTTTTGGAGCGACCCTTGTACATCTAGCGCTGTCTAACTCACCACATACTTTACTTTAAAATCTGCCAAAAGTAACAAACCACATACAATTCTTACACTTACATTCATTTTTCTGCGACATCTGGACATATTCAAGTAGAGGGAGACGCGCAGCTCATTAAAAGCTTTCATCTCTTCTCCTAATCCTTCTCGAGGAAACTTCCTAAGTGCGTACTGATACCTCTGTGCAGCTTCTTTCATCTTTCCCTTCTGCAGGAAACAAAGTCATCAACGTCAGGAGGGAGAACTAAACAAATGCAATGCGAATTTTCCAGACTTTGTTTACATGTAATTGTTCTGCACACAGAAAATGTATTCCCCAAATTTTGGAGATTTAACATCTCTACTGGTTGTCCTCTTGAAAATGGAGAATACGCTAACCATAGGGTGTCCCTCTGCTGGGATCCTCCGTGATCTGTGGGGAAACCTGGCAAGTTCTCAATTACCTGCAAAGCCACCACAAGTCAAATAAAGCATAACATGTAACCCACTGAAATCAAGAGGCAGTCTATGTAATGCATGGACATACTGGGTCCTCCACAGCGAGAGACTCTTGGCAGCGGGTCTCCACTTTAATAGGTGAAGGAATTCATGGGGGACAATTAACAGAACACATCTGCTTGTTTCTATACGGACAACCAGTGGATGTTCCATTTTAGAATCAGTGTGTCATTATGATTATATAATCTGTTCCTGGGCCATTTACATGTGATTTTTTTTTTAAAGAGGTTATTAGGTATTTAAAAAAAAAAAAGATTTTCTGAAAAACAGCACCTTTCTTGTCCAAGGGGTTGAGTGAGGATGAGTTGCAATACCAGTCACAGCCACAATGGCACTGTTTTTGGAAGAAGGATACAATATCAAAAGTTCATAGAATGGTAGAGTTGGAAGGGACCTCTAAGGTCATCGGGTCCAACCCCCTGCTCAATGCAGGATTCACGAAGTCATCCCAAACAGATGTCTGTCCAGCCTTTGTTTGAAAGACTTCCATTGAAGGAGAACTCACCACCTCCCGTGGTAACCTGTTCCAATCATTGAGCCCCCTCACTGTCTATCTATTCTGTGTCTCCTCCCTTTCAGTTTCATCCCATTGCTTCTAGTCTTTCCTTGTACAAATGAGAATAGAGCTTTTTTTTCTTACTAAATCAGTAAAAAAATAATTTCAACAATCTGTCAAGTTATCGCATAACTCACTCTGTACAATATATTGCCTTCATCCATCAACTTCTGTAGAAGAATAATTAGGATGTCTGGTTTAGAGGTCGCCATTGCCCATGCTGCATTCCCTACAGAAAGAAAATTAGGATTAAATAAAAGTAGAACACAGGCAGTCATTACACAAGTGGAGTTAGTAGTCAGTGTGAGATAAGCTAGTAATACCACTGAAGCATGGATTTATAAGAAAATGGACATGTATATACTATAGATACAATGGGGGAATGCAGGAAAGCTTTTAGGACAGAATTCTAGAGTAGAATAGTTGTACATTTTTGCCCAATTGTGTGCAATGTGTGGGAATTAGGATGGATGTAGTAGAGCTGTGCGTGATGTGTGGGAATCATAATGGATGCACCATGTAGCACAGCGGTGTGGCACACTGCACCACTAGAAACACTGGTACTATAATTTCCTAATAATTATTAGTCATCACAAACTGAGCATGTGTGCTTTAACTGTGCATCCAGCTGCACACATTTGGCCTCACTCCAGTGGCAAGCTACCCCTCCTAGTCAAGTATAATGTACAACCCTGGTTGTCCCCTTAAGGCCCATTTAGACACAACAATTATCGCTTAAAAGCCATCTTTTGAGCGATAACTATTGCTTCTAAATGCGCGGCCATCATGCACTATTCGTTCATCGTTCATTTCCAGCAAGCTAGAAATCACCAATGACTTATCAGCGCTGTATGCTGATTTTCTGATAGTATTCTTTCAGCTGGTATCCCTCTGGCAGTTCTCAGCGGGACACCAGCTGAAAGCTCAGAGAACAATACAGCTGTTTGCATATACAAAACAGCTGCTTTGTTCTTGAAGCTATTGAGGCGGTATCCCGCTCCTCCTGCATTAACTCTTAAGTAGCTAATTAGCTACTTAGAGTTATGCAAAGATGATCGCTCAAAACTGTCACTCAAACTGTCGTTTGAACGATTTTTGAGCGATTATCTTTCAGTGTGAATGGGCCTTTACAGATAGATTCCATAGAAGGGGAGGAACTGGTGTGAGAAACTTGCTGCTTTATTGTTTAAAATATGTGCATACTCTGTCAAGGCTGAGAGGTGATCAAGGCTCTTGACAGAGTTGAAACCGGCCCTTCCTTTTCTGTGAATATGCACATATTTTAAACAATAAAGCAGCAAGTTTCTCACACCAGTGCCTCCCCTTCTATGGAATTTACTTGTGAAAGAAAGCCAAAGTGACCGCAAGGCTGTACAAGCACTTGGAGACGCACCTGCTGCATGGAACCAGGAGCTAGAAGCCGTCTAAGGTGGGATAAAAATCTTTTTTTCTAAACATCCTTTACAGATAGGCCTAGCCAGATATGTAGGATCCATCCAGCACTAAGGATGATGCACTGTGGAGCATACAGGTGCTAGATAAACTAAAGTTTAGTTCTCCATAAAATAGCACCTTTTGATAGTTGCAAACTACATCCACCAAGATCAATCATCTGACTTGAATGCATAATGCTTCCTTGCAGATATGGAAGTGGAAGGGCATTTGAGTACAGTAGGATACAACAGATGTTCCCGATACAATAAGGAAGCCTGAGAAGGAAATGACATCAACTTCCTCCAAATGAGTTTGATGTCAGACAGTCTGACAAGTCCAGCACTGTAAACTTAGTGTCTACAAACATAAAGGGTGCATAGAATATAATGGGGCTATCCACACGTCTCAGACCATGAAGATAAGTCGTCCAGCACTGGCTATAGACAGCTTTGGGAATCCGGACTATGAAAATAAATGTTAATTAAAAAGAAAAAAAAACACATCACGTCTGGGGAAGGGAGGGGGGGGGGGGGGGTGAGTCACAGTCAATTATCCTTTGTGTTTAGTCCTGGTACGTACCTCAGGGAAGACGTAAATGATGTGCAGTAATAGAACCTGTACTGAGTAACCTGTAGGGGGCTCTTTTAACAACCACTTGTTTCCAAAAAAATCTACCTGCTGGACCAAGTATGGCCCCTCGCACCTCTACAGCGGTCTCCAGCCAGGCTTATACAAACTGTTTTCTAGCAGACTAGAATACCAATAATCCATTTACTGGATCACGGATTCACTCTCTTTTATACATCTTTTTCTGTGCACAGATATGTTTGCAAAAACAAAAATAATTTTACACAAAAAATTATTCCTGTTGCAGCAAAGATAAAAAATGCTGTCCTGACCGGCACAGGGGTGTTGTACACTCACGCCAGGAGCTCCGGAGAGAGGGCTGCTCTGTGTAGCTCCTCGCTGCTTTGGCTCATTGATGAAGGCTCCAAGCAAGTGTTCCCTAATCTATTAACACAAAAAGGCCTACTAGGGTAGATTAGAAAATGGCTTTTGAAACCAGACAATCCCGTAAAAATGGCACTTATGGCGAATTAATTTACATCAGATTTTGTCATAAAAGGGCGCAAAATATAATGCAAGCCAAAGTTTTACAACTTTTGAGTTCTGTGCCGCAGCCCACCACTTTCTCAAAAATGGTGTGTGAATTGTTAAGAGGGAAGCGACCACCCGGGCCAACACATTTATGTATAATTTACGCCAGCTTGGACCGGTCTTACATTTCTGTTTAGGCACATGGAGGGGCAGAGACGTGCCCTCTTCATATATTAGGCACATCGTGCACCGGCAGAAATAACATTAGGGTGGGCATTTTTAATGCGGTATATTTCCCCTTTAGATCGATTGGTGTGGTTAATGGACAGAGATTACCAGACATCCTTGTATCTCTTGGATTTATCCCTAGTCAGTAGAAACATAACTCACATTTTATAGCTGTATAAAATGTTACCTAGTTTGGCTCCTTTTCTGAGCAAAGTCACAACAACTGCAGTATTTCGGCAGCCGATGGCTCGATCCAAAGGCCTCATCCCACTGTAGTCCACATGTTCAATCATGGCTCCATTATCAACCAAATACTGCACCTAAACAGATGAGAAGAGCATATATTATACACATATACACACATTTATACGGAAAGATGAACCCAGCAGAAATTATATACATTTAGTGCTATGACCAACAGTGCTACAATCTCAATAGATGTCAATGCCCTCCTAGCAGCATCAAAAGGGGTTTGGGCATTCAATAGAAGAAGACAAAGCACAACACAATATCACAGCTGTTTTCTGTGCGGTATTGCTGCGTTTTCTTACGGTGACATTGCGATTTTGTAGTGATCTTTTTTTTTTTTTGGAGGGGGAGGGTGGTGGCTACACTTTAGGAAAAAAATAAAAATACATTACCTAACAGGCGCTGTCCGCTCCGCCGCACTTCTCCCGAAACTCCAGCACACTAGTCTGTAGTCTTCAGTCAGCACTTCCTGGTGAGAGGCTTTTAAAATCCTGCCTCCAGGAATCGCTATCTCTGATTGGTTCTGGAGTGCCGCAGCTCATCCAATTCACTGCGATGACTGATTGGCTGAGTTGCGGCATACAAGAACCAATCACAGTGAGCCCTTCCTGGAGGCGGAATTTTTGAACGCCCTGACCAGGAAGCGGTAGTTGAAGACTGCAGACAAGTGTGACAGAGCTTCGGAAGAAGTGCGGCGGAGCGGATAGTGCCTCATAGGTAATGTATCTTTTTTTGTTCTTTTTAATGCAGCTAGGTTTTATTTTAGGGGAAACAGTAGGATTTCCTACTGTAAAAGTTGAGTCACACCACAAAACAATAGGTTTTTAATGAAAATCAATTTGCTACAATTTATATGCACTGGACAAAAGACTGGCTGTAGAAATAGACAGAACCTTTAAATTAATTTCACTTTAGTTAGAAGTCATGGTTTAAAGGGGATACGCCGGGATACACCAGGGTCAGAGCGGAAGCACCGCTCCACCACTTTGTATCAATTGGATCTCTCGTAATTGCAAGCACAACTCTCAAGAAATCAATGGGAGCTGCAATTGTAATTGCAGGTTGTGGTCCCATTGATTTAATTTGCAATTATGAGTGGCGGACGCTACATAGGGGTCAGAGCAGTGCTTCTGCTCCGACCCTGGTGTATCCCGGTGTCCGTTGCCTGGATAACCGCTTTAATTGCTTTAACCCCTTAGGTTTTGTCCAACCCAAATACAGAGCACCACAACTTGTTTAGGAGAATGAAGTTTTATCGTATCACAGCTGTTTATTGCTTTAAGGTAGGAACGGTCAAGGCAATATAAGAAATGTGGACGCGTCCCAGAAGGGGAAGGCTCATGTTATCTATGTTGGCATAAAATAAAAGCACCAAGCACACTATCCATCATAATACGCAACGTAAATGTCACCCAGATTTATGGAAATCTGCAGGAAAATTCTACTTCTTATCACCGCTGTCCGTGCAAATGTGGGGATGTAACATCAAGCTGAAGGCATGTGTGTGATGTCAGCGTGGGGAGTGCAGCCGTCGCAGGAGATCTGCTGCTCCCACATCAGCAGCCAGTAACAGATGAGGAAGATAAAACTACCGGGGACAACAAGAGCTGTCCTCATCCCCTTGTACAGGACATAAAGGGCGCTGCTTCTTAAGATGCACGGCATGTACCCCCATACCACTGGCTATTACAGCGGGCAGCATTGGCACAATATGTAAATACTGCATTCACTTCACTAGCAGGAATGGTGTTTAAACCGGAATGAACGACTAATCCATCCAGCGGACCGTTCATTGTATATTATTTAAATAATTAGCACTTACAATCTCAGCATCTCCATAGAAAGCTGCCAAATCCAGCGGTGTGCGGCCATTTCTGTCCATCTGGTCAATGGTAGAGCCTCGTTCTACTAGACACTGGACGGCTGCTTTATGACCCTTCAGGCAAGCCCAGCTGAGAGCGGTCAAACCTTCTTTGTCCAGCGCTGCAATGTCTGCCCCTGAAGAGAAGAACACCACACTGTCTTAGCCTATAGGGCAGTCCTGCTGAAGTTGGCGTTTGTCAGTTTCTGTGTAGTCTTTTCTTCTATTATGTTCTTTGAGAAGCTGGCTGACAACTAATATGGCTGCCTCACTACTTTCCCAAATCCTCGAACAGCAAACCAGCCTTGTTATATAGTGATGCATCTCCAGTTTAAACATACAGTAGGGGAAGCTTGCAAACGTGGAGCAAATTGCAGAAGAAATCTGTCTTGCAGGCTTTGCTCCACATTTACTATATGTTTTTATACTCTTTCGGACACTTTTTCCTGACTCGTCCGAAAGTTTGCCATAAGTTTGGCTTAGTTTGGGTGTAAATTTAGTGGTATAAACTCAGACTAAACAATCTTAAAATTGGACAGATTTACCATCCACCATGAGTTACTATGAGGAATCTGTTGTATTTTAAGACGGTCTATCTTTGTTTGCACTCTCTAACTTTTAGATAGTCTTTAATTGTGCCAGTTTATCACCGTGACTTATGCAGGATGGTAAATCTATCTAGTCTACGTTTATATCACCAATTAGTTGACTTAGAATCTGCCAAAAATTGTGCCAAAATTTTGAAAAAAAGTTTCTGCCATTTGGCCACACCTTCTTATAGAAAGCCCCGCCCATTTTCAGGACTAATTGGGAAGTGTGTCTAAAATGCATCAGTAATGTGGAAGGAAACATGCAAGTCAAGTTTTCTGGTGCAATTTTCTATTTAGGAAACTGACTAAAAAAAGTTACAGTAAATTAAAGGGTATGTAACCATACGGTTGTTATCATGCATTTTTAAAGGAGTATACGCATTTAAAAAACAAAAAACTAACTGTTCACGAAAGTGTTATAAAAATGAAATTCTAAAAACATGATATGATCATGACATATAAATACTTCTTAGTGACCACCAATATGCCTTTGTATGACTAGCCGACTACTGACAACCAGGCTCATCAAACCCTGGCAGTTTAACCCCTTACATGACACAATCAATAGCAACATGTAAACAGATGACAGGTGGAACGAGCTTTCTTTCTTTCACCCATCCTGCAGTGCCATCTCAAGATACCAATGGGCTCCCATGGCTGCTGCAAGCCTGACAACAGCCTCCATGTCTGCCATGTAGCTCAGCCTATTAGGCCCCGCCTCCAACAGAGTCTAATAGGACATTGTCATAGGCTTTGAAAAATACACTACATAAGTAATACAGTGTACTATCCTCGTGATTGAATAATCTCATCTTAAAGTCCCATTGGGGACTAAAAAATATTGAAAAAGTTGAATAAAAGTATAATTTAATGAATAAAATACAAAACTAAATTTTGAAAAAAAGAAACACATATGTAGATGTTACCACATTCATAATGACCTAAACAATGAAAATATTATTTATCTCGCATGTTGAACACCATAAAAACAATTTTAAAAAGTAACGCCAGAATTGCTGTTTTTCTTTTGTTTGCCTCCCAAAAAAATGTAATAAAAAGCAATCAAAAATTCATATGTACCTAAAAATGGTACCAATAAAAAGTACAACTTTTCCCGCATAAACAAGCCCTTATAAGGCCCCTTTACTGGGAAAATAAGAATGTTCTCGGTCTTAGAAAGCGGCAATGCAGATTCCATTGTTTTTCTTAAAGCTTGGTATCGCAGTAATCGTGCTGATCCAGAAAGTCATCACGTTATTTTTACCGAATAGTGAATGCTATAAAAACAAAACCCCAAAGCAATTGGAGAATTTCTGGATGCGGTTCCCACTGGCCCCCCTCAAAATGTAATAAAAGCTATACAGCACATTATATGGACCCCCAGAGTGGTGCCAAGCGATGTTCACTGTCGCATTGCAAGAGCCCTCAGGTGACTATGTCAAAGGGTTATGCAATGCGGCAATTAAAATTGCTTAAAGCACAACATAGTCTGGTCACCAAGAGGAGGATAGAAAAAAAACCATTAACAATATATTGTGTGCACAGCTCTTATGCTGAGCTATGTGCCTCTATGTTTAGGGACGAAACACTAATCCTGTTGGAAGTCTGATCCCGCAGTTGTGTGTTCCTGTCTTCCTTCTATCCAGTGGTAGGTTAGCGACCCCCATCTATATAGTCCTCATAGAGGGGCATACGACATAGAATAAAGAACCACTCAGAGCTGCTCCTGCTTTGGATGATTGGAACCATCCTTGCATTACATGGACATTCATCTGATTGGCTACCATGTAATACTACATTTCGCCTGAGCAGCGGAAGTACATGGCTGGCTACAGCAAATAAATGGAAACAAAACCGGAGAGCAGGGTCTGCATTTTGAAAGCTGTTATCTTTGATGTGACTAGCCCTTTTAAGTCTGTGTTCATATAGACACAAAGGTTTGCATACCAGCTGTATACACAAAACGGCAGGATAGTTTTAAAAAAGACTATTTGCAAAGCGATTTAATTTTTTTTTAAATGATGTAGAGCAATAAAAGAATACACAAGTCAGAGTGGAAGCTGCTGCTCCGACCCGTGTAGTGGCTGGTGCTTGTAATTGCAGGTGCAGCTTCCATTGATTTCAATAAGAGCTGTTCCTGCAATTACAGGCGCCGGCCACTACACCGAGGGCCGAGCAGCAGCTTCCGCTCTGACTGATGTATTCTGGCACTGTCAGCAGGCATAGCCTGGAAAACCACTTTAATGGCTCTTTCACACGAGCTTAGCAATTTTCGGTCGGCCATGTCACGGACACAGCCCGACTCAAAATCGTGTGAACGGGCGCACAAATCTGCCATTTGTGTGTCCGTTGAGACAGGCCAGGTCCAGCGCATATACACCGAGCCTGGAATGCCGTCAGGCAGTGGGAGACAATGTAGCTTTGCTAACCTGCCTCTCCTTATTTGCCCCCTCGCTGGCTCTCGGCAAGGGGAGGGAGCAGGATGGGAGCTTAGCAACTAGCTCCTGCCCCATCCCGCCACCTCCCATTGCAAACAGCCGGCAAGAGGCAGAGAGGAGGGGGGAAGGGAGTGGGAGTTTAGCAGACACGCTGCTAAACTCTCTCCCACCTCCCTTCTCCGACAGCTACCATAGGCTCCCACAGGAGTCTATGAGAGCCACTGCCGCCACCAGCATAAAAGCGCCCTGGGCCGAAATCCACACCTAGTGGTAAAATCATCTTTCAAAATCTATGCACACATGAACATTTACAAATCACCAGAGTGTAATACCGTCCATTACCAGGAGATGTCAGCGTTAACACTATCTATTAAAAAAGGAATTACTAACTAGTAAATTAGCTTCAGTAGTGAGCAGCAATTTTCCACCATCCTAAGCAGCAAGGTGTAAAGGTAATATCTATTTGACTGCATGCGGCAGATTAGAATGCACATTTTCCCACCATGACCCATTCCACATTCTAGATTCCAACACTGTAATGGACTTAGGATTTTATGGTATTATACGTTTGCTTTACATTTCTTTACAGAGAAGGTATTTTCTCACCCTCTGACAGAAGGAACTCCACGGTACCACAATGCCCCTCGCATGCTGCGACCATCAGAGGGGTCCGTCCTTGCTTGTCACACAGATTCACATCACAGCCGTGCTGCATGAGCAGCCTGGCAACCTGCAGAGAGCGAGGAAGAAATGGCACATCAAGAGAAGACCGCCAACTACAGGAGAAGCGCAGACATCATATTATACCGTCTACTGGGTTGTATGTCTGTAAATGTGGTTATCATACAACAAACCCCAACAGGATTCGGCAACCTTAGGAACCGCACTAACAACAGAGCTGGGGACCCGGGAGGATTACATGCTTCACTATTCATACGCACAAAGGAGAAGCTTTTAACGCAGGTTCATTTCTGCATATGGAATAGTGATTGCCCCCCCCCCCTCCATCCCAAATTAATAATAGCCAGAGGTGCAGTTTGAAGCCCAATGCTAACATTTTACCTGGGTCTCTTGTCTGACTGCCAATGCAACATATAAGTGATACGTATCACACGGTACAGGATGTGCATACACTTTACAGTGTGATTATAAGATTGTACAGAGAGCCAAATAGGGGTGCATTTACACTGCAAAGATGATCGCTCAAAAGATGGCTTTTGAGCGATCATTTTGCATAAACTACTACTTGGCACTAATGCCCATTACTACCAAGTAGCAGCCTGTGAGCCACCGAGAACTGTATTCAGGGAACAGACCTCCCGCTGTTTACGGATTACTTTAACTTTGATCTGCTGGTCGAGGCTGACAGCTGAGAACAGCTGATACAGTTGTTATCAGCTGTAATCAGCACTCCACAGGCAGAGCACAGCATGCGGTCCTGCTTATCAGCTGTTCTGCCAAACGATGGTTTTCAAGCAGAACTGAAAACAGTCATTTGGCAGAAAACTGAAAGATGGGCACATTTAGACAAAACGATTATTGCTCAAAAGACGGCTTTTGAGCAATAATCGTTGTGTCTAAATGGGCCTTAAGTCATCATAGCCTACTTTGCATTTCAAATTCTCACCACTATAAAGAGCTTCGTTTGCGGTTAGTAAATAGAAACATTCTTGTTTACAGATGTAGCGAATTTTAAAGGAGTTGTGTTTTACCTGAGATGCCAGACACGCTGCGTATTAGGATGCATCATCAGTATAGGCCATTACACCTGCTTGATTGATCTGTGTTTTCCACATGATCAGTGCTGACCAGTCAGCTCAGAATGTAGTGTCTTCAACTACCGATGTATACTATATACAGTGTGCATCAGGAGTCAGAGAAGCGCGGTGCGGCCATCTTTGTTTCTCCAGGCTTGGAGGGTCGCTTTAAGCTTTGCTACAGGAGTTCATCCATAGACTGAAAACGCAGATCTACTAAACCTGAAATTTTTCTATATTTGTGCCTAGTCTAGGCATTCTATATACTGGAAACATCACATAAATCTCTCTCATTCCCTGATAGTTTACTACATTGTATCAACTTGGTAAAATGTATAAATGTGGAGTTCAAGCTGTTTAACTGTAGCAAATGGTGAGTATTAGTTTTGTACGATTTGCCATCTTCTGTATATAAGCAAGAATGTATCAGTTCACTGACAACAAGCAGTTTTATTATACGATTCGGTAGAAACACCAAAAAGAGTTCTAAGTCTTCCAAATGTGGAGATTCTTTCTTAAGATGATCCCGATGACCTCTGCACATATTTTAATTCATCATCTCAAGTAAAATATTCTTATAAGAAACAGGAAATAAACATTTACACATAACAGAGCAAAACGCTGTGAACATGACATGCCGTTCTATACAGCGCTGGTAATGGTTACGGTGACCTGGCTCTCTGCCGGATCAGAATCTCATCCTATAACATAGTAGGCGTTGTATAGCGGCATTGTGCATTGTCCCGGGACTGGATGAAGTGTTGTGAATAGCTGTCTCCACTAGAAGAGGATAAATAGAAAAAGGAAAAAGGCAAAGGGGACTCTGCACGAACACAAAGGACCAGACTATCTCATTAGAATTTCTATAGAAGTGTCTTTCAGGGACAAAAACAGTCTTTTCAGAGCCCTCTTGTGCTAAATATTATTTGACCACTTTTTAGTGGAACTTTCAGGGTCCATGAATACATTAGTTCTAGTCTTTTTGGGAGGAGCTGAACACCAAGGTTACTGTTTCCAGCATTGTTAAATTATACTGTATGTTATTTCCTGTCCCAGACCTCACCAGGCGCGATGGGTTGGATATGCCATAACTGTCTCTAATGAGAATAACCCTTTAATAACTGTAGATAGGCCGGCATTACACAGATAGGGATTACTTGGATAATGCTAATCCCTCAAAGAAAATGCAAAAAGAGACCTTTGTACTGTTTGCTCATATCCTGCTTAAGGTCCATGTAATAATGAACTGTGTCAGGGGCAAGACGCCAAGTATTTGCACAATGTTAAAATATATGCACATGGGGTTAAAATGTAGAAATAAGAAACGGTGCATTATACAACATTATCGATTACGCTTCACTGCTCGTTTGCACTTCCATCTGCTCAAGTTGTTCCTCATGTTCCAACATGACATCTATTGTAACAACACACAACAGGTGTCGGATGCTGTAGTCACCCGAAGTGTTGACTTAGGAAGGAAGAGCAGCAGGAGTGATGGGGTGCAGGAGTCAATTGGTAAGGTACAGTGTAATGTAATATAGTGTTATTTTTACATTCAGCCCACAGAGATGATATTTTAAGATCATGAAAAATCCTTTATAGGAAAGGTGACATTCCTGCACTTCCAAGTATGTTGAAATATCATCTTTCCTTCATATCATAATCTTAATTCTCTATAACAATCCTCACCTTTTTTTCAGGTGGCTTTCTATTTGTATAGTAAGGGCAGAAATTCTGAAGTAAAGGGAGTAATTCCAAGAAATATATTGTTGCTTCAAGCCCTATCATCGGCTCTTGAGAGAAGAACCCACAATCATAAAGGATGTTGTCATTAAGGGCATATACACTGACATGCCAAAAGTCATGGGATAGGAAATGTCTTGTAAGATCCCCTCTAGCCAAGTGAAGTGCAGCAACTCGATGCGGCATCGATTCCATAAGTGGACAGAAGACATCTGGAGGAACAATAGGCTACACCATCTGGATAGCCACCACAGCTACATGGTATTTGCAGGTACAGAATCTCAAATGTGAATGGACCTCTCCACCACATCTTATAAATGCTCAATTGGGCTTATGTCAGGCAAATGTGCAGGCCACACCATTTGTAGGAACTCTCCAGAATGCTTCTTGAACCAATTCTGGACAACTTGGGTCCGATATCACAGTGCATTATCCTGCTGGAATATCCCATCATTATGGGGGTACATGAAGTCCATGAAAATCTGCAAATAGCCACTAAGTAGTGAAATGTAGTGGACACCAGTCAGTAACATGTTTAGATGAACTGTGGACCCATTTCATGCCATGACAGCACAACCCACACTAGTACGGAATCGCCACCAGCCAGCATAGTGCCTTGTTGACAGCTGGGGTTCATGGGGTTGGCATCAGACACAAACCCTGCCATCAGCCCAAAAGAACTAGTACGTGACTCATCGGACCACACCACATGTCAGTCCTTTAGGGTCCAGTTAACAGCCTCACAAGCACAGGTGAGATAATTTATCTGGTGTTGTCTGCAGGACATGTGCATGCGATTTCTGCTGGAGTCCTGTTCACATGGACAATTCTAGTCAGAGGCCAGATGTCTTCATTATTAAGTACCCGTGGATGGCCAATGTGCTGTCCACTGTGGGTGGTAATTCCCTCCTATGACGTTTTTCAGGTAAATGTGTGACACTGTGGATCGAAGAATGTTACACTTTGGAAATAGAAAGCTTCATCTGTCTGGCACCCCCCATCATGTCTCATTTGGGGCTCTGATAATTCCCTTTGCTTTGCCATGAGCACGTTCGTCAGTGTTCAACCTCACTCACAAGAGAGCATCTGACCATTTAAACAAGTGTGGGCATTCCCAAGCCGTCACCCAACGTAACGGCCACTTCATAATCAATTTACATACTGCTATCCCATGACTTTTGGTATCTCAGGTATACAAACTATGCACTGAGAAAAGAAGCCGCCTAGTGTTGTTTTAGGCCTTTCTCCTTTGCTATTACATGACAAGATCATGTGCAGGTCCCTTAGCTCTAGAGCAGTGTTTCCCAACTCCAGTCCTCAGAAACCACCAACAGGTCATGTTTTCAGAATTTCCACAGTATCGCACAGGTGATGTCATTACTGTCAGACATTGCCACAGATGTTTTTACTATAGAATATCCTGAAAACATGACCTGTTCGGGGGTCATGAGGACTGGAGTTTGAGAAACACTAGTCTAGAGGAACTGCTCCATTAGCAAACAATAGCCCAAGGGTCATGGCCAAACTCCAGTCCTGGTTAACAAAACCCCGCACCATAATGAGGGGTTATTTTGATCTTTGCTATGAGACATAAGATATGCAGTCATCTGTCTTGCCTTACCTGCCAGTGCCCTTGGCGTACGGCGCAGAACAGTGGAGAGATGCCACGTCGGTTTACTCGGGACAAGATGGCTCCATGGTCAAGAAGCAGCTCACAAACCTCCAGCTTCCCCCGTCCTGCAGCTGCTGTAAGAGCTGAACCACACAAAAAGGATATTATAAGTACTCATAAAACCACATCTTATATTACAGGGGTATGTATGTATCTGCACACTTCTGTATATATATTCACTGGATATTTCAGACATTCTATGATCCTTGGAGCCCCGAGGCTACAATTTTAAGGACTTTTGTAGGCTCTGTGTAGGAGGTATATGGTCCTCATGGGGAGTCGGTCTCAATAAATCCTAAAAAAGTGAGACTGTGTCTGGTTATATGAATTATTTAATCCAAGAATCCCCTTGTGCTAAATAAAACGCATAATTTGTTCTACTTAAATAGATTACAAGTGGGGAGGAATTAAACCCACTTTCTGGAAGTCTGTAATTTACTACAAAACAGATGTTTATGTGACCAGACGTAACGTGATGTAAGATCTCATGGAGAGGTCTTCACATAACAGCCCTAAAAAGCCAATCTTTCGGTATGGATCAGCGACATTACAGCGATACAGGATACGGTTTGAGGTGTTGGAATTTATTTTGTGGTATGGCACATCACATGGATAGTCTACAACACCAGAATATCCTCCACTTTAACGAGAGCAGGGATTTGTAGCCAAAGTGATGGCGAGACCGATGACGTCACTAGAAGGATGTGCGGCTCTTGGAGGACACAGTGATTTGTCCAGTCTTATAGGATTGTAACAAAAGACAAAGAAGTGACGGAAGATAGAACATCGTGTCACAAAAGAGATCATTAAAAAATAGGTCAGCAGGAGAATAGTGTGCTGGAGAGGCCATGACCGTCCATTCTCGTAAACATATAAAACACTAAAACACACACACACACACACACACACACACACACACAGAACTGTGTAATTCAATGCATTTGATTGAGACGCAATTTAAATCCGGTCGTGTGAGACTGACCTAAGGCAGTACATTAGAGAGTGACTTTACACAGCACAACTATCAGCTGAATAGTCGCTAGATAGTTGCTTCGTGTAAACACGGCCAACAGCTGGGTGACAAGCAAGAATTTGTTCACCAATCGCTTTGTTTCAGATCACCTAGAAATAGTTGCTGGTTATTCAACTATGGTCTGATATAAACAGCTATTCATTGTCTTTTAACAACTAGTCAATAACTCTGCAGGGAGGTATGTACATGATCGGCACTGAACGCTAATTGGCTTCCGCCGTTTCTGAACATTTGGCCTCCTTATTACTGAACGCTCATTGGCTTGGGAAAACCCACAAATACACTGGAGTGATCCTTGATAGCACAGTCCCCCTGCTGGTTTTTGAAGGACCGCTTGCTGCTGCAGTCTCTTGCTGGTTTGCCCTTCAAGGGAACACTTGATGCAGCACCGACTGTTCAGTCAAACCAGCAAGAGATGGCATCAGCGAGTGTTTCCTTGAAGACCACTTGTACGTATTTATGTACATTCAGTGGACTCTGCAACCAATGAGCGGCCACTAAAGAGGAGTCTAAACTTCAGATACTCGCCAGCCAAAGAACATCACGTCTCCTAACTAATCAATAAATTATATTTAAAAATTCCAACAGTTCAGCCAAATTGATCAAAATTAGTGAAAGTAAAAAACAATCATTCTCTGTAAAAGCCTACAGACAACAGTCGTTTGTATGTTTTATCGACTATTCAGATGATGGTTGCCCTGTGTAAAGCCACTGTTAGGCAGAGAGGGGGTTAATGTAGCACACATTACTGGTTGTGCATTTAGGGTATAATACGGTCTTTTTGCCTTTTGTGTACCAAGGTGGAGAAACAAACATCAGAAATAACCTTCTCGGAATACTGCGCTCTTATTTACTATCTCATTTCCCTTTCAATACAGAAGTTGGAGAATTTACAGCTGAAGCCTTTTTTCAATAACCTCCTTCATTGAGGCCAATCACTTGACTCGCGCCGTTCTGAAACAAATTATTACAATGCAATAAGAAGCCATTTAGCTAACATTTGGCCGGGTTACAAATGTGTTCAGTGGTGCCAAGTACGAGCACAGAATTTTATGGTGTCATTGTGCAGGGAGATGAATGACACAAAGTGTTGGCCAAAGACAATCAACTCGTTAATGTGTCTGACTTCAGATTATTTATTCGTTTGCAGATTAGCAAACCTCAGTCTCTCATTTTCATACCAGGATTGAATGACCTATAAGACAGAGGGACACAGAACATTTCTAGCCATTGATTAGTGCTTTTTGAAGTCATAGCTTTTCCTGCTCAGGACAAGAATTCATGTCCTGACTTCAGGAGAAGAGATCGATTTAGTGTATCTAATACCAATCTTCTAGACAGCCCCAGATAAATGGCTGTCCAGCAAGAAGCCGTCACAATATGGCATCCATATACTGATGCAAAGTCAAACTGATGGGGAGCGAGTTCTCCTTCAATGGAAGTGTTCAAACAAAGGCTGGGCAGTCATCTGTCTGGGATAATTTAGTGAATCCTGCACTGAGCAGGGGGTTGGACCCGATGACCCTGGAGGTCCCTTCCAACTCTACCATTCTATGATCTGTAGGTTTTGTCAATTTTGCCGACAGTCTAAGGCAGTGGTCTACAACCTGTGGCTTTCCAGTCACTGTTGGTCGGGCTTTAGAGTTCCACAATGACTGTAGGACCACAGAGTGGAGACTACTAATCTAAGGCTGATTGGGTTGGTTTACTCAACACACCATAGACTTTATATACGCTTCCACCGAGTATAGATTTGGTCACCAATACCAATTATAACAGTTTTTTTTGTGATAAGCGGCTGACATGTTTGAGAACAGCCCACCCCAATTTTGCCCTCTCTTGCTATCCATTTTCCCAAATGGTAAAGCTTGAACAAGGGGACATTAGCTTTAGTTTCTGTTGCACAGTTCTGACCAAGGAGCCAAGTGCTTCACCAGATGTCAACAGTCAGTGGTATGGCACAGATCCTGGTATCAACCTTCAGGGAAATTATAATATCCCAAGTGTCATTAATATGTACAGCTGTCAACAGCTAAGGTGCCAACTGCATTGGGTCAGATAGCCTCACGTGGTTCCTGATCCACTAGTTGTGAAGGGGTGAAATTAAAAAAAATGAATATCTTTTTTGCTTTGACCCAGTATCTTTTTGAACTTAAGTAGTTATACAGTTGGCTGCAAACCAATCACAGCTGTTCCAAGGAGATGTTCTTCCGTCCTATGCAGGATTAAACTTGACAGCATACTTCATTGACACACAGTACATAATCTCCCCTGTTAAATTTGGCATACACTTTCCATTCATAAAAGGCATTTATGCGGAACCTTCAGACATAACTAGACCCTACCAGGCCATAAGGACGACTTAAGGTAAATAATGGCTAGGTGTCCAGCTAAAGATTTTGCTTCCAGGTCAAGTTATTCAATATACAGAAGGGCAACAGCTTGCATGATAGGACTTTCAGGTGCATTATAGTCACCCTCAAAGAACACATAAACAACAGTAAAAGGTAAAGATCTGTTTTTAGCTTTCATTACGATGCTAAAAAGTATATAATATACATATATTTATTTTATATCAGACTTGTCCTCCCCGCCCTATCTATAAACATTGAGTTGCATTGCTTCATATACATGTATGAAGGCTATGATCATTTAATAACTTCTGATGTTTTTTCCTAAGTGCCGTACAATAAGAAAAAGTTTTCCAAAAGTGGATTTTACTTTAAAATGTTGGGGTATCAATACACAGAGTTGTAGGAAATGGTGAATCTGTCACCAAACGAAGGCACTGCTGAAAGATTTGCAGAATCAGGCAATAATTCATTATGGAACTGCTAAGTAAGCAGTTACCCTGTACAATCTCATATGCAATCCTACATTTTAAATGGGACATATCACATATATACGGCATAATATAATATATATTAAATTTTTTAATTTTTTTTGGAAAGGGGGGGGGGGGGAAAGCTAATTAAAACATAACAAATATTCCACTTTTCTAATTTGTTTTCATTTTCTGATTGTAGATTGTTTTAATTGTATTGTCTGTACATAACTATAGGGGCGGACATCTTGCCTGAGCTGCAGAGATATTCCTTACAGCACATAATGGACAGGAGTTGACCCATAGACTTCTAAGGCAGAGTGTTGGGGGCATGCTCTGTGCAGGGAGGAGGAGGAGGAGGAGGTGTGCTGTGACCATCACTTATTGTGAATGGTGGGTGCTGTGTTAACTATACAGAAGTATCACCTTTCATTGTAATCCTGCCTGTGATGATAATAAATTTACTGCTGAGGAGTGATCTCTACAGAACAGGAAGTGTCAGACTATTATTAGGCTTAGTGGTCAGTGTGAGAACTGCAGGATTTTAGAATTTCTTTTTTTTTAATTTTTTTAAATATAGATTGTGACATTAAAAATTAAGAAACAAAAAAAATCACCAAAAAGTCTTAACAAATGTTAAAACTTGATTCACGCAGCAGGTCATTTTCTGATGCCATTCTCCATCATAGGAGCTTTACTAGCAGCAGAGTCAAACAGAAAGCAAGTTGTAGAGAATGCAGGAAGCAGCAGAACAAGGAGGGAGAGGTGTGGGGGCAGCAATAAAGTACAAGAATGTTCCCGATAATTATGGCCTGTTGTTTACCATGGATGATGGCGGCCGGCTGCGAGTTCCACCCTGAATCCAGTTTACCATATTCGGAAACTGGCTTACCCACAGCGTTCTTAAATAAACAGTATCATGGCAAAGTTATGCTCAGGAATTCCGGCTATTTTTGTGCTAAGGACGACTCTTATCTGATACTCTCTTGGCAGACGTGTTTCCACTAACCCTTCTCCTGCCAGGAAAAACCTACATTTTTAAGACAACGCAGGGTTATGGCACTGTTTATTCAAGACACAAAAATAACACAAAAACAGATCTTAAAATGTTTTCAGAGAATCATGTGAGCATACAGAACAAGCTCTGGTGTCTGTTCAGCACCTAACAGGGAAGCCATTAATCTGACACATCTCTGATCTTACCCCAACAAACCTGACAGAGAAAAAGGGGAAGAAATAAAGGAGGACGTGTCTGCCAGAAGGAAAGACGAAGAGTTTGACAGCCGGATTAAGGGAGGGTAATAAGAAGCCGAGTAGGCCCGAAGCCTGAGGAGGATGAAGAGCGGGGTGCGAGCGGCTCTGGAAGACGGCTAATGTAAACACTGGCGATTAGCGCCGTACAATCTATCCCCTCATTACAATCATGTAAAGACTCTCTCTCACAGCGTTTGCCAACACGTAGCGCTCGCCGTCTCCCTTCAATCCAGAGAAAACTTTTGTTTAAGTGTAAACTAAACACGAATAAATATACGTCTGACGTCTGTTTAGTTCACCGGATTAAACATGTACATTAAGGGATTAAATGTATTAAAAGAATCGGCGAGTACTGCGAGGGAGGACAAAAGAAAATACTATAAAGAAGGTCAGCATGCAAGGGGACTGCGAAGTGTGAGAGTACTGGGTCACATCTGTGTCGGAGGCTCCGTTTTGGCCGTATGCACACGGGCAGATCGGATTTAGCATGCGGAATACCCACAACATGATCCAACCCTGTGCCCAGATGGCATCCGTGCATACCTTTTTCTTTCGCCGGATGGTCTGCATGGCGAGCCATCAGACATGCGCAATACGGGTTTTTTTGTTTTTTTTTAAATCATGGCTTTTACCACATCGTCACTAGAAGACACAGAATCCGCAACGTCATTGTGAAAGGGCTGCAGATCAGACGGCTTCCATTGACTTCAACAGAAACAGTCTGTGCACAATCCAAATAGTAATAGAGCATGCTGTGATTTCTCCTCCATGAGCGAAAAAGTGCAATCAATTTCTGCTCGTGTAAGGAAATCGCATTTTGCCACTGCATGCTACAGGGGGTATTTGCTGCGAGATCTGGAGGCGGACGCACGCTCCAGATTCCACAATGCACATCCACCCGTGTGCATCCAGCCTATAAAGTTCTGTATGCAAGATTTTTTTCATCCTGTAAATTGACGGATCTTGAAAACTGCAACCTGATCTCATTTCTATCCATTAGACATCAATGTTGTGAGGCTATACTCTGATTTTTGGCTACATGATTTGCGTTGTGGCCAAAGTTGTTGGGTATCGCTTGCAAAAGAGTACACACACACACACACACACACACACACACACACACACACACACACACACACACTGCAGAATTTCTTTAACTGGAATCATATCAAAACCTGCACGTGTTAGGGCTCATGTCCACAACTGTGTTATAACCACGTATCACGCGTGCGTTGCACAGACATGTGATATGCCGTGAATGAAGTCCATGTAGACACTGCACATCAATATGCAAGAGTCACACTGCGCATATCCGTGTGATACGTGAGCATGTGCATTGCCATATGTGGTCCCCGTGGCCTCTCTGCCAGTAGAGCGTATGGTTGTAAAATGGGTAAAACGCTGCAGGAAGACCCGCGGGCAAGAGCCCTAATTATATGCAGACCGTGACACTAATTTTACCCCTTATCTGAAGAGATGAAATCTAGTGTTTAGATGTGCTGAATATTGATATGCTGCAGATTTAGACTCCGCGCTGCAGGTCCACGTGCTCTGTGGATTCTCGCCACGGAGTGCGGATACTTGTAAAATTCCTCAGCCAACCTGTAGCATTTCTGCAACGTGTGAGCATAGTCGAAAGGCCTATTCACATGGGTGAGTGCAATTTTGGTCAATAAAAACTGACCAATTTCACTGCGAGTGTATGCATGCGTTAGATCAGTTTTTGTGTTTTCAATGTGTCATCCGTTTTTCGCGGCTGTGAAAAAAAAACACAGCACGAGGTGCAATGGATGTCATCTAAAACTCATATACAAGTGCATTCCATTTTTTTTAATGCACCTATTGACCTGAATGGGCGATTCTGGTCCAAGACTCACACTGGAATAGAACATTCTGTGACTTTTTACATGGATCACCGCTCCGTGAAAAAATGAAATCACACAGGTGAATACACAAATTAAGGCTTTTTTTTACCATTCAAAACACTTTTTTTGCGCAAATTCCACCAGAAAACTGTGTTACATGCTTCCGACACATTTACCATGAGCTTTTAGATACTTTTGGACAGTTTTTCCGACTTGGTCAAAAAGGGGCATAGCCTAAATTGCGCCAAATTGTGAATTGTAACAGTTTCAAGACTTCAAATCATGGAACCTTGGCTGTGTACTTCTCTGCTGGTCAAGTATCAAGCGGTCGTGAAGCAACAGCACTTTTATTATGCTGTCTGCAAAATCTTTTTGCTCTATCTTGAAGGGCCTCATTTAAAGTCACGCCACCTTAGTTATAAATGGATGCCAATTCGTTAACATTGAATTTATTTTACGCATTCACAAACTGAAAAGCAAAAACTACAATGTTAGAAACCTGGGGCAAAATATGTACCAGCATACTTCTCATTAGAGAGTTTGGTAAGTTTTCGACGGTTTTGTAGACTAATGAAGCAAAATAAACTCGAATACAAGAAACTGAGAGCGTAACATCCCATCCGCCAAATAAAGAACATGTGTAACCAATCTGCCGAAGCAAAGACCACTGATCAAAGGCCACACAGTACACAGTGATATAAATAAAGGTCAGATGGATTTGGAAAACAGTTTTTTGTACATCAGCCTTGTCAGCTGCCATGATTAGAGAGGTTTTTCCTCCTAGAAACAGATAGCTCCATCCTCCGCATTCTACGTTCCCCTCACAGATGGTTTCTATAATCTTGGTTACGGGAATTTATAATGATTAAATAATACTTTAATGGTAACGAGTTAATATCTCTGTTTCTAAAGACTTTGTACGTTACCAAACGCTTCCATAAAATGGAGACAGCAGATAAACTGCGGAATACAATAAAAGAGCTTTGATCGAACTTCTACTAATCAGAAAAGTCTGATAGTCTGGCGCTAGTTATCGACACGGATGTGCAAAGTAATAGGGAACCTCATAAAACTTCGATGTGGGGAATGAACAGATATTCATTCAATTAGCCGCAGGATTTTAGAACAATCCGGCCCCTAGAAGAAGTTGGTGCTTGGCTGCAAAACTCGGCATGCAGTTCCATTTCAGGCAGATATGTAAATGATGATAGTTGTGGTGATTAGATGGACAATCTTGTCACCTGTGGCCCTAAAAAGGGTTTCACCTATGGCCTATAAGAGGCTCTCAGAGGCTCCTTGTGTGTAGTGACCTCTTCTTCTGCTTGTGTACAGCTTGTTGACCACTAGATGCAATGAAAAAGAATTTGTTCCGTTACCAGAGTCTGAGAAAGGCGCATTACTGAGAGTGAGAGAAGCCGGATGGTTGTATCGACAAATTGCCCGACACATGGGCCATTGTGACCACACTGTTAACAGTGGATGCATGAGGGCACACAAGGTGACCGGGCTCAGGATGCCCTTGGCAGACCACTATTAAAAGGATTGTCTGATCATCCCACAAGCAGCTCCAACGGTTTTGTTGCCTCTATCCGGAGACATCCTTACAGGCCCCTGTGGGAAGGATATTTGGTCTCATGGTGCCCAATACGTGTACTGACTGACACGCATCATCACCTTCATGAACAACTAAAGTGGACTGCTACGGAGTGGAACTGTTTTTTTTAGTTATGAATCCAGATTTAGTTTGGGGTGAGCGCCTCAATCCTGCCTTTGCGGTGGACCGGCACACTGCCCCCTGCCGGTGTGATGGTCTGGGGGCCATCGCATTTGACATTTGGTCAGCCCTAGTGGTGGTAAGAGGGACAATGACAGCTCAGCGATATGTTCAGGATGTCCTGCAGCCACATGTGTTCCTCTCAGAGCAGCTTCCAAAAGGCAGCCGCACACACAAGGATGCCACAGGAAGGTCTCCACAACATTGCCACACTTCTGTGGCTGCCCGGGTAACCGGATTTATGGCCAAGAGAGCATGTATGGGGCCATCTGGGACACTAACTTCAATAGACTACAAGTTTGCACGATCTAGAGGCTCAATTACAGCAAATGAGTGTATATACACATTTACTTTTTACCGTCCAATATTCCAGAAATATACTACTCTAGTATTGGTCGCATCCCACCAGAACTGGATTGAAAAAATTCCCTATGGCCACAAAAAGCTACTATATGTATTATTTCAGGAATGAAAACAACCCTCATGGTTTCTCGGTTTCAGCGCAAAATTCTGTCCCAGGAGCAGGGATGACGCAATCTTCAGACTACCTAATCCTCCCAATGCAGTGGTAGTGTTAGACTACTAATGCACTATACCTACTCTATGATTGGCCAGTGCTGCCGATGTGTTCAGCCCTGGCCAATCAGCGCAGTATGTGCATAGATTGTTAGGAAATTTCTGCATAAGCTAGGATGGTTGAAAGTGGGTGGATTAAAGGGGCCTAAGAGAAGAACGTATGGAGGTATTCAACCCCATCTGATGTCCCCTATTGGCTATAATGGTCCCCTTCAGATTTTTGTCACGGTGTCCATAATTTTATCGTAAAAAGTAGTGCTGCATTACTTTTTCTGGCATTATGGAAAACAATGACGGACCCCCAAACAATAATGTGAACAAAGCTTATATTACATCCCAAATATGACAATTAAGAAAAAACGTCTGGAATCACGTATTGACTCTTTTTGCTGTCTGAAGACACAGCTTTGCCTAAATAGAAAATGGCTTCATCACTAATACGGCATCTTCATATTAGGCCGGCAATAACCACAGAGAGGATTACAGCCGTAGTGAGTCAATGACATGTAAAATGGTTCCAGCTGTAGAGGAAATGCACGTCAAGAGAAAGGATGGCAGAGGAGAACAAAGAAGCAGGAAGGAAAAATCGGTGATGAAAGGTTCGAATCTCTAATGAAATCAGATTGGGAGTTTAAGAGAAATTAGCACTAATAAAACCAGCGGTGATAACGACCAATAAGATTACAGACACTGGGAAATGAAAGCAAAGCATTGATTGGCTGTCATGGACAACAGCTACTGGATGATGCAGTCACATGACCACTCGATGGGCTTTCATATTAGATAAAGCCCACATATGAACAAGCAGGCAGATTTATTACACTGTTGCCCATGTTTTATGGCAGTATATCTGTGTACTATGAGGGTGAGAAATAAAATAATTTGCTCCCCGCATTATTATTTTAAGTGGCATTGTCACTTTTTTGTATGGCCATTATAAAAGAATAAAAGACAAAGCAGGGCAATAAATGCGCATTTACAGGGTGTAGACAGCAGTTTAATCGTTCGTCCCGTCATGTTCCAACAGAGATATCAGCTGTTGTTATCGCCATTCATCCAGCACATTTCTCCTGATCAAGGTGTGGCGTGGGAAAATACATGTTCTGCCAGCATGAAATATGAAGAAACAAAGTCAAAGGATGACCTGAATCACAGAAAATGTGCGGAAGGAGAGAACAAAGCAGCGGTTTAAAGAGCACCTGCCCCATATACACAAGGCGATAGGAAGCCGTTCCCGTAGGTAGAACCAGTCCGAATAATTACTGAGGATCATCACCGAGATATGCAGATATTTTCTCTACAACCCGATGTCATTGGTCCTCCATGAGAACTGCAGTGATCCGATTTTAACTCTTTAAGGACCACCCCTTTTCTCCCCATTTTCGTTTTTTCCCTCTTCTAAACTTCTAAGTGAAGTGAAACGGAAATAAAAAAAATAAAAAAAACACAATTCCACCATCTTTGGACAGGTCTTGTTTTTACGGTGGACATACTGCGGCAAAAATGTGACACCACCAAATTTATGAGTACATTAAAAAAAAAAAAAAACGATCTAAATTTGATATTGCTGTAATGGTACTAAACCACATAATGCCTAGTGCAGCATGAATGCCATAAAAATATAACCTCCTAAAACTATGCATTCTTGTTTTATTTCCTCTCTTCAAAAGTCTTCCAATACATTGTATAGTTAGTTAAATGGTAACATTAAAAAATACATCTAGTTCTGCAAAAAAACAAGCCTCTATGTACCGCAGGCATGTCACATGAAAAGTAAGAAAAAAAGATTCTTTCAAAGTGAGAATACCAGAACTGTGGGATGTGACTTGGTCATGAAAGGGTTAAACAGTAACACATCTACGGTAAGTATATAACCCAAGCAATAGAATATGATTACCTGTCTCTCCCCACAGCGTGTCGTTCTCATTGATGTCTATTGGGTAATCTTGATCATGGTTCAAAAGGCATTTCACCACCTAGAAAAAAAATATAAATGCTCTGCTGATTAGGACAGAAGTGTGACGGTATAAACATAAATGCATCGGCAGAATTAAAAGTTCATCCATGAGGAAACTTCACATACATTGTGGAAATGCATTTCTAGCAGTTCTCTAATATATACCTATTTGTATAAATGATCCCATGAGGCCTCATTCAGACGAGCGTGATTCTTTGTGCGCGAAAAAAACCTGCTGCTCGCATGAGCGGAAAATGCGTGAGCGGGCAAAGTTTGCACATGAAACTTTGCCCGTTAATTGGAGCAGCTGCTCCACGAAGGTCCCCTTACCATTGAACACTGTGACAGCACTATCACAGTGTTCAGTGGTAATAGGACTCCCCGCAGGGGTGAAAGAATTCCCTGCCACAGCTGTGGCAGAGTACCGTGAAGCTATCCCATTGCTTATATTACAAGCCCTTGCTTGAAAATAGCCCATAGCTGTAGGAAAAAAAATAATCTAAACTTACCTGGCAACGCTGTCGAGGGCTCCGGCGCATCTTCTACCCGGCTCAGTTCTGCATCCCTTTCTTCTGGCCGGAGATTTAAAAATCCCTGCCTCCTGGAAGCGCTGCCTCTGATTGGTTGAGCGCAGGGACCAATCACAGCCATTCAATCATTGAATGGCTGTAATTGGTCCCTGTGCTCAGCCATTCATTGAATTCAATGAATGGCTGAGCACTGCCTTTGATTGCCTGAGAGCTGTGACCAATCAGAGGCAGCGCTCAGATGTCATTCAATGAGAGCCAGCGCTTTCAGGAATCGGGGATTTTTCAATCCCTGGCCACCAGAAAAAAGACGACTGCCGGGGATCGGGGAGAAGAGCCGGACAGTGCTTGTAGGACAGTTAAGATTTTTTTTTCTACAGCTAGGGATGGTTTTCGGAGTAGGGCTTATATTTCCACACTCCCCCCCCTTTCTCTCCGAAAATCATCACTGTGGGGGTTGCCTTCATCCCATTGCTTTCAATGGGGCAGCAACAGCGCATGAGATAGCATCGTGGTCCTCTGCCACAGCTCAGAGTGTTCAGTGATGAGGGGACTCCCCGTGGGGATTAACAGAGTTTCCATTAACCCCTGCTCCCATAGGAGTCAATGGAAATTCTGAGAAAACGTGCATGTACATGTGCATGATGTCCTATCTTTTTTAGGTGCGCCATGTTTGCACTTCAAATTCTCTGCATATGAATGCTTCTGTAGGAACCCACTGGTTCTTTTAGAAGCGTGCATTAAGTGTGCGCAAAACACACGCTCATGTGAATGAGGCCTGAGAGAGAGATATTCAGTAAACCGACAAGTGTCGTCGGCTCAGGAAAAAGTAAAGGGCAGATTAATTCATTTACTATTGAAAATGTGACACACATTGTACAAATTGCACCAGAAAACAGTCTTACAAGCATTGCAGCATATCGATCATGTGCTTTAGACACTTTTGGACCCTTTTTTTCAACATGACCAACAAAAGAGCAAGGCTTCATAGTAAAAGGGGTGTGCGTAAATGCGACATTGTGCACCAAAATTAGTGCACAAGTTAGAGTGGTATTCCCATTGATAGGATATGCCTTCACTGTATGCTCGGTGGGAATCGGACCTATAAAACCCTGGTAATCCTGAGAATTAAGTGGTCACAGCATCAAATCACAATTTCTGCCTTTACTGCTCCCCGTCACCCAACTGGTTTCCCCAGAATGGAGCTGTGCTGCAGTTTCCATTCACAGCAGATGACGGGACGCAGCAGTGCTGAGAAATGGGGTGAATCAGTGCTACTGCCCCTAATTCTCAGGGTCGGTGGAGGTCTCGTAGGTCAGACCCTACCAATCATACAGAGATGCATATTCTAGTGGTATATCACTACTTTATGAGATGGGAATAATCCATTAAATGGATAAAACCCTGGCTGCTTGAACCCTCCACTAGGGGGAGCTTAGTGCATACTGTGGACAATCACTTTTATTCTTGAAGTGTAGTAGGTGGTTATTAATTAAGCCATTTGTTGAGTACAACAGCTGAGAGCCCGCCACATTCGATATGGAAAATATTCCAGGATCTTGCAACATTAATCATTACTACTAGACTGTAACTAAAATAGTCTTAAGACCTCGTCTATTTATATGTGCTGAGAAGAACAACATCATGGCTGCATAGTTTTATAAACGGTTTCCATGGTCACATTGCTGTTGAACCGTTTTCATTCAGGGTAAAAAAAACACAGTTCTGGGTGACCCGAGGAGCCGCATCACGTCAGGCTTCGGAGAAGTTACTCTTTTGGAGGGGTTGCATAGGATTAGAAAAAAAGGGCCTGCATTTTGTCAAGAAAAAGGTTTGTGTCTGCTATTGCAGCATTCACTTCAATGGGGATAAGCTGCAATACCAGATACAGCCCAGGAACAAGAGTGGCGCTGTTTCTGAATCCGAAACACCACCTTTATTAAATACCGTTCTCTGTGTTTAGAGTAACTTTGGCTCCTGGGCCTAATTTCAAGTCCTCATACATTATGCTGACTACTAACAGCAAAATGGAAATGATGCCGCAGCGGTCCTAACTACAATGAACAAGCAAGGGACTTGCAACGTCGAGTCTATATTGTTATAGCCAAATGGCATGAAATATTGCCACATCAGATATTGGGGGAAGAGTATAGCAATCCCACAGACATTAGCTTGTAGGTAGGATACGCTAACATATGTCTACGGTAGCTTGGGCCGTGTTCACATCTGCATCAGAGACTGGGGTACAAAATGCTGGATGAAACAGAGCAGCAGGCCGAATTGTTTTTCCCAGAAAAATACCAGCAGCATGATGGAAGCCCGCTAGACTTAAATCACCGCCGCAAAAAAATCCCTACATTAAAACTAACTTTCTTATATACATTCATGGTCAAAACCATCCCTCCCCAGAAGTTGTCAGAATCCATGACACTTTCTCTCTGTGATTATAACGTTTATATAAGCAAGTGATTACAATATCCGAGCAAAGGAAGGATTTTTTGAGTAAAACTGGATAATTGAAGAGAGGCTCTAGTTCACTCCTGTACCGCCTCTAACTTGGATACAAGATGTGATACAGGCAGACATGGAGGCTCTAGTACCCTGTTGGGCCGCCTCTAACTTGGATACAAGATGTGATACAGGCAGCATGGAGGCTCTAGTACCCTGTTGGGCCGCCTGTAGCTTAGATACAAGATGTGATACATTCGGCATGGAGGCTCTAGTACCCTGTTGTATCGCCTCTAGCTTAGATAAAAGATGTGATACGGGCAAGCATGGAGGCTCTAGTTCCCTGTTGGGCCACCTCTAGCTTGGATACAAGATGTGATACGGGCAGGCATAGAGGCTCTAGTACCCTGTTGTACCGCCTTCAGCTTGGATACAAGATGTGAACAGGTGGACATGGAGGCTCTAGTCCCCTGTTGGGCCGCCTCTAGCTTGGATGTAAGATGTGATACGGGGCAGGCATGAAGGCTCTAGTACCCTGTACTATCGCCTCTAGCTTGGATACAAGATGTTATACAGGCAGGCTTGAAGGGTCTAGTACCCTGTTGTACCACCTCTAGCTTAGATACAAGATGTGATAAGGGCAGGCATGGAGGCTCCAGTACCCTGTTGTACCGCCTCTAGCTTGGATAAAAGAGGTGATAAAGGCGGGTATGCAGGCTTAAAAGGCAGGATTAAGGGGCTCACCCCTAGGTCTCCAGACAAGAACACAGTCATCGTTGTTCAGTGCCCAAACTAAACCTAGATTCTTCAATTCATGAGTAGGGCTACTTAATCATGTAATGGGCTATTTTAAATATATGGACCTGCACTCTGTTTTTTGAACTTATCTAATGAAACAATATTAATTGCTCAATATATGTGCGTTTTTGACTATTTATTGGACCTAGGCAGTTTTAAAACATATATTAAAACTTATGTTCTAATGTAGGGATGCTTTTGTGGCTGTGAATAATGGAAGTAATCCCTGTGAGATTTTGTTTTCTGTAATTTCAAGCCCAATACACCCCATTATAGTCAATGATGGAGCCAAAATTATACCAGAGATGCGAACATGGCCATAGGAATTTTCTGGTTCATCCCATAAATGAAATATGCCATGGCACCGGTATCAGATTTTAAAAAACTGGAGGCACAAATTGGCTGGTGCCTTATACATGTAAAGCAAAAAACGCAGTGGTGTACTCCTCATGAGCATCTTGTGCCCTCCGCAGCCTTCCCCTTATCCCTACTTGGACGTCCTCCTCTTGCCGTTTCCATAGTGCCTTAAGTGCCTAATTAATATATTGACACAAAATGCACATTACTCAGTGTATTCAGATGCAAATATCGCCTTCAGCAAGCATCTTGCCCCCAGGACCGCCTATAGGTACAGGCCAACTGTGCATCACTAATACTTCAGAGTGATGATTTTGTGCTACATTTTCTTTACTACCGTGTTTCCTAGAAAAACTTCTTAACTACAATAATTGGCTATAAAAATGCCTCTTTAATCTGTTTTAAAGTTTACACAATCTCCAAAGCTCCTTAAAACAAGATGCAGGCGTGTCCTTCTGAAGCCTATAATACACAACCGCCACCATAATCATTACATTGCTATAATTAAAGGCACCGTATCAAGGTCAGAAAGATTTTCAAGAGATCTAGGCACAGTGAAAAACCTACAAATATAACAATAGTCCCGCATTCTGGGCCCAGAATACTGGAAGTTCTTTAGTGAAATGTAAAGATGACAGGATCTTAGGATTTCTGGGGTAGATGTCTGCTACAGCCCGTCTCCTGCTCTACAAGGTATTTTTACTTTTCCTGTTTACATACTATTCAAAACTTTAAATTCAGAATTTTGACCCGTTTTCTTATATTAAACACAATAACTGCCAACTTATAAATTAAAGAAAGTACCAATAATGGTGACTAATCTTTTAGCCAGGTCTATGGTGTAAACACTCTCTGTCCATACTGTGAATGAAGCAGCTCCCTCCTCCCTCTCTTAACAGGAAATGCCATTATAATCCCCCACATAGTCCTTTTCTTCTAAAATCAGCTCCAATGTTGCCCACGGGCTGTGCCTGGTATTGCAGCTTGAATATGGCGAAGCTGCAATACCAAACAAAGCCTTAGGACAAAAATTGCGATATTTCTGGGAAAACAACCACTTTTTTTTCTAATCTCAAAGCCATTTAATGTTTCTATTCTGGTGGGATGCCAACAACACAATCTTAATATATATATACTACCGTTTTGTTGCTTACAATCATAGCTTATGATCAACCCAGTCAGTGATACTACCGTTATGTTGCTATGATAGTATCACTGACTGGGTTGATCAGGGAAATGCGGTAGATACAGTTTATCTTGACTTTAGTAAAGCATTTGCAAAATATCTCATACTATACTTATTGAAAAAATGACCAAATATGGGATGGATAAGGAAACTGTTAGGTGGATTCACAACTGGCTGAGTGATCGTACTCAAAGAGTGGTCATAAATAGCTGCACATCCAAGTGGAAAAATGTATCAAGTGGGGGACCACAAGGCTCTGTGCTAGGCCCAGTGGTGTTCAAGATATTTATAAATGATCTGGAGGAGGGAATTGATGGGAAACTGATCAAATTTGCTGATGACACAAAGCTAGGAGGAGTAGGTAACATTAGGGAAGAGAGAGAGAGAGAGTATTCAAAAAGATCTAAAAAAGCTTGCACAGTGGGCAGTGACTAACAGAATGGTATTTAACAAGGAGAAATGCAAAGTCCTACATCTGGGCAAGAAAAATGAAAAAAGCACATACAGAATGAGAGGAATTGGGGTAAGCAGCAGCACATGTGAAAAAGACTTGGGCATACTAATAGATCAGAGACTGAACATGAGTCAACAATGTGATGCAGCAGCCAAAAAAGCAAACACAATTCTGGGATGTATTAAGAGAAGCATAGAGTCTAGATCATGTGAGGTTATTATTCCCCTCTACTCATCTGGAATACTGTGTCCAGTTCTGGGCACCCTACTTTAAAAAAGACATAGACAAACTGGAGCAAGTTCAGAGAAGAGTTACCAAGATGGTGAGCGGTCTGCAAATCATGTCCTATGAGGAATGGTTAAAGGATCTGGGAATGTTTAGCTTGCAAAAAAGAAGGCTGAAAGGAGACTTTATAGCTGTCTACAAATATCTGAAGGGCCGTCACAGTGCAGAGGGATCAGCCCTATTCTCATCTGCACAAGGATTGGAAAGGGTTAAAATACCCTTTTTCAATTACTTAAAAACAAACAATACAAAATAAACATAACTGATAACACCATGGTCACATTGCCTACCTAAAAAAAACTAAATTAAAAAGTGATCAAAAAGGCACATATACCCCAAAATGGGCCCAATAAATACCACAGCTTGTCTTGCAAAAAACAAGTCCTCACATAGCCTCATCAACGGCAAAATAAAGGTGCTTTCACATCTGTGCTGGGGCTTCCGCTCTGTTCGGGAGCAGGAAAGGGGAATCCCTGTAGCCGAATGGTTAAGTCTGTGGACGCAACCGAACAGTGCTGGGACACCGTTTTCTATAATGGGGTCCCCCTGCTTTCTGCCCAGCTGCTCAGTTTTGGGTAGGAAGAATAAGTGCTGCAGGCAGCTGCATCTGTGACGGAACCTCTGGCCGGATGTTCCCACGCAGGTATGAAACCACCCGTAGGCTGGGCTCACACAAGCGTATCTCATAGCGTGCGGGCTATGAGATATATGCGCGTGGCACGCAACTAGTCAAAATAGACCACCGTCATGTATTCATGCCAAGATACTGTGATTTTTCTTGCGCACATAATTTACACAGTTCATGTGAGTGGCAACTTGGCTCCCTATGAGGTATTGGTACAGCATATTATGCATGCAATACCCGCACGCGTAATACGCTATTACCATAATGCTCCTCTGAAACAGCCCTTATAGTTAGGAGGGTACAAAATATTGCAACAAAAATATGTATATTTTTTTTAAACAGACTCTTATTTTGCAAAAGTACTAAAACTTATCAACTACATAAATATGGTATCTTCATAACCACACAGACCACAAGAATAAAACCAGTGTCCTTTTTGCTGTGTGGTGAGTTTCACAAACATGAATCCTCAGTAACAAACCCCCAAAAGTTGCGCAACTTTTTTTCCCTATTCCACCACACAAAAAAGATTAAAACAAAAATCTACATTACATGATATGATTCATTAAATGGTGCCATCGGAAAAATACAACCAGTCTTGCAAAAACAAACCTGATACAGCTATGCTGAGGTTTAAAAAAAAAAAAAAAAAAAAAAAAAAGGGGGGGGGGGGGCTAAAAGGAAAAAAAAAAGAATTGTGCCCAAAATAACCCAAGGTGCCAAGGGGTTAGAATATGGTGTCAGCATTTACTTTCCCTATTCGTACAATCGCTGCCCATACAGTCTCTGAACTGAACAAATCCCATCAAAGCAGCGACACACGGGACTCCCCGACACCCCAAAATGTAGAAACCCCAAGTAGAGGACACAGAGTGTCTATTGTTTAATCCCAGCCCGAGGATCTGGAGCACATGTGCTGCACTGGACCTCATTTCTTTACCGTCATGCCCTAATAAATACTGTTAAGCTTGTTTAGCTGGTAAAACCGTGATTAAATTGGAGCTCTGGGGCCATTGTGCTCCGTGTAACTGCATCACACAGCATATCAAATGATACAACAGTCAATTCTGAGAGCCGAGCTGCCAGCGCCCAGAAATGTGCAGTGTCTCCATCCCAGCCCTACTGTGTGAAATACGACCCTGCCAGTTAATGGTTGTCCAGGGCATTGAGAACACGGGAAAAAAGCCATTTACAGATTGTCGTCTGTGTAACGTTATATCTGCGGACTAATTTGTTCAGATTATTTTATACAGATTTGATGTGTTTTCAAGTTTGTTCCAAAACCTGTAAAACTCCCATATAGCACAAAAAACCTTATCTTACTCTACACTTTTGTACTCATTTATTACCTTAAAGACAAAGGAAAATGATTTATTTTCTACTTAGCAACAACCCCAACAAGTTCATCCATATCTACAAAGGGATACAGCATTTTCTGCACCGATTTCCTTTCTTGGGGCACCTACACCACGCTTAAGCTTAAATATAGCACTCAATCACTGCGAAATACGCAATGCTGCAGTGTAAAGTATGGGGAAGGCAATTCACAGCAGTCTCTGATCAGACCACCGAAGACTCAGGCAGCCAATGACTCCAGCTCCACTGCATTGGCTGCCTGTCTCCGATTGGCTGCCTGTCTCCGATTGGCTGCCTGTCTCCGATTGGCTATTACTTATGTGATGTGTGTAGGACATAGGATGGTGGAAGCTCGGATATTCAGGTCTTAGGGGCCTTTCACATAGAACGGAATTGTTCAATAAAGAACACAGCGAAATTTGCCATTGCCGAAATACACATAGCTAAATGCAGTTTTTGACACCGAAACACCAGCAGATATAAGCCATTTTCATTTC
The DNA here is from genome assembly GCF_035609145.1 of Eleutherodactylus coqui. Lineage (NCBI taxonomy): Eukaryota > Metazoa > Chordata > Amphibia > Anura > Eleutherodactylidae > Eleutherodactylus > Eleutherodactylus coqui. The sequence continues at coordinate 87,429,814 of NC_089844.1, forward strand.
CGCTCCAAAATCCACAAGTTGGCCATGCCGATACATTTTACGCAGGACGACAAACTCTGCTGCGTTCTGCAGAACAATTCCGTCTTATGCGAAAAGTCCCCGTTACCGCTTGCCTGTTAAATGAGATTTATTTGTAACTTGCACAAACTGCTGATTTACGAGCGCAGCAGTGAGGTGATATGGGTGGTTAATGCCATACCTCTGTGTGTCCCATACTGGCGGCTGCAGTCAGTGACTGCTGAAGAGCGTGACTTCTTCTCACGTAATTCGGCTGCTGGTTAGAGGAGGTCCAGTCACAATTCAGTAAAGCCTTGAGGATGTCGCAGTGGCCTCGCAGAGCGCTGTGCACCAAGGCACTCTGCCCCTTCTTGTCTATGTGATCCACCTGGATGCAACACAAAGCAATACATTATTCACAGCAACAAGCGAACAAACAGACCCACAACTATACAGTAATTAACAGCTGGAGGGACTATTTATTTAGACATTTCTGAAGAAGCCATTGTAATTAACTATCTTAACTCCGTAATGATGCAGCAACCCCCCTCCACCCCCCACACCCATTTTTGGTTTCTGATTCCCGCTTGTTTTTCCATTTACTTAGTTGTCTGAAGACTGAGATAAATAATGTTGTATTTTGAAAGAACTGAATTTTAAAGGACATGGCAATACCGAATATGGTTTGTTTTTTTAAGTTTTTTATGTTTTGGTTTTTTTTTAAAAAAAAGCAACCTTTACTTTTTTAGGCAACTTGAACAAACGATCATTTGCTCACTTATGCCAGAGGCTAAACAAGACATTAATAGCGGCATTTAAAGGGTTAACAGCCTTCATAAACTCTGATAGCGACTGTTGTGGCTGTCAGATGTCAAAGCAGCCACCAGCCATGTATGGAACAGGCTCGACTTCCAAGACTATGCCACGTTATTGCCATGCACCCAGGGCATATAGATCCTGAGGCACTGAGGGGTTAAAAGGAACCTGCCAGTAAATTCATGCTGTCCTGAGGATTAGAAGCTGCCAGGCTCCCACAACATAAAAAAGTTGCACTACGAAAAGCTGCGCCATTTCAAAGAAAAGTCCTAAAAAAGAGCTGAGCACAAGGAGATGCGTCCTTGGACGATTTCCTTCCAGCTTTTCTCCAAGCCAGGCTTGACGAGTCTCTCTGTAATCTGTGGTTACAGCATGAATCTACTGACAGTTTCCCCTTTAAGTCTGCCATATACTTTATTGTTGGGTTCTCAACCATTTAGTAAATAAGGCCTCCGCTGTTGCCCGTCCTTCAGCCTCCCTCTTTCACAGCCCCTGTTGCTATGAATACATATTCAGTCTACGGACTGTGACCAGCAGGATTAGAGGGTTTGTCTTGGCTTCAGTACTTGTTTTAGTGTGTCCATAACTGGCCATGCAAATACAAAGAGACTAATTTAGTAGTATTACAGATTCTGCAGCCTTTATGGTCCACCTGATTGGCCCTGGCCGCTTGTGAACAGTGGAGCCACAGATCACCTCCTGGTTCTCCATGTCACCTTGTTGGGCTTAAAATGGTCATTTATGGACAGTACAAAAAAATGCAATAACATGCGGACAACCCCTTTCAGATCAAGGATCCTTGTATGGCATGAAGATGTAAAAGGGAACCGCTCATCATTTTTGTGTACATAAAACCAGTAAAACAATGAAGAATTGTACTTTACAAAATTTATTTTGGTAAACATTTTGATCAACTAATTATTTGAAAAGGATGGTATAAACTTTACCAGCACCACAAGTAAATTCACGACAAGCAGTTCGGTTGCCTGGCCAGACCAATTCTCCTTGTTGGACTGGGTCTCCAAACAACGCCCCTTTCTGGCATATTTCTGTGGATGTCATAGGAGATTGTGCATGCGCTGGGATATCCCCTCCCAGAGCATGCACACATCATCTGGCTAGTTTTTGGGCAGACTCGCAAGATTGACCTGCGCATGCATCGCTAGTCCCCTCCTTCTTGATTCATGATCAACAGCACTGATGTCTCCTATATCATCAGTGCCAGAGAGGGGCGACGTTAGGGGACATAGTCCAGCCCGGAGAGACAGTACCGTGCACCGACTGGAGCGCTTGCCATGAATGTACATGCAGAGTGGGGAAAACGTTTATATCATCTTTTTCAAGGTACGAGTTGATCAAAACATGTAACAAAAATACGTTTTGTAAGGTATAAAACTTCATTGTTTTACTGGTATAGCCAGATTTATGCACACAAAAGAGATGATGGGTTACCTTTAATTGAGCAAAAGCATGTAATATATGGACCGACAGCAACATAAGATGTATCTATTAACCCCTTTAGTGGCACGCCCGGAAAATCTCCTAAAAATCAGTGTTGAAATGTGCTGAAGACTACCTAAACCTGCCACTGAAAGGGTTAAGTGACGGAGGGTCTAGTAATGTAAAGTATTTAAGAAACTCAAAGGGGTTGCCCCATTAAGGAAAGCTTTGTCTGTATTTACGGTTAGACACTATGGACATCATACAGTAGGGGGTCTCATGCTTGGGACTCTTGTCCTATTAGCCATATAGGAGAGGTGCTGCGAAGGGCATCCAACACTCTGGAGGAGTCGTCAGGACTGAACATTCTAAAGCCTGACGGACCCATTATAGGCCAATGGATGCAAAAAAAACAAAAAAGATGACAACTGATCCGTCATGTCCATCAGGGACATTAGTGTGAACAACGCCTAAATTGCAGGAAAACATGCAAAAGCTAATAAATTCTACAACTAATGTTGGCCAAAAAAGTCAAGAGCTGGAATAATATTTGCAATCCAGCAACACCAGTACAGGAAGTCAGTCGTCAATGAATGTCATTAAGAGAGGAAGTCACAACATCTGCTGATTATTAGGGAGGAAGGGGCTCATTACGATCCAGCAACACAGTCAACCACAACACCTCATGGGCCATACAGCAAGCCAGCTCCATAGACATAGAAAGTCGGCTCTGCATGCTTCAGTTACAGTCCGTCTGGTGTTGTAAGCATCACAATGTAGTGTGGGAGGTAACTACGGCCGAACGTATAATTACCCCAAAACATAATCAGCGAGGCAGTGATACCGCCATTATAGTCACAACACTTGGCTGCAGTTCATGTTGTATCACTTTCCACATCTCATATACTACATAAACCACAGAATAAGTGCAAACGTTCACCAATGGCTGGTTTATTGGCTGAATGCTTCTGCAGATGTCTTCCTTTACATAATTGGTCTATTATGTGACTATTTATTATAATTATCCAAACATACAATCAATTCAGCTATAAAACTTTGAATTTGGTTACACAAATCATTACACAGAAGGTAAACGCAATAAAAAGACAATTCATGTTATTGCTCTAATGCATCTAAAATGAAGAATGCAGCAACATGGCACACAGGATCTCTTACCGAAGACTACTAATTAGGGAGACCTATGTGTCTCCATAGTTACAGTCTACTAACAGACTGGCTGCAGTCTTCTTTTGCAGTCATACTCACTTCTTTTTGTTCCCTACTTCTTGCTAAAAATATGTATAATCAAGAAGTAGGGAACAGATGAACTGTGGCTATTAGGATCAAACTACACAGGGTTTGTGAACACAGAGATACTTAGGTCTGCATAGGAGCTGCAGACACAAAACGGTAAGACATTTTAAACAAGATTGCTTGCTTCATTTAGTTGTTTTACATGCGCAGAAGCCTTAAAGGGAAGCTGTCATCAACTAGAAGCACCATAAAGTAAGTTATGATGCTTCTAGTTTAGGTGATGGAGTCCAGGGAGCTTTTTTTCATACCTACCCGGTCTCCCAGTCCTGTGGTGTCGCCCGGCACAGTCAGCATGCGCATAGTAAGCTTGACTCTTGTCAGAAGGCCATTTTCATTCATGTCTTCTGGACAGTCAAACGGTCTGTGTCTGTGCTGGCTTTGCTGGGGAACACCGCAGGAATAGGAGACCGGATGTGTATGAATAGAGGTTATGCGGACTCCACACCAACTAAACTTATAGGGACCGTTAGCCCCAGAAAAAAGAATTACTAGGAAAAAGCTAAATAAAATTCTACTCCAAGTGTTTATTTCATTTTTATTATTTTATTAACTATTTTACCATTTAATTTTTATTGTTTTTTGCTAAAGGTTAAACAAGAAGCAAATTATCAGTATATTATAATTTGCAACACATACTGCAGACATTCAAAGAACAAATAAACCTAAGACAATCCCATGTCTTCTAGAAGGTGAGATGCTCAAACACTCCCAGATACTTTACACCAGTGTTCCCCAACTCCAGTCCTCAGGGACCCCCAACAGGTCATGTTTTCAGGATTTCCTCAGTGTTGCACAGGTGATGTCATTATTGTCGGTGCCTCAGACATTGCCACAGGTGTTCTTACCATAGGATATCCTGAAAACATGACCTGTTGGTGGTCCCTGAGGACTGGAGTTGGGGACCCCTGCTTTACACGATTCATTCCAGGATTGCAGGCAAAGCCATGTGTTCACTGTGAAAGGGCAATTCTTCTAATGGACAGTCTTTGGTGTTTCTCTGCATCAGGTTTGTTAGAAACTAAGGCCGCCTGCAGACGAGCGGGTCGGATCCGGCAGCGAGAATTCTCGCCGCGGGACCCGACCCGAGAGCCTGCAGGGACGAGCGCGTACTCACCCGCGCCTGGCGGCCCCGGCTCCTTCATGTGCCGGCTGCGGCGCAGCCAGCGCATGCGCAGACCGGAGCCGGCGGCCGGGTGAGTGCGAGCCCCGCACAAAAATAGGACATGCCGCGGTTTGTTTGCCCCGCGAGATTTCGCGCAGCCAAACCGCGGCCGTCTGCATAGGAGTGCGTATTGTAATGCACTCCTATGCAAACTTTCAGTGGCGGAAATCCCACAGGAAATACCGCCGCGGGATTTCCGCCCGTGTGTAGGCGGCCTAAAGTGTAACTGCACTTAAACAACTTTTGGTCGCTGGGGGTCCCAGTGCTGAGACCCCCACCAATGGCTACAACAAAGCAGCAGAAGCACTCAGCAGAGAGCTGTCTCTGCTTACTGATTGAAGATGGTCTCATAAGAAAGTCCATTCGCCTGTCTTCAGCTAGAGAGCACAAAAGATGGGCTCATAGACTTTCGATTGAGCCTGTTTTTCGCTAGCATGCAGAGACGGCCCTCAGTAGAGCACTTTTGCTGCTTTGCTCTAAAAATTGTGGGGGGTTCAGTACCAAGCAGAACTTTTGACAAGTCCCTATAACATCTAAAAAGTTTTTTGAAAGCTCCATTTCACTCTAAAGTGATGCTCCTGTTTTGGGATAAAATTCTACCCTCCGACAGAAGGGACGAGGGGGTATACTGCAGTTGTTCCTCTTTGTCAATTCTCCATAAACGACGCTTTCGGGCACTGTATTCGACTATCGAAGATGGCTGCATCAGTTTTCAAATTACCTAATGTTCACTGTGCATTACTATCCGACTGGCCATTGCTAATCATATTAGCGGCTTTGACCAATTCATTGTGGATGATTAGGTAGTCTGAGGATTGTGTCAGCCATGTTGGACGACTGAAAACAGGACCCAATACAATCCCATGCATTTATATCATACAACTCTAGAATAGACACTCAGCTGGGGTAAACAAAAATGTCCCCATTCACTGACAGCAAACAGAAATCTTGAAAATGTTGAGGAATTAATATGCAAAGATACTTCTTTAAACCTATGGATCAGCTATAAGATAGGCATTCTTAGTAAGATCACATTCACATCTGCGCTTGTTTTCTCTTCGGTGATTCATATCCCCTGCTCCATTATGGAACACAGAAAATGGAATCCCTGCCCAAATAGAAACAAATGGCATTGAACAGGCCCAAAAGAGTATAATGGGGTTTCTCCAGCTTCTGATATGTTCACTGGATAAAATAGCGCAGCATGCTGTGCTAGCTCATCCTGGATTGTATGCCGGATCTGTACTGGAGGCTCTGAATGGAGCCTCTATC